>NC_142027.1:100737177-101078962 GCF_982192425.1 Myodes glareolus | reverse complement strand
TGAGAGATGGCCCAGCGGTTAAACATGAATATTGCTCTGGCAGAGGATCTGGGTTCAATGCCCAGAACCCATACTGGATGACTCACAAGTACCTGTACAGCAGTTCCAGGAGACCTGACATCCTCTTCTAGTATCCTAAGACATTTATACTTATGTACACATATCCACACATACACATACCCACATCTGTTATTCCTTTTGGTCTCTCGTCCCTTTAAGGGGCAAGCCACGCCCACTCCCAGCGACTTCTGACCTCTCATCGCCATCTTGGCCTTGTTCCTTTCTTTCTCTTGGCGTGTGCATCTGTTTTCTGTCTTTTCTCTCTCTCCTTTTCTCTGTTTCTGTCTTTCTTTCTCTTCCTCTCCCTTTCGTTCCCTGCCCCCTCCCCTTTTCCTCCATAACCCCGAATAAATATTTTAATCTCATTTTACATGCCCATGTCTCTGTCTCCTGCCTGCCTGCCCACAGCCAGCTCTGACGCTGACTGCGGGGAATCTGCACTGCTCTAGCAGTCTCTGCCTGGCTCACGGATGCTCTGCGAGCCCGCTACCCGGGGATCTTGGGCAGGCTGCTGGGGGGGGGGCACGCCAGCAGCATTTATTTTTTAAAGAATATTAACATCTACATAATTAAAATAATAGTAAAATAAATCTTGTTTCTTAAATTTTATTTTATTATTTTACATGAGTGAGTGTTTTACCTGCATATATGCCTGTGCTCTTACAGGCCAGATCCCCTGGGCATGGGATCTCCTGGGCCTGTAGTTATGGATGGCTGTGAGCCACCATGTGGGTGCTAGGGATCGAACCTAGGTCCTCTGAAAGATAAGCCAGGACTCTTAGCTAACTGTCAAGCCATCTCTCCAGCCCCGTGAAATAAATTTCTAAAGTGCAAACAAGGTGGAGAGCGATAGAGGAAGACACTTGCCGTGGCCTTTGGTTTCCACATGCACAAGCATAGGCCTGTGCACACACAGAAGGATGGCTGTCGTCTGGGCATAATGGCACAGTTTCTAAATCCCAGCACTTGGAAGACTGAAACAGAAGAGTGTCGAGTTCAAGGCTTAGCCAGGCATCTATAATTCCAACAATTAGGAGGCTGAGGCAGGTGGATTGCTACAAATTTTATGTCAGTCTGGGCTAGAGTAAATCCTTGTCTCAAAAAAAAAAAAACAGTGCCGGGTGGTGGTGCTGCACGCCTTTAATCCCAGCACTCGGGAGGCAGGGGCAGGCAGATTTCTGTGAGTTCGAGGCCAGTTTGGTCTACAAGAGCTAGTTCCAGGACAGGCTCCAAAGCTACACAGAGAAACCCTGTTTTGAAAAACAATAAAATAAAATAAGTAAGTAAATAAATAAAACAAAAAGATGGCTGATAATCTTTACCTTTCTCACAATGTAGAGTCTGGCCTCGAGCTTTCAATCTTCCTGTCTCAGTTTCTCAAGTGCTAACATTATAAGCATGTACCATCACAATCTGATACATTTATAAAACAGCAAAGCAACCCTTGAAATGGAAACACAATGGCTGGAGTTCTAGTTGTTGCCTTGGACCGTGAGGATAGTGCCACTCCTGAGGAATGGCAGAACAAGAAGCAGTCAGAAAGATTCAGGGCACCTGAAGCCGTGGTGCTGCCAGCCTACCCAAAACTGCTCATCCAGGCTTCCAAGAGAGAAAAGGATAAGCTTTCCTATTTAAGACAGTCTTATTTGGCAGGGCTGTGGGTGGAGGGTGTTCCGAATCGTCACAGCTGAACTTAAGGCTAATCGACATCAAGTAGTCTAGTGAATAAGTCTAAATTCTTAGTTGTAACCACAGAACTAATTTTAACTGGGTTGAGCAGAAAAGGGATGTGTTAAAGAATACTGGGTAATCCAAAGCTCTAAAAGTCCTGGAGAATAGGGCTTGGCATCTACTCAGGAAGAAACAGGTCTCGAAGCACATCCAAACTAGTTCAAAAGAGCCACTGCTGCTGAAGCAGATAGCATACTGGCTGATTCTTTCTCTCTTGTCATTAGATGCAGTCATAGCCAACCTCTTTCGATGTGGACGTGCCTGGCACTTTCCTTTCTCTTAGCCTGGGGTTGCCATATGGCAGGATTCTAGCTGTGAGGGAGGTAGGAGATCATCCCTAGCTGCAAGAGAAGCAGAGAAATGATCCTTAGCTGCAAGGGAGCAGGGAAAAATGATCACCAGGCTTCTGTGATGTTGTTGGGTAGCCAGAATGATTGGTGACTACTATACGTACTCCAGGCTTATAGTTTTTCCAAGCCAGAATCCCAGTTGGCTGTTTGTTGGATGGAGCTTCTGATTCCTCTCTGTAGAGGACAGCTATGATAGATTGTGGCTGAAATTATGACTTGATCGGCGATATCCTGTATGCGTTATGTTGCCTATCACTTTGAATTTAGTGTGTCTGTGTAGTGCCTCTTGACATTCTTCAATCCATTCTAACAGGCAGCAAATAGTTTCTGGCCCAGCAGAACACGTCCCTTATAACCTTCCCCTTAAATTTGTTTTATTTTCTTTTATCACCAGGAGGATAAGATAAGCAGTTATACCCAACTTTCAAGGCCAGGACAAAATAACTGGCTTTCTCACTGCAGAGTGTGGACTTCACACAGTTTCTTCATCCATAAAGTGAGGGTTTTGGCAGGATGCAATGATGCACACCTACAACCTTAGCACTTGTGAGGCTGAGTCAGGAAGATGGCAAGTTCAAGGCCAGTCTGGGCTCATCAATCAAAACGAGGAAGTAGAAAAACATCCAGTGAGAACTATCTGCCTCGTACTGACAGCCTGGGGTTTGATGCTGCTGTTTTCTCATCATTCATTCATTCATTCATTCATTCATTCATTTTAGGCAGGGTTTCTCTGTGTAGCCCTGGTTGTCCTGGAACTCCCTTTGTAGACTGGCTTTGAATTCACAGAGATCCTCCTGCCTCTGCCTCACAAATACTAGGATTAAAGGCGTGTGCCACCAGCCCAACTCTTAGTATTTTGAAAACATTTATTTGTGTGTGTGTGTGTGTGTGTGTGTGTGTGTAGTCAGAGGACAGATTTTGGAAATTGATTCTCTTCTTCTACCATATGAGTCCTAGGGATTGAACTCAGATTGTCAGGCTTGTGTAGCAGGCTTCCTCAGACCGCCAGCCTCCAAGTAATGACACAGAAACTTTTATTATGAATGCTTGGCCTTAGCCTAGCTTGTCCTGTCCCACTAGCTCTTTTCTATTCATCTATGTTTTCCTTCCAGGCTTTTTGCCTTTCTTTCATTCTCTATGCCCTTCTTTTCTGCGTCCTCTGGCTGGCTGGCCCCAGGCATCTCCTTTTCCTTCTCTCTTTTTCTCTCTCCAGCCTAGATTCCTCCTCCTACTTATTCTCTCTGCCTGCTGGCCCTATTCCTCTACCACCTAACTGTTGGCCATTCAGCTATTTATTAGACCAATCAGGTGCCTTAGGCAGTCAAGGTGAATCAAATATAACACATCTTTACATAGTTAAATAAATGCAACACAAACAAATGTAACACACCTTTACATGGCTAAGCAAGTGCAGCATAAACACGTGTGACACAAACCTTTACATAGTTAGAGTAATATTCCACAACAGGCTTGATTGAAAGTTCTTTTACCCACCGAGTCATCTTGCCAGGCCCCTGTTGTGTTTTTTAAGTTTTCTAGCTGTACCGTATAGGGGCATAGTTTGTCACCAAGAATTAGGAGTCATGGGACTTTCCTAAAAGCCTAGTTTCTACTGTTGAAATATGTGCTTAGAGCCAGGCAGTGGTGGTGCACACCTTTAATCCCATCACTCGGGAGGTAGAGGCAGTCAGATCTCTGTGAGGCCAGCCTGGTCCACAAGAGCTAGTTCCAGGACAGGCTCCAAAGCTACAGAGAAACCCTGCCTCGAAAAAAAAGCAAGAAAGGAGGAAATGAAGGAAGGAAGGAAGGAAGGAAGGAAGGAAGGAAGGAAGGAAGGAAGGAAGAAAGATGTGCTTAGAGCTGGAGAGATAGCTCGGTTGAGAGGGTGCTTGCCTTACAAATGTGAGGACCTACATTTGCTTCCTACAACTCATGTTAAAAAGCTGGGTTTGGTGGCTAATGTCTGTCATGTGTGAGGAAGTGCAGACAAAAGGATCCCTGGACCTCTCTGGCCAGCAGATTTAGCCAATTTGGTGAGTTCCAGGCTACTGAGAGACCCTGTCTCGAAAAACAAGGTGAGGACCAGGACTGTAACTCAGAGATAGAGCACTTGACAAATGTACAAGAGGTCCTAGGTTAGGTCCTCAACGCCGTCCACAAAAGATGAGAAAGAAGAAGAGGAGGAAGAGGAGAAGGAAAAAGAGAAAAAGAAAGAAATGGAAGCCATTGAGGTTGTCTTAGAAATACTTTATGACCAGGTCTGGTGACACATGCCTGTAATCCCAGCACTTGGAAAGCTGGGACAAAAAGACTCATGACCCGGGAAGTGGTGGCCCACACCTTTAATCCTAGCACTCAGAAGCAGAGGCAGGCGAATCTCTGTGAGTTCGAGGCCAGCCTGGTCTATAGAGCGAGTTCCAGATATCTAGGGCTACACAGAGAAACCCTGTCTCAAAAAACAAACAACAGCAAAAAACACCACCACCAACAACAACAACAAAAAGCTGTTATAAGTTAAAGCCAGCCTAGGCCATAAATGAGTTCAGGGCCATCCTGAACCCATAGTAAAACTGTCTCAAACAAACACACACAAAATAAAAAAATAAGGTGAATAGCTCTTGAGGGATAACACCCATGGCTAACCTCTGACCACTATACATGTATGAATGCATGGACATTCATGCACACACACACATGTGTAGCTACCTGACCACGTGCTCTCACACACATAACATATTCACCCACAGGTACGCTGTTCAGATTAGCTGCTGCTGCTGTGATAAACACCATGATCAAAAGTGACTTAGGAATAGAAAGGGTCAATTTCCACTTACAGTTTCAGGCCATAGTCCATCATTGAGGGAGGGCAGGGCAAAAACTTAAACAGGAACTGAGACAGAAACGATAAAGATATGCTGAACCGGATGGTGGTGGTGCACGCCTTTAATTCCAGCACTTCAGAGGCAGAAGCAGGCGGATCTCTGATTTCAAAGCCAGCCTGGTCTACAGAGAGTGCTCCAGGACAGCTAGGGCTACACAGAGAAACCCTGCCTCAAAAAACCAAACTAACCAAACAAATAAAAGACATGCTGTTTTCTGGCTTGCTCACTCACTCTCAGGTTCAGGCTCAGCTAGCTGCCCAGGGATGGTGCCGTCCATGGTGGACGGGGCCCTACTTCAGCTAGACAATTTGTCACTGATACAGCCATAGGCCAGTCTTCAGGTCAGGCTGGTTCTTCTCAGGTGACTCTTGGTTTATGTCACATTGACAGTAAGAACTAACCAGCACATACATGTGCACACAAACACACAAACCTAAGTCTGGCCTCAGAGGACCAGAGTCCAGCACCCATGTTAGGTAGCTCACAACTACCTGTAACTCCTACCCCAAGGGATTCAACATCCCCTCTGGCCTTCTTGGGTACCTGGACAAACTTGCACATACTCCTACACAGATACACAGACACGCAAAAATAAAATGTCTACTTACTTGGCAGTTTCACTCCTGGGAATATATTCTCAGAGTCATTGGCAGCAGGGGACACAATCAGATAGTTGGTTCATGAATGCTTACAGCAGAATGCTATACATGAGCCCAAAGCTGGGAACACTATAAGCCCCATGGATAGGTAAATGGGTAAGTGGAACATGACATACTGTGGTGGTTTAAATGGAATTGGCTCCTATAAGCTCATAGGGAGGGGCATTATTAGGAGCTATGGCCTTGTTGGAGTAGGTGTGGTCTTGTTGGAGGAGGTTTGTCACTGTGGGGGTGGGCTTTGAGGTCTCCTATGCTCAAGATACCCTCGGTGTATCGGTCCTCTTCCTGTTGCCTTCTGATCAAGATGTAGCCAGCACTATGTCAGTCTGAATGCCACCATGCTCCTGGCCATTTTGATAATGGACTGAATCTCTGCACTGTAAGATGCACATCAGTTAAATGTTTTCCTTTATATGTGTTGCTGTGGCCATGGTGTCTCTTCACAGCGACTGAAACCCTAATTAAGACACATACCTACCTAATGGAATATTATTCAACCTTGGAAAGGACTGAGGTGAGCCAGGTGTTGTCTCTTGCCTGCAATTCCAGCACTAGGAAGGCTGAGGCAGGAGCATTTCTTCAAGTGTGAGACCAGTCTAGTTTACACGGCAAGATTGTAACTGAAGGTGGGGCGGGGAGGGGGCTGTCTTAGCTAGTTTTCTATTGCTATGAAGAGACACCATGGCCAAAGCAATTATTATAAAAGAACGTATTTAATTGGAGGCTTGCTTATGGTTTTAGAGGCTTAGCCTATTATAATTATGGTGGGGAGCGTGACTGCATGCGGGCAGGCATGGGGCTGGAGAAGCAGCGGGGAGCTTTATATCCTTATCTGCAGGCAGCAGGCAGAGAGAGAAAAAGACTGGGCCTGGCCTGGGCTTTTGAAACCTCAAAAAACCCACAGCGCACACCTGCTCCAACAAGGCCACACCTCGTGGTCTTTCCCAAACAGTTCATCAAATGGAAACTAAGAATGTAAATCTATGAGCCTGTGGGGGTCATTCTCGTTCAAACCACCACAGGAACTGTGGAGATGGCTCAGAGGATAAAATATTTAGCTTTGAAAACCTGATTTTGATCTCCTGAACCCACATAAAAAATAAACTAACAAAAATTAAAACAAACAAACAAAAAACTGGCTGGGTGGTGGTGGTGCATGCCTTTGATACCAGCACGGGGGAGGCAGAGGCGGGCGGATCTCTGTGTGAGTTTAAGGCTAGCCTGGTCTACAGAGTGAGTTCCAAGACAGCCAAAGCCTCACAGAGAAACCCCGTCTGTATTGAAAAAACAAAAACAGATGAAATAAACCTGGAAGCTCATGAGCAGGCTGCTCTGCAGTATACAGAGCCCAGAAAATACAAGAAAGACCCTTCCAGTAAGGTGAAAGGTGAGATGCATACAGGGCCTGCAATCTCTCTCTCTCTCTCTCTCTCTCTCTCTCTCTCTCTCTCTCTCTCTCTCTCTCTCTGTCTCTGTCTCTCTCTCACACACAGACACAATTTTGAAAATCGATCCTGTCCAATAAAACAGTAACAATGTGTTTTCTTACAGCCACTGCACCTTCTAATGCTCAGTTGGACCTTGGTAGGAGGATTCAAACCAAGTAGCACATCACCCAAACATCCCATCACCTCGGCAAGTTTACTGGTAATTGTAATCAATACAGAGAAAAAGAACTAACTCTGTCCCTGACTGTTTGCTGTGAAAGAGCCAGGCTGCTCGTCTGTAAATATAAGTGAGCTGGTTGGTTGGGTCTGGAGACCTAGATCTCTCCTTCCCTGCCTCCGGGTACCTTGCTTGTTAGATATTCCAGAATCGGGTAAATTTGTCGTCCCTCTTTCCCTCCCTACTACTTTTCTTCCTTTCCTTCCCTCCTTTCCTTCATCCCCCTCTCTCCTACCTCCTTCCTTCCTTTCCCTCCTCCCTTCCTCTCCTCTCCTCCATCCCTTTCTCCTTCCTTCCTCCTCTCCCTGCTCTTTCTGTCCTCCCTATTTTCCTTCTTTTCCCTTTTCTTCCTCCTCCTGCTTCCTTTCTCCCTCCCTTCCTTCTTCTCCCCTCCCTCCAGTCTCTGTCTTCTATTCCCTCCTTCCTCATTTTTCTCCTTCCTTCCCTCCATCCATTCCTCCCTTCTTACTCTCTTCCTTCATCTCTCCTTCCTTCATTCCTTCTTTTTCTTTTTCTTTTCTTTTTTTCCAAGAAAAGATTTCTCTGTGTAGCCCTGGCTGTCCTGGAACTTGCTCTGCAGCAGACCAGGCTGGCTTTGAACTCACAGAGATTCCTTACCTCTGATCCCCACCCTGAGTGCTGAAATTAAAGGCATGTGTCATCACTGCCCAGTTCATTCCTTTTCGCCATGTTGGTGATCAAACCATAGGCACCACGCATACTAGATGAATGCTCTACAGTGTGTTTGTTTGTTTCGTTCCATTTTCGGAGACGGGAGTTAACTGTATAGCCCAAGCTGGCTTGCTCTTGAATGTGCAATCCTCCTGCCTCAGCCTCCAGACCTCTGGGATTTACAAATGTGCTCCGCGAGACTCGGCGAGACTCCTTATCTGCAAAGACGCCACCTCTGTGGTAGCTATTGATCATGCATCTTACACAGAGATGCGAAGAAAAATAGGACAGCTGGAGCTTCTTCTCCAGGCATCTGGACCTTGCTCAGGAACAACACTGAAATAATGAAATTGAGAGGCTACGAATGATGAGCAGACGCTAACAATTCTTCAAGTGGAACTGAGAGACTCAGTGGAATGTAGCTAACCAATTCCACCAAAAATAAAACGCTCTGCTTCCCTCAGCCGATTCAATTATCTCTCTAAAAAGGGCACTATTTTTTTTTAACACTCCCTAAGAGGCAGCAGATCTAGCGAGTGAGTTCTTGTGAACAGCAGTGAATAATCAGACAACTGTGGCCAAGATGTGAAAGAAAACATGGCCTGGCTTGGCCGTGAATAGAGATGGCAAAAATGAATAATATTGTATTGGTGCCATCTGGATTGGGTTTTATGATTTTAAAAAAAAACATAATTTTAAGTTCTCTAGTCACGCGGGTGAGCTAGTGACCAAGCCTCTGCTCTTGCTGGGAATTAAAAAGAAATCTCCTCTGTAGAGTCCACCAGTTTAAAAACAAAAGGAAGGGTCAGGAGGGGTTTGCTTTTCAGGAAAGGGCAGGCACTGGTCTACAGAGCCCTGTTCTGTCCCCAGCACCCATGTCAGGCAGCCTAAAATTCCAGTTCCAGGGGATCTGACTCCCTCGTCTGGACTTGATAGGAACTTGCATTCATGTGCGCCCCCACACCTTCACTTCATTACAAATAAAATAGATCATAAAACACACCTGCACAGAACCCTCCTTTTTGTCTTTTTCGAGACAGGGTTTCTTTCTCTGTGTAGTCCTGGCCCCTGGCTGTCCTAGAACTCACTCTGGCGACCAGGCTGGCCTGGAATTCACAGTGATCTGCCTGCCTCGCCCTGCTGAGTGTGCCACCACACCCAGCTCAGAAACCCTCTTTTTGGCCTATAAAATAATTCAGGTTCATTAGTAGAAGAATGGGAAAAAAAGCAAAGTAGAAAAGACAAGAAACACCCTGTTATTCCTGTTATTTAGGGGAAAAAAAACACACAAAAAAAACCCCAAAACCCCACTGTTTCTATGATTTCCTTCCAGTCCTTATGAATATGCATGCATGGACATGAATATGCATATGCGTATGGGCTCATGCTGTATTTTACTTAACTAGGTGAGGCATTGTCTCTTGTTGACATAGTCATTCCTTGTCTGGTCATATGTTACATTTGCATGATTCTTCTTTTCTGTTTTGTGAGGTTTGGGGGGCTTTTTTTTGTTTGTTTGCTTGTTTGTTTGTTTGAGACAAGGCCCTATGTAGCCTACACTAGCCATGAAGTTGCTATGGAACTAAGGCTAGTCTTGAACTTATGATCCTCTTGTTCCCACTGTCTGTGTGCTGGGATGACAGGTGTGGGTCACTGTGTTTAGTTTGTGGTTTCCATTTCTCAACCATTGCAGTTGGAGAACTATCACAAATGTATGCCTGTTTGTGTGTGTGTGTGTGTGTGCGTGTGCATGCACGTGTGCACACGCACACACACGTGCATGCGCATGCGTGCATGTGTGTGTGAATGAGAGCAAGAGGCCAATGTTGAGGGTCTTCCTCAATTGCTCTCCACCTTAGTTTTTTTTTTTTTTTAAATGTGTTTGTTCATATGTTTGCCTGCTTAAAACCCTTTGAGCTCAGAAGAGGCTGCCTGATCCCCTGGAACCATAGTTACTGATGGGTATGAACTGCCCTCTGGGTGCTGAGAACTAAACCTCTGTCGTCTTCAGACATCTCTCCAACTCTCCCACAACCTTAGGCTTTGAGACAGGGTCTCTCAGTGGGACCTGAGGCTTACTGAGTAGGTTAGACTGGCTGGCCAGAAAGACCCAGAGATCTTCCTGTCTCTGTATTAGTCAGAGTTCTCCAGCTGCAGAACTTATGAAATTACCTCTCTCTCTATATCTCTCTATGTATGTATGTATGTATGTATGTATGTATGTATGTTATTGGAATGACAGGCTACAATCCAACAGTGATTATCTGGGGGGGGGCTGGAGAGATATCTCAGAGGTTAAGAGCACTGGTTGTTCTTCCACAGGTCCTGAGTTCGGTTCCTGGCAACCACATGGCAGCTCGCAACTGCCTATAACTCCAGTTCCAGGGAACCCAACACCCTCACACAAACATAAATATGCAAGCAAAACGCTAATGCACATAAAATAAAATAAAAAAAATCAGTGACTATCTGTGCATGGAAAATCCAAGAACAAAGTAGTTTGCTCAGCGCCACAAGGCTGAGTGTCTCAGCTGGTCTTCCGAATATGCTGGAATCGTGAATTAGGCTCCAGTGCCAGTGAAGGGATGGATGAGCCCCCCCTTCTTCCGCTGTCCTTATATAGGCTTCCAGTAGACCGTGAGGCCTAGATTGAAGTTGTGTCTCCCGGACTCAAGATCTGGATCAAAGGCGTGTTGTCTTCTGGCTGCAGGATTCAGATCACAGGTGTGCCCTCCATTTCCGGACTGTAGTTCATTCCAGATATAGTCGAGTTGACACTGGAGAGCAACCATCACAGTGCCCCGGGGCTGAACTTACAGACACGCACCGCCACACCTGGTCTTAACACGGGTGCTGGAGATCTGAACTAAAGCCGGAATGCTTATGCATCAAGTTCTTTGCCCACTGAGTTAGCTTCCCCACCCATAAATGAGTACTCTTAAAGGAATTCGGGACTGTTGGGCAAGACCTGCGGACTGCAAGTATGCCGCATTGTCACCTGACACCTTCCTGGACAATAAATGGGAATAAATAAGATGGAAATCTGGGTGAGTTTGCCTTCTGGTGTCCAGGTCCTCTTTGCGGAGTCTGTCCCCAAAGTCTCCACTGGCCTGCCTGGGTACACTGAACTCTATCCCTTTACTAGGACGAGTGAGCAGGTGGGGCAGGGACTATCTCTGCCCCACCCCCATCCCAGGCAGAAACAGTGTGGAGGAGACAGCCAGATGGCACAAAGCCCAAGTGACATCACTGGCAGAAGGTCAGCCTCCCCAGGAGCCCTTCCTTCCTGCTGTATGTTAGACGCTGACCTAAAACACGTCATTCTGTGGGATGATTCCCTAGTCCCTTCATCTGGAAAATGGGCACAGCTCCAACCTCGAGGATTCTTTTGCAGAGTGATGACGAGGCAAGAGGCACTTCCCGTGCTCCTGGGACACCTAGGTATTGGAGCTTCCTGAGAATAATATAGACTTGGGTGGGAAATCTAAGGCAATATGTACATATGCCTTTTTAGCAAAGGCTGCTACCCAGCCCAGTCTGGTGTAGTGGTGCACGACTTTAATCCCAACACTTGGGAGGCAGAGATAGACTGATCTCTGTGAGCTTGAGACCAGTTCCAGGGCAGCCAGAGCAACATAGTGAGACCCTGTCTCAAAAACAAAGGCTATAATTCAGAGTGAACAAAGAGATAGGGAAATCCTATGGGCTGGGCTCAGTGGTAGAGGCCCTGCCTAGAAACCCCTAGGGAGGGGCTGGAGTGTGGCTCAGTGGTAGAGTCCCTGCCTAGAATCCCCCAGTGAGGGGCTGAGGTGTGGCTCAGTGGTAGAGCACCTGCCTAGAATCCCCCAGTGAGGGGCTGGGGTGTGGCTCAGTGGTAGAGCCCCAGCCTAGAATCCCCCAGTGAGGGGCTGGGGTGTGGCTCAGTGGTAGAGCCCCAGCCTAGAATCCCCCAGTGAGGGGCTGGGGTGTGGCTCAGTGGTAGAGCTCCTGCCTAGAATCCCCAGTGAGGAAGTGGGGTCCTGGCTCAAAGGTAAAGTTAATGTCTAGCAGATTTTAATACTCAGGATTTTAGCCCCAGCACTGGAGAGAAAAGCAAAGCATACTTATTTCTAAAAGGAAGAAATAGCCACACCTCTTTGGGCTATTAAATAAGTCCATTGAGTGTTACAAAAGAACCACTCATTCCGGCCCATCCTGTTATCAGATGCAGGAACTACCTTAATAAACACCTTTGGACACAAACAGGCGGGGCAACGGGAGGTACAGGAAGTCACCTGGGACCTCCTTTAGCCTTAAAGTCACCTTTAGCTCCAGTCACAGGGGTGGGGGCTGCTGATGAGACAAAGCTTCCTGCTGGGCTCTGAGTCCTAAAGGGAACCATAGGCAGGTTCCGACAGCGGCTGCCGTGACACTATTGTCAGTTTCTTTGAGCTCTGACTCCAGGTTCTATATAAGTAGGTCACACAAGTGTCATCTCCCCACTTTTCCCCCCCTAGACAGGGTTTCTCGATGTATCCCTGGCTGTTCTGGAACTCATTTTATAGATCAGGCTGACCTCTGACTCACAGAGATTTGCCTACCTTTGCCTCTGGAGTACTGGGATTAAAGGTGCAGGCCACCCCCATCAGGCCATTTTGTCACTTCTTAAGGCGGGCCTCTATGTTGTGGGGAACACAGAACTTGTTTCCTCTCCTGAGACACCCCACCCTCACCCCCAAAGCTCACAGGCTTCCCTGAGACCACCATGGGGACTCGGTATGGTAGGACAAGCTGAAGAGGATCAGGTGGAGGCTGAGTGGAATGTCTGCAGTGCCAGCACTTGGGAAACCGAGGCAAGAGAATGGCTAGTTTGTACCCAGCCTCGGCTACCTAGCAAGGCCCTGTAAATGTCTCAAAATGAAAAAGGAAAACAAACAAATAAACAAAAAAGAGGCAGGCCCAAGTGGATCCTCAGCCCCCTCACTGAAGGAGTCTAGGCAAGGGTTCTGCCACTGAACTACATCTCCAATTCCTCACTGGAGGACTCTATGAAAATGTTCTATTGCTTGCATCCCCTCACTGGGGAAATCTAGACAAGTCTTCTACCACTAAACCATGCCTCTGGTCTAGAATGGGCCTTTTCTCTGTTCCTCATATATGCCTGGATACATTCGTTTTGTTAGGAGGTCACCCAAGTACCTTGTCCCAGATTCCCCAAGAGTAGACCATACACAATTCTAGATCCTGTCTCTCCAGATCTTGCTTTGCTTGTAGGTTCAGTTTTACCTTCCTGAAATCCCCATTAGTCCAGGGCTGGGCATGTGCCACAGAGTGACGTGGTAGGCACTGAGTGGCAGGCATGGAACCCAGAACCCACCTGCCTACACGCGGGCTTACACCTGCCCTGCCCAGTCTGGCCCAGTTGCCTTGGCGGGAAGCGACGTAGCAGGTGGTGACATTCAGTGTCAGCCTGGTTTTATGGGCTTGGGGTAAAGGCTCTGTGACTGGTGGGTGGGGTTTCCCACGTGGCTTGTGCCCTGCCTGTCTTCAGAGTAATCTCCTCAAAGGTAGCGAACTTATCTTGTTCACCTCAGTGTCTGGAGCGCACATAACGCACTACAGCTACACGCTGGGTTAGTTGAATGCTTGTGGAATCAACTGGGGAAACACAAACACGAGGAGGATCTATGCCCTTTGCAAGAAAAGCCCACGGCTCCGCAGAAACCAACAATTAAAACAGGGATGGGAGCATTGTCACTCTGTGGCTTCCACAGGCATCTTAGAAAAGGCAGGACTCCCAGAGTATACTTGTGCCCTGGGTCTAAAAGTGGAAATAGAGCTCATGTCCTGAGGGAACAAGTGGGAGGAGCTGGACCTGACTCTACATCACCTCCAAGTCACCCCTCATGCCTTGTCTCTTTACCAAACTCAGTGCCTGACTCTGCCTATCCTCCCCACCTCCCAGCACACCCGACTCCCAGCATCTTACACCAGATCTTCCTTTCTCCCACCAACACTTACCTGCCCCAGGGCTGCCTAGCAGAGAACCACATTCTCCACTTTGACACAACACAGACAATAAGTGTTGAGATCTGCACACAGCCAGGTAGGTCTTTAATCCCAGCAGAGGCAGGTGGATCTCTGAGTTCGAGGCCAGCCTGGTCAACAGAGTGAGTTCCGGGACAGCCAGGGCTACATGGAGGAACCCTGTCTCGAAAAACCAAACCAAACCAAACAAACACAACCTGTACACATCTGCAATTCCCCACCTCCCTTTGTTTTACCCTCCTCTTGTCTCTGTGGGATTGCTGCTTAAATGTCGGCTCAGAGAAGTCGTCCCTGATCACCAGGGACAGGTGCCTGGCACACGTGTTCTTTATAAACGTCATGTTATATTGGTGAGCACGAGAACTGAGTCTGTCTTGCTCAGCATGGCTATGAATCTTGTGAGGGTGCACAGGTAACTGACGATTCCGGAATGCCTGAATGAGAATGATGTTTGGAGTTGCTGCAGGGCTCCCTTAGAGAGCCTCATCCAGCACAGGCTGCATCCATGGGAAGGCGAGGCCCAGAGTCTTTGCAGAAATTCAAAGTAGCCGAGAGTATCCAGAAGAAAAATTAACAGGGGATCTGTCTCAGACAAAGTGGAAAGCAAGGGCTGACACCCAAGGTTGTCCTCTGACCTTCACATGCAGGCTATGACATGTGTGTATTCACAAGTGTCACTTACATACAAGAACACTCACACATGCACAACACACACACACACACACATACACACACACATGCTCGCACACACTCATACACACAGAGATGAAGAAAAAAAAAGACCATAGGGATTACTCAGTGTAGGAAAGAATTCGTCTACTAGTCAGGCCAAAGAAATTTAAAACACAGAAAGAGATTCTATCTTTGGAATCAGACAAAGATGGTTGAGCTGCTGCTCCCTGGGGAAACACCACTATCTCTGTCCCCAGGCCTTACCTGAAGGCAAATTCTAAACTAATCTCTCCTCTTCTCTTCCATCTCCAGCCCCTTTCTCTCTTTAGATAGGGTCTCACTGCCCTAACTGGCCTGGAACCTGCTATGCAGATTAGGCTGATTTTAAACTTAGAGCCGTGCCTGCTTCTGCCTCTGGGGTGCTGAGGTTAAAAGTGTACACCACCGCGGTGCACATTTACCTAATCTCTTCCCCAGAGAGGCGCAGATGGAACAGCTTGACCTTTGCCTTGTTTTTACAAAAGATCTGCAATAAATAGCTTTTTGTTTGTTTATTTTTGTTTTTGAGAAACAGAAAGCACCCAATCTGGCCTTGAACTCATAATTCTGAAATGACAGGCATGCGCCATTATACCTAGCTGTCTAAACTTTTAAAAGATCTTATTTATTTCTATTTAATGAGCATTTGCCTGCATGTATGTTTGTGTACCCCATGTGTACCTGGTATTCTCAAAAGCCAGAAGAGGTCATTGGATCCCCTGCAACTGGAGTTACAGATGGTTGTGAGCTGCCATATGGGTTCTGGGAATCAGACCTGGGTCCTCTGCAAGAGGAGCAAGTGTCCTTAATCTCTGAGCCACCTCTTCAGCCCCATGCTTATCTACTCTTGGTTATTCATTTGAAGATGTTTATTTATTTACTTATTTTCTGGGGAATGCCCTGGGGGTGTATGAGGAGTTCAGCGAACAATTTAGGCGAGTTGGTTCTTTCGTTCTTTCTTTCCACCACGTGGATTACAGGGATTAAACTTGGGTCCTTAGGCTTGGTGGCAAGCACTTTGTCTGCTGAGCCACCTCACCCACCTTTTTCATTTGTTATTGTAAAACGCAGCAAAGTCTTGGGAACCTAGGTCTTAGATTTGTTGCTCACTTTGGCCAAAGCACTTCGCTTCTGTTTCTGTATCATTTGCAAATTGGAACTAGCAATTAAGTCATTTACAAAAAAAAAAAAGAAAGCCATATAGTATATGATTTTATGTACACACAATATCTAGAATAGGCAACACCCCCCTTTCCAAACAGGAAGTAATTTAGAGGTTGCCTAGGACTGGGGAGGGGGAGGATGGGGAAAAGCAGGGAGTGGGTGCAACATTTCTTATCACTTTATTTATTTCCGTGTGAGCGTGCGCGTGCACACCCAATGGCATGTGGAGGTCAGAAGCCTGCCTTTGCGAACTGGTTCTCCTCTTCTGCCATTTGGATCATGGGGATTGAACTCAGGTTGTCAGTCTCAGCAGCAAGTGCCTTTACCTGCTGAGCCATTTCACCAGCTCCAGGATTTCTTTTGTGGGTGATGAAAATGCCCTAAAATTAGCTAAAGACTAAAGAGTGATTGCATATAAAGTGCTTAGAGCAGTCTGACACATCAAAAATGATCCGAAAGTCATCGTTAAATAAAGCTTACCTCCAAACGAAGGCATACATGCTGATGAACTTGGGGGTGGAGTTGGGAGTGGGAATCTGTTCGCTAATATGTTTTTAAAGTGATTTTCCATTCTTGACTCTTACCGTCTGTTGTGTACTTTTTATAAATCTTGTAATTGTCTTATGGAGAGCATCATTATGTCACTGTATAGATTACATATATTAAAAGTGCTAATTTATTAGACATAACCTTTGCCACACTGAGTTACTCCCCCGCCTTCCAAGTGGGAGGTGGCTCAGAGCTCTGAAAGACACATGATCTTCTGCCTGGAGTCACATGCCTGAGACAGGATGTAGAAGGCAGCAGAAGCCAAGAGTTTCACAGAGACACACTTGGTGGATAGTCAACACAACATGCAGATAAAGCCAGCTAACGACTGGCAGACAACTAGGGCCTGTGATAAACTTTAACCTACTTGGTCTCCCAATTTGCCTGAAGATGGATTAAGGTAATTCAACAGCAAGAAGGATCCAAGTTAGAGACGCAAGGGACAGTCATAAAAATCCTTATGGAGTGGGGCTGGAGAAACAACTCAATGACTAAGAGCACTGCTCTTCCAGAGGACTGGGTTCAATTCTCAGCACCCTAGTAGTGGCTGACAATCATCCATGACTCCGGTTCCAGGGCATCCAACACCTTCTTTTGGCCTCCTTGTGCATTGCACACATATGGTCTTGCTACTGAATTGTAAGCTTCGCCTGAGGGCCCGGCCAATGTTTCTGTTTATTTGTTTTGTTGTTGTTTTTGTAGACAGGGTCTTGCTATGTAGTCCAAGCTAGCCTCAAACGTGTGATCCTCCTGCCTCAGTTTCCTGAGTACTTGAGCTGTTTATCTCCTATCTCCCAGATATGTGAGGTATATGCATCGGGACCTGCATCCAAAGCCCCTCTGCCTTAGTCTTCACCTCCTGCTTGTGCAGTCTCATGAGCCAGGGTTGAGAAATGAAGATCAGGGCTTAGGGATTGGTAGAAGTGGTAAAAAGGCCCCATGCCTAAGGACCCAGGCTTGCTCCATGAGAATGGCAGAGGGAAAATATTGACCCCAAGTTGTGCTCTGACTGCCACACGAGCATCACGGCACACACATACTTATATAATGACACAGAAAACGAATAAATAAACGTAATCACAAATTTTTAAAAGACCAGGCAGTGAGACGCACACCTTTAATCCCAGCACCCAGGAGGCAGAGGCAGGCAGATCTCTGTGAATTCAAGGCCAGCTTGATCTACAAACCTAGTTCCAAGGCAGCCAAAATTATTACACAGAGAAACTGTCTCAAATAAATAAATAAATTTAATAATAATAATAATAATAATAATAATAATAATAACCCTAGTTGGGCAGTCTGGAAAAATCTGTCAACCAACTAAAAAAAACCCAACCAATCAAGCAAGCAGGCAAACAAGCAAAGGCCTGAAATCTGTACTTTTCTATGAAGATGCCAGGTAGATCCAATGATGACAGTTCTCTAGGGATACATCTTTTGGGGGACCTCCAAACATACAGCTGTCAGTGTTTTATTTTGAGTCAGGACCTCATGTACATTATGGTGGCTTCAAACTCACTGGGTAACCAAAGATGACCTTGAACTTCTGATTCTCCTGCTTCATTTCCTGAATACTGGGATTATAGGTGTGTGTGTGTGTGTGTGTGTGTGTGTGTGTGTGTGTTGTGTGTGTACATTGACACCAGTTCTGTGTAGTGCTAAGGATGGACCCCAGGGCTCTGTGCATTCTGGGCAAGTACTCTGCCAACTAAGCTACATCCCTGGCATCATCATTTCTCTTTCTGTCTTTTTAATAATTTATTTGTAGGCTGGAGCGATGGCTCAGTGATTAAGAGCACCGACTGCTCTTCCAAAGGTCCAGGGTTCAAGTCCCAGAACCCACATGGTGACTCACAACTGTCTATAACTATATGGGATCCAGTTCCCTCTTCTGGTGTTCAGACAGACAGACAGACAAAACACCCATAAATATAAAATAAATAAATATTAAAAAATTTTATTTGTATTAAGTATATTGGTGTTTTACTTGCAGGTATGTCTGTATGAGGTTGTCAAAAGTTACAGTTGTGAGCTGCCATGTGGGTACTGGCAATTGAAGCTGGGTCTTCCGGAAGAGCAGCACCAGTGTTCTTAACCACAGAGCCATCTCTTTAGCCCCATCATCATTTTCTTTCTTTTCTTTTCCTTTTTCTTTTGTTTTTTGAGACAGGGTTTCTCTGTGTAACAGTCCTGGAACTCACTTGGTAGACCAAGCTGGCCTCAAACTCACTGACATCCACCTGCTTCTGCTTCCTAAATTCTGGGATTAAAGGTGTGCGCCACCACTGCCTGACTGAAAGGTTTGTTGTTGTTTTATTGTGTATGTAAGCGGAGGGTAGCACACACACTACAGCACATGTGGGGGAATCAGAGGACAACTTATTCAAGTTAGTTTTCTCCTTCTACCATGTGAGACACAAGGACTGAATTTAGGTGGTCATACTTAGCAGCAAGTTCTTACCTGCTGAGCCAACTCATTGGCCAGTTTTGACAGTTTTGCTGGTGGTGTGTTGAATCACTTCCCCCTACCATCTTTGATTTTAAATAATTATTCATTTGTACATTTATATAATGTAATTTGGGGGCTTTAGTTGTTTAAGACAAGGTCTCATGTAACCCTGGCTATTTTTGAACTCCTGATCCTTCTTCCACTACCTCCTAAGTACTGGGATTACAGACATGTGTCGCTTCACCTTTAATTCCATTTTGCTATGTATAGAGGACTGGAGACATAGCTCAGTTGGGAGAGTTACTTGCCTAGCTCATGGAACAGTGAGCGTGAGCCCCAGTACCACATATACCACACTTGGCGGCAAATGTCTGTAATCCAACCACTTGGGAGGAAGAAGCGGGGTATCAGAAGTTCAAAGTCATTCTTTGCTACATACTGAGCTCAGAGTCAGCCTAGGTTACCTGAGACCCTATCCCGAAAAGAAGAAGAAGAGGAGGAGGAAGAAGACTAAGAAGAGGGCTGGAGAGAGGTCTCAGCAGGTAAGAGCATTTATCGCTCTTGCAGAGGATTGGAGTTTGGTTCCCAGAACCCATTTGACCCATTTGGGCAGCTCACAACTGCCTGTAATCCAGCTCCAGAAAATCTAATGCCCTTTTCTGGCCTCTGAGGGCACAGAACACACACACACACACACACACACACACACACACACACACACACACACACAGAGAGAGAGAGAGAGAGAGAGAGAGAGAGAGAGAGAGAGAGAGAGATACAAGCAGGCAAAACACCTATACACACAAAATAATTTTTTTCTTTCCTTTTGCTTTTCTTTCTGTTTTGGAAGAAAGGCTGTACTTGACTACTGGCCCACAAAGTTCCTAAAGATTCAACCAATGACTTTCAACAGGACCCTCCTAGATGTCCCGTATGACCCAGCTGAGCTCTGCCAACCTTTAGGTACCAGATCTCCATAGCTGCAACACATCCTGTACTAAACAGACTTCCTATCTTTCAGCATGCAAGCCTCCACCAGTTCTAGCTGGCAGGACACACAGTGCCAGGAGGGTCTTCTGAATGATGACTTGGCATGGAGAAGGCTGTAGACAAGCGCAAACAGTTACAGAAACACTGAACTATTATTAGAGGGAATCTAATCCTAAATTAGGCTAAAAGCTGGCTTTTTTTTTTTTTTTTTTTTTTTTTTTGCTCCTGAAGAAACGTCACCAATTCAACAGGCCTTTGTTTGTCTTGTAAAATCTCTAACTAGAAGTCTTCGAGGCAAGTGCTGGGCAAAGGTAGAAACCGTGAGGTGGGAGCCGGGGTAAAGGTTTCCATTAGATAGCCTCTGAGGAATGTGAACCTTTGCCCATGCAAGGGGAAAAACAGTTGTGTGTTTGTGTGTGTTTCAACTTTGGGGCTTACTCAAATAATAACAGAACCTGCTTTGTGATCATATAATGACACGTTGTTGGGGTGCATCTTAATTATGATTAATTACCAGGAGGATTACGAGGCAGGGCTTTCCCTGGGCCAGTTCTGCTCCTCACAGAGTCTCTTGTCAGGTTGTAGCATGAATTCCCATCTTCCTTGAAGACAGCTGCCGAGCTTCCTGATGGACCACAAAGCACAGCAGGGCAATTATGCCTCCTCTCCAGACCTTTGCCTTCCTTCTCTCTTTCCCACAGAAAGTGGCAGCCGAGCTGGGATCGCCACACACCAGCTGCCTGTTTCCTCAGGTGCTTAGCATGGCTTGCCTCAATTATCATCAACAAACGTTCCGCAGACGTCCTGTGCCCTGTGCTGAGTTAGCACCACGGACAGCTGGTAGCTCCAGGGAGTCTGGAGAATGGGGGATGCTCTATTTTTGCACGTTGCTGCTGAAGTCCTCTCTGATAAGATGCAAATCAGTTCCTCTCACTCAACATTGGACCATCAGCCAGAAACGGTGGTCTCCCCACCCCCAACAAGCGGCCTCCGACCTGTTTAAATACTTTCTCCATGCCTTTTGTGTGTGCACCTTTGTTTCTTTCTGTGTGTGTACGGAGGGCAGAAGACAACCTTGGGTGTCATTCCTTAGGGTCCCCCCTTTTTCTTGAGGTAGGGTCTCTTCTTGGCCTGGAACTTGCCTAGCAGGCTTGTTAGGCTTGTCAGCAAACCCCAATGAGCCCTCTTGTTCTGCCTCCCCAGCAAGCACACGCCTTGGGTGGGTTTTTCTTTAGTGGGGTTCTGGGGATCAAATTTAGGTCCTCATGCTAGCAAGGCAAGCAATCTCTCTAGCTGTCTTCTTACCCACCTGGAAGCTGCTCCCTCCCACCCTCAACACCAAATATCTGGCACAGTTCCTTTAGAAGGAAGACACCTACTTCAGGCTAAGAGAGGTGACTGTCCTCAAGGGGCTGACAGCCACAGAACAACGAAACATGGCATTTGGGCCTGGGCCGGGTTAGGCGGGGCCATAGATATTCAATTGTTTGGGGGATTGGTGCGAAGCCCTCACCGATGAAGTCATGTTCCAGGTGTGTCTTGCTGAATGAAAGGGAGTGTATCTGCCAGGGGAACAAGAGGGGACAGGAAGGGCTGTCTTGGCAGAGGGGCCAGCTTGAGTTTACTAGCTACGTCACTGGGTGATGAAGTCAGAAACATTCTGTTCTTGTTTAGTCGAAATTTTAAAACGTTCAAAGCTCTTCGAAAGCTGATAGGATGCGAGGATCAACATAAGGTGAAGAGGCTAGGAAAGTTCTGCCTAGTAAAATTGAAGGAGACAAAATCAGTCTATGTTTTGGGTAATAAAATACCGAGAACCATGGTGATAAAAACAAGCAAAGAAAAAAATAAAAAGAAAAGTAATAAAAATAGAGCAAAAAAGTCCCATATTGAATTATAAGTCTATTTTTATGGTCTTCTTTATGTCGTCCTATAATTTAAATTTTAAAGTAATTGTCGGGGTTACCTGCTGCCCACGCCGCAGTCCTCGGTCTGCAGGGGGCGCAGCGATCTCTACCTCGCCTCCTCCGGTAGAGGGGGCGGAGCCTCCGAAGCCAGCATGGATGGACGATTGGCTGACCCAGGTGTCGGTCATGGCGTCCCGCCTCCGTCCTACGTCACATGACGCAGCCCATCATGGCGGCGGGAGCGCGGCTGCCTGGGCCCGCGGCTCCGCAGGGTGGCTGCCGTTGCTGCTATTGAGGGGCGGCGGCGGCGCGGACGGGCGGGAAGGATGATGATGGTTCCGCAGCCAGAGCGGCGGATGCAGACCGGGAACGAGGTTGACGTTTGGCCGAAGAGACTTGTGTCCCGAAGCAGCCGGCGCCAGTGTCGCTGAGAAAGCGCGGAGGACTGATTGACCGACTGACTGAAGGCGGCGACCCGAGAGCCGGCCCCAGGGGACCGCGCGGTTTACGAGATGCCGGGGCCGCCGGTGTCCTCGCCACTGCCGGTGCTGCTGCTGCTGCTGCTGCTGCTCCTGGCCGTCGGCAGTGCCCGGGCCGCGCCACTTCCGCAAACAGGTGCAGGTGAGCGGGGCCGGGGGCTGCGGGGCCGCTGCGTCTTGCGGGGCGGCGGCGGGGACGGCGGGCCTGCGGGATCTGGCCGCCTCTGCGATGGATCGGAGGCCTGCCGAGGGCAGGAGGCCTCGGGGAAACGAGCGATCCTAGGGAGATTTCTTGCCGCAGGGGCGTGGGATGGGGGGCGGGGGCGCGGCGACACGGTGGGGGGGGGGCGGGGAAGACGATGGGGAGGGGTGGCAGCGGCGGATTCCCCCACATCCCTGGGGGACTCTTCCTGCACTCTAAACTTGTTGCCTCAAGGACCCTCAAGCTTCTGTCCTCGACATTTCTTCCCTTTTTCCAGATGTCACCTGCCTGTTGTGGCTTTTCTCGCGTCTTATAATAAGAGCCGTTTCTTATCTCCTGTCATTCCTTAAATGAAAGCAACGACTCGGGGAGGCTGTGTGGAGTTTCCTTGGCTCCTGAAACTTGTTTTAAAGTTGTAAATTGATTTTAGATGCTGTGGTTGTTTGTTTATTTATTTATTTATTCGGAATGACTCTCTGGGGATGCGAAGGGAGCGGCGATACTTATTTTTGCTTTAGGAAACCAGTGATCGGAGTAGCAGCTTTTGAGTAACTATTGAAAATTGGCCTGAGGGTAATTGAAATTTCTATTTTAGTGGCATCAGTGAGGGATTCTCTTTTCCAGCGTTCAACTCTTCCATATTCTCTGCATATAGTTTTGATTTGGAGTTTTTTGTTTGTTTGTTTTTTTTTTTAAAAAAAAACTTCAGCCAAAGAAAACATCTCTGAAAATTTAAGGGGAAAAAAAAATCTAGACTAACTTACCATCATTACTGCTTATCTTTTTAGTGAAGGGAGAGATACTGGAATCACAAAGAACTTTAGAGGTTGGAAGAAACTGTAGAGAGAATTTGGTCCAATTTCTTCATCTTTTGCTTTGAGGAGACTGGAACCCTGGTGATCAAAAGAGATACTCAAGGTGACACAGCCAAACCCAGGTCTTAGATTCACCTTGTTGTGTGATCTCCCCTCCCCAGCCCCCCGGATCTCTTCCCGTCTTGTAACAGTCTGTGGAATGCATCTGAGGTCAGGAGTTAATTTTGGAATAATATTGAATGCAGAACTGCCTCCAGTCAATACAAGTGTTTCAAACAAATCTACAATGAAAGAGATGTAGTGGTTTCCAGAACCACACCAGATTATATGCCATTGAGTGCCCTTCAGTTGAGCATTAAGTGATGTCATTATACTATATAATGTAGCACTATGTTTCTGCTGTCACCTTAGAATCAAATCTTTTTGGTGACTTCTCTGTTCTGATCCAATGGATAAGGTAACTGGATGTCATCAGAAGTAGATACTCAGCCAGGACGGGTGCTGCAGAAAATACCAGGGAAGCTGGGAGAGATTATATGGGAAGGTAGTGATGTTACTATGTAAAGATATTGACATTTAAGTAGAAAATTAACACTAGAGTACCATACTGGATAGAGTGTATGTCAAAAGGATTCCAGAAACTTCCAAAAGATTTTGTGCCTATCATTTTTTATGCATTTTGACAAATTTTGTGTGTGAGAGTGAGTGAGAAGTGAGGAGTGTCTCTGCTTGCCTTTCTTCTGGGCCTTTTATTTTAGTCTCATATTTTATATTGGAATTTCAGAGAGCTGAGTTTTGTTGAGGTCTTGTAAAACAAAGCAACCAGAAAAAAATTATGAACTCATGAATAGAAATAAACAGCTTTTGACATAAATAAAACCCAGGTGATTTGTATCAACTTTTGCAGATTTTTCTTTCATATTTTGATCTTTGGAGGTTAGCTATATAGCTTTAAATGTGTAGCAAGGGATTATCAGGTATCTGAAGCTTAACTGTGTGGAAATGATGTATTATCAAATGTCAGACATATATTTGTGGGATTGTTCCTCCATCTAAGTAGCTTATTGATATTGCAACTGGGATAGTTTTTTTTTTCCTCCTATCTCTCTCTCTCCTATACTAGGGAGTGAACCCAGGGTCTCACACATGTATACTCCACCATGAGATTTTTTGATCACATAAAGTAACTTTTGCATTAATCCCATTTAGTGAGCTCACTAGTTATAAAAGAAGACTCTGCCTTGGACATCCATGGTAGATAAGATAGCAGCTATGTGTTGAAAATGTAACTGGAGTGTCTGATCTACAAGACAAGGCTAGCCTTCCTCAGTAAGGGTAGGCCCGTGACATAGAACCCTCCGCTTCCTTGCTTTTATTCTTTGAAAAGGTCAGACTTTTTACTGGTGCCTTGGAGCAAGCACCATTCTTAGAAAAAGGTTGGATGTGCCTTGCTGGGGGAATATATTTGAACCCAGGTATAGTGGTGCATCGGTGTAATCTGAGCACTCAGGAGGCAGAGGCAGGAGGATCAATGCAAGGATCAGGGCCAACCAACAGAGGCTACAAAGTTCAAGACAAGCCAAGGCTATGTACTGAGACTCTGTCTTAAAAAGACAAAACAGCAATAATAACAAACACATGACGTTTTATCCTTTGCTTGTCTGTTTGCATGGAGAGCAAGGGAGCTGTGACTTAAAAGTTCAGCCTTTCCTCTTTGTTTGTTTGTTTGTTTATGTGTGGGTGTTTGCCTGTGTGTACGTCTATACACCACGTGGGTTCTCAGTCCCTGAGAAGGTCAAAAGAAGGTGTCAGGACTTCTGGAACTGGAGTCCTAGGTGATTGTGAACAGCCTTGTGGGTGTTAGGAATCGAACCCAGGTCCTCTGAAGAACATCCTGTGCTCATAACTGCTGAGCCATCTCTTCATCTCATGTCCAGCCCTTTATTTCTTGAATTAACTTTTTATGTTAGTATAAAAAAAGTAATGGACTTTGCTGGGCGGTGGTGGCTTACACCTTTAATCCCAGCACTTAGGGAGGGTGAGGCAGGCTGGGGCAGAGGCAGGTGGATCTCTGAGTTCGAAGCTAGCCTGGCCTACAAGAACTAGTTCCAAGAAAGGCTCCAAACTTGCAGAGAAACCCTGTCTTGAAAAACAAAACAAAAACAAAACAGCAACAACGAAAGGAATGGACTTCATTAGGGCGTCTTCCTTTATATATAAACTTTAAAATTGAAATTTACTTACGAAAGATGTCTTTGTTATTCAGAATTATTCTCAGGATTGGAAGTTGAAAGGTGTTTACTTCTTGACTCACAGTAAAACTATGTAAATATATGGGTTGCCTTGTTCGTGGAAGATTTTCCTTTTATTTTTTTGAGGCAGAGTCTTGCTGGTTAGTTAGCAAAGGCTGTCCACCAAATCTGGATCCTCCTACCTCAGCCCCTGGAGTGCAAGTGCAGAGATGACCGGTGCCCGGCTTTTCCTGGTGCTTGGTGACTCGCAGGCATTTTGTTGCCATTGAATTTTATTGTGGGTCGCTTTGTGTCTGAAGGATGTCCTTTTATCTATCTCATATCTATGAGTCCCTTTTCCTGAAGATCCCTATTTCTGCTGTATGAGCCATTATTATATAAACTGAGAACTTGGGCCTCACTAGGAAGCTTAGAGGAAGGAAGAAAATACAGTTTCCTTAAATGCTGCTAAATGATCAAACTAAGATCATAGTTCAGTTCTTTTCTGTATGGTTCTCAGATCGTTTTTAGGAAATGTGTGTGTACTTATAAGAGCCTGTGGAGTTACAGCATAAATCTGGACGGGAAGAAAAGAAAGATTCCTATAGTGGTGTCTGTGAATGCACTCCTCCGAGCTACATTGCCTTGTTAATATTAGGATAGTGGTTAGACAGGGAAACCCACTTCTATTGTTCTGCGGTATATTAGGTCACAGAGTACAGAGGAAGCTTTTAGCAGTTCCAGATAAAGGCCCTCACGGAAGCCGGTGGGACTCAGCAGCCGAGTAAACGTGGCTTCTGAATCTGGCGCTCTCAGTTTAGATGAAGCAGACAGACTTGTATCTCGAACAAGATTTCTACCATATAGGAATACTTTCCAAAGTTTGAATTTTTATGATTAATTTTCACAGCTTCTGAGAAGTAAGTATTTTTCAATAGTTTTCTCAAGTATATTCTTTGGGCTTGCAAATGGATTTAGGTTAGGATTGCTCCAATTGCTTTCACTTGGTGACATTTTTGTGCCGCTAAATACACTTTTTGCACTGTAATCGAAAGTCTGTCCAGTTTTGTAGCTGCTCAGCAATGAGGTTACTCAATCCTTAAAGCTTGCTGTTATCTATCAGTGTGCTGACTGTTCATGTACTTCGCTTCAAATTTGGAGAGTCCTTGGGTCCTCTCTGTCCCCTGTGGGCTGTGTCACTTTGATAACAGCCGTCCATATAATAATAATAATAAAAGGACATTGTCATGTAAAAAGGGAATATCCAGGTTCTGAAACAGTTAAAATAAAAGAGTCCTCAAAAACTTTGTGACTACGGTGGCAGTGGTGGTGGTTGGTGGCGCACACCTTTAATCTCAGCACTGGGAGGCAGAGGCAGATGGATGTCTGAGTTTGAGGTCAGCCTAGTCTACAGAATACCAGGACAGCCAGGGCTACAGAGAGAAGTTCTGTCTTGAGAAACAAAACAAACAAACAAACAAGTCTTTCTGGATGGACATAGAAAAAAAATAATTGAACTTTTTAGTCCAGTTAAAAGTAAAATTCACGAAGCATTTGTAGAGGGAATATAATATTCTAGATAGAAGGTGGGATTTGAGTCAATCCTGGGTGTGAGGTCTTCCTCTTCTTTTTCACTAACTTTAAAGTCATGGGTCAGGCTGAGACAACAAGCTCCCAAGTTCAAGATCAGCTTGAGCAACTTCAGAACCAGTCTTAAAATTGGAGAAGTAAAGTAAGGTCTGGGAGCCTGATTTCTGATAGTTCAAAGCCACTCTTGTCTACACAGTGAGTTCCAGACTAGCCAGAGTGCCATAGTGAAGCCCTGTCTCAAAAAAAGAAGGAACTTGAGTAGAGGTGGGGACATAGCTTAGTAGCAGTTGCCCAAGCTTCAGGAGACCCTAGGTTCAATCTGTACTGTAACCTTAAAGACAAAGGGAAGAAAGAAATCTTGAACCAGTTATCTGCCCTCTCTTGGCTTCCCAGAACTCAACACTTTAAACAAACAAACAACAGGGGGCTGGAGAGATGGCTCAGAGGTTAAGAGCACTGGCTGTTCTTCCAGAGGTCCTGAGTTCAATTCCCAGCAATCATATGGTGGCTTACAACCATCCATAATGAGACCTGGTACCCTCTCCTGGCCTACAGGCATACATGCAGACAGAACACTGTAACAGGAAAAAACTGGACCTGAAGAGATGGCTTAGCTGTTGCTTGTTGTTAGCTCTTGCTAACACTTGCTATGAGCTCTAGTGCCATGAGATTCTGTCCTCTCTTCTGACTTCTGTGGGCACATAGTGCACATACACATAAAAAATAAAATAAATCTTGAAAAAACAATAATAAAATCTATGTAAATGGTTGTTGGAAGGTAGATGGGTAGCATCATAATCGTGTACCTATGTCTGCTTTGTGTTGTTCTTTGTAACGTAGAGTTCTTCATTGCCTCAGATGTCTTTGTAAATTGCGTGGGTTAGCTAATTACAAACGAAACAAAACTTTTTAGATTTTTTTGAGACAGAATCTCATGTAGCCCATGCTGACCTCAAACTTGCTGTGCAGTGGAGGATGACCTTGAGCTTCTGATCCTCCTCTACCTCTGGGGTTGGAGGTATACGCCCCCAGTTTTATATGGTAGAGACTGAACCCAAGGTCTCATGAATGCTAAGCAAGTACTCTACCAAATGAACTACATTCCCAGCCCTCAAAGAAGGAGATCTTAAGTGGTGGTTGCCCAACATGGAATATTTATTTTTACTGGATTTGAAAAATCCTTTGCTCAGAATAACTTGCTATTTGGTGGATGGAGACCCTGTAAGAAAAAAAATCAACCCGACAGATTTATGCAGGCTCTATGAGCTGGCATAGTTACTTCTGCAGGTTCATTCTGTTGGGTAACTATGCTAGAAATTTTTAGGATGTTCTAAATTAGTCTGCTTTTATGTAATAAACCTGTTTTTAAGCTCCGTGATGACTAAAGCTTTTGCAAGTGAACAATTGCTGGTTTTAATTCACTTAAAGGAACCATGAACAATCTAAATTTTCTTAATCCCAAACACAGTTGCATATTTTCTTGAACTATCCTCAAAGGCTGCATGGTTCAGCCAGATTGAGGAATAACCAGCCAGGGTCTAATGTTTTCTATTTTAAATCAGTGTCCGTCCGTTCTCCTAGCCCTCCACATCGTGTATCTTTGCAGTTCACTGGCAATGCTTTACTCTTTAAAATTTTTATTTGTGGGTCAGCAAGATGGCTCAGTTGGTGAAGGTGCCTGCCACCAAGCCTAATAACCCACGATCAATCAATCCCCAGAACCCACATGATAGAAAGAGAAAACAAACTCCCACTAGTTGCCCTTTACTTACTAACATCCCTTCCTCACTGCAAAATTAAAAAGATAAATAAATGTGATAAAAATTATTTACTTAGTTGTGAAGAAGGGTGTGGTCCGTAAAGGAGAAGTTGGACTGGTGGTTCTGATCTGGAATAAACTGTCTGTTCAGGGTGTAGATTCTTCAAGTGACGGGTCTTCAAGTAAAGGTATGTTTTAAGAACAAACTAGGGGAAGAACCTGCTGTTCTTTCAGAGGACTTGAGTTCAGTGCCCAGTACCCACATTAGGTGGCTTTCAACTGTTTGTTTACTCCAGCTCCAGGACAGTTGGTACCGCTGGCCTCTGCTGGTGTCTGCACTCATGTGCACATATCTACATGTAGTCACACGCTCATGCATAATTAACATAATAAAAATAAAAGAAGAAAACTAGGAAACCAGACTAGTAGTGCACACTTACAATTTTACCACCCACGAGATGAGACTGAGGGTCATGAATTGGAGTCCAGCCTAGGCTATGTAGAGAGGTCCAGCCAGCCTAAGCTGCATAGTAAGACCCCCATCTCAAAACTAAGGGCTAGAACTATAGCTCACTGGTAGAGTCTAAGGCCCTGAGGTCAATCCCCAGAACTGCAAAGGAGAGAGAGAGAAACAAAAACAAAAAGCCAGGAAAATATGGTAAAATCACTGTGTTGGCAGAACAAAAATATTGCGATGATGTATTTTAAAATTGTGACAAGTGACTCACTTGGAACCATGCCTTGGCATTTCAATTATTTGCCACAAAAAACAGGCATATCAGAAAAATAACCTCAGTGTTTTAAAAATTTTTGTTGGCAAGGGTTAGCACAGTGCAGCAGTCTGAAATCTCATTTGATTTTATTATGACTCAAGTGGGAAATGAGAGCAGTGCAAAGGGGCCAGACACCTAACAGGATGGTGGGCCTCTCTCAGTCCCACTCCACCTGAATGTGGCTATTTGTTCTCTGGCCACTCCTGTATCCTCCAGGGCCTTGGCTGGAGTGGGGGGATGCATGACACTTCAATTTTGACAGTTTGGCTGGCAGATTTTGCATTTTGCTATGTAATGTGTATTTTTTTTACTATTTTAAAAAGCTTAAGGTACTGTCAATTCAAATAAACATGCCAGGACTGTGCAGTGTGGCTGTAATAACCCCTTGCTCCTTGTATCTGGCCCCAGTTTGGTAGATACCCATCTGGTATGCTATGAGCTCTTCCTGTCTGCACTCTACACCTTCTGTGGCTGGTGGTGGTGTGCACAGCACCTCCTTCCTCCCCTGCTCTGTGGTGTGTGTGTGTGTGTGTAAGCAGGGTCAGCCCCCAGCATTGTTCCTCAGGAGCTGTCCGCCTTGTTTTTGAGACAGGATCTTTCACTGGTCTGAAGCTTGCCAAGTAGGCCAGACTGGCCAGTGAGCCTCAGGGGCCTTCCTGGTGCTGGTATTGCAAGTGCCTGGCTGTTTTGCATGAGTGCTAAAGATCAAGTGCAGGTCCTCCTACTTGTGCAATAAGCACTTTACCAACTGAGCCTTCTCCCCAGCACTTTCTTAAGAGCTCGGTTGACTTGCTTATAGTTTACGAAATACTCTGTGCTAATTCTCATCTTCCTTTTTAAAGCTCTTCGTAAACCCCACTTCCTCCTAAATCCTTTGTTCTGGTCCATGGCTTAGAGATTCCTGCCCCAGTAAACCATGTGTTGCTGGTTGAAAACATTGCAACTTAGGATTTGATTATTTTTCTTAGCACTCAGCCAAGTTTTATTGAAATTGGAAGAAGCACAGCACGCACACACATGCATGCACACATGCATGCACACTTTCATGCAAGCATGCGCCCTGCAGCACAGAAACACGGCAAGCACTCACTCCACAGCACACAAAGAGGTAGACTCTCTCCCAGTAAGGAGGGGTTTTCCAAGAACGCTGTCCCTGGTTTTGATTTTTTTTCTTTTAAAATTTTAACTTAAGCGACATTTGAAGGTATAGATCACATTTGTACATCAAAACATTTTAAAGTAAATTAATTGTACACTGAAAAACTGTGAATTTATGTGAAATGGAAGGCAGTGAGGAAAGTTTACTAATAGTCTATATGATCAAATAAGAGCATAGATTCCTTCTACCTGTCTACCACTTCCACTTAGCATAGACCTTTGTATTATTAAGTCCTTTCAATTGGCTTGCAAGGGCCGTGTCTGGTGCTTTGTATAGCATGTCCCAGGTTGTAGGTACTCAGTCCAATGTGTAGGTGAGGATGATGAGGGTAGTCCTAAATTCCCCAAACCACGATGGAGCGTTCATACATAACAGGAGGTGGTGGAGGTCAGAATCTTCTTTTTACACTTGATTTTTCATGCAGTCATTGACTTTCAGCTGGAGTGAAGCCATTTATAGCGTGGTGTTTTGCTTTTGCTTTGTGTCTATATGTTGATATGTATGAGGATACATTTGTTTGCGGGTACACCTGCATATATATGTGTCTGCATATGCAGGCCTGAAGACAACCTCAGATGTTTCTCAGGCACTGTCCATGTTTTTCATTTGAGACATGGTTTCTCATTGGCCTGGAATTAGCATGTAGTCTAAACTGGCTGTATAGCAACTCTCATCTCGGCCTGCCTCAGTACTTGGATTACAGTTGCATGTTACCTCACCTAGCTTTTATTACTTTTTATTTTATATTTTTTTTATTACTTTTTAAATGTGGATTATGGGAAGGGCTTTGTGTGGTTGGTTGTTGGTTGGTTGGATTTCAAGTGCTGGGAATGGACCCCAGGGTCTTATGTGTGCTACTGAGGTATACTTCTCTCCCTTTTTCTTATCGTTAACACCTTATGTTAGTATATTTATACCAATGAGGAGTCATTATTAATGTGCTAGTATAGTGAAGGTGTGCACTTAACTCAAGTTTCTTAGTATTCCCTCAGACACCACATTCCTGTCTCCTGTTCCCTTACTGGAGACTGGACATAGGACCTTCACTGTACACCCTAGCTAAGTTCTGTGCTGTTGAGCTTTGCGTCTCTGGTGGCCTCCAACATTACATTTAGATGTCATGTCTTTTAGGCTTCTCAAGCATATTTCTTGTTTCTGATGGTGTTGATAGTTTTGACATGTATAAGAACAGGTATTTTGTAAAATGCCCTATAACTGGTTTGCCTGATCTTTCTGTTTTTATGAGAAAGGATCTCAAATTCACTCTGTAGTGCAGGATGACCTTGAACTTCCGGTTCTCTGAACCTTTGGTCCACCACCCCCCCCTTCACTTCCCTTGTGCTGTGCTAGGATTACAGGCTCACTGCACAGTTCTTGGCTTGAGATGTTGTTTTGTTTTGTTTTGTTTTTTTCTTCTTCCTTTTTGATTAGGCTAGGATTAAGGACTAGGAGGAAGATTGCAGAGATTAAAGTGGCATTCTTACCAGGTCAAAGATGCCACATACGTGCATTGTAACCCTCACTGATCACCTGGGTGCTGGTCCTTTCCTGCTGTAGTTACTTTTCCTCCAAGTGCTCAGTCCATGTTTACTCTGTGTAGAGTTAATTTATGTTCCACCCCCTCGCAACGTCAAGTATCTCTAGATTAATTTTAAGATTTTATTTTTATTTTTAGGTGTGTGTGTGTGTGTGTGTGTGTGTGTGTGTGTGTGTGTGAGTGAGTGTGAAATGGAGGCCAGAAGAGGGTATGGGATTCCCAGGAGTTACTGGCACCTATGAGCTGCTCAGTGTAGTAGGTACTGAGACCTTGAATTTCTGACCTTCCTGTTTGCACCTATTTAGTCCTAGGATTGCAGATATGCTAGGATGTAACCCAGGACTTCATGTGCACTCTTCCAACTCAGCTACATCCCAAGCCTTCAATCTGGTTTTGGAGCTTTTCATATTTATTAATGGAAAATGTCAGATATATACAAAAGTAGGGTAAATAGTATCCGAACCACAGCAGCACACTGAAATTTATGGTCAGTCTTGCTTCACCTGTGCCCTTCCCACTGCTAGAATTGTTTTATTTTTATGTAAACCCTAGTTCTAGATTGGTTCAGTTGGAGCTGAGGGTGTTTTTATAAAACAGGATCCTGCTTGCACCAGAGTCACCTACTTATTTGTAGAATTGCAAATGTTGAGGACCCTGGGTAACCAACAACATGAAATCATAATTCTGTAGGTTTTCTTAAACCTTATACTTAAAGGACTTTCTGCTGCCCTCCTCACCCCATCCTAGCACAGATATTCTATGTAGATATAAAAACACACGGGTTATTTAAATAGAGATTTGGGACTTGTTTGAACTGATGAGATTGAAGGAAGCAAGAGAAAAACTTGAATTTAAAAATGTTTAAGTTAGCTGGGCAATAGTGGAGCATACCTTTAATCCCAGCACTTGGGAAGCAGAGGCAGGTGGATCTCTGAGTTCAAGGCCAGCCTGGTCTACCGAATGAGTTCCAGAACTGGCTTCACAGCTACTGAGAAACCCTGTCTTGAAGAACAAAAACAAATAAACAGGACCCCCCCCAAAAAAAAAACCCAAAATGTTTACATTAGTTTATATTCGGTTCTTTCATCTGTGTGTGAGAGAGAGAGAGAGAGAGAGAAGCTGGTGCTATGAAGCATGCGTCGGAAGACAACTTTTTCCTCCATTGTGTGGATTCTGGGAATGGAACTTTAGCCCTCGGGCTTTATGGTTGTTTCACCCTTCCCTCCCCTCCCCTCTCCTCCCCTCCCCTCTTTTTGCAGGGTCGGGGGTGGGGGATGGGGAGGGGCTGCAAGGTTTCTCTGTGTAGCCTAATCATCCTGGAACTCACTCTGTAGACCAGACTGGCCTTGAACTCACAGAGATCCTCCTGCCTCTGCCTCCCAAGCACTGGGATTAAAGGCGTGTACCGGGCTGTAGAATATTCTCATGAGCCGAAAGAAAGATGATTGTGTAATTATTCGGATGCAATTAAAAGAACATCATAGGCTCATGAATTTTTTCAAAGCAAAATGCATACCTTGAATAGGAGTATTTGCCAACAAACATTTATAGTAAATTTTGATAGAGAAGGATTTTTGTTTGTTTTATTTTATTTTTTTTGACATGGTCTTTCTGTATTCCAGGCTAGCCTCAAGCTCACTGTGTAGAACAGGCTGGCCTCAAACTTGCACCAATCTTACTGTTCCTGTCTTCTATATGCTGGAATTACAGGCATGTGTCACCATAGTGGACAACCTTCAGCTTTTTATTGCAACACTGAGTTGTTGTGAACTATTGGTCACCTCTGAGCTGACTCACAAAAGCCAGGCATTGTGGTATAATCCAGCAGCCCTATGTTCTCAGAAGGCTGATTTGCTGAGAGATTTGCATAAACCCAGTAATTCCAGGCCAGGCTAAGCAACAGACTTGAGACCCTGTTTTAAAAAAAAAGTTGCTAAATTTAAAGTATTGTACAAATTGCAGATTTTTTCTTCAGGATCTCAATAAATTCAACCTGTGCTACTTTAGGAAAGAAATTCTCTTCCTCTGTATTCTGCCCAGAATTCCCCTCTGTAACTTGGCTCACTTTAGGCAGCAACTGTTCCCTCCAGAGATGCAGCCTGACTGTTACCCAGCAGAGCCTCACTTGACTTTTACCTCAGACTGTTATTAAAGCCAACACTCGGATGCTGATTGCTAGTAAGGCAGTGAAAAAAATAACAAAGCTACCAAAATATCTCTCTAGAAATGCTACCCAAGGATCGTTGCAGCGGGATTATCCAGAAATCTGTAATTCAGCTTAGTTTTCTTTACAGAAAATAAAACTTAAAGAGATGGGAGATGACTCAGAGTGCTTGCTGCAAGGGGACCCGAGTTTGATCCTCAGACACCATGTGAAAAAGTCAGCATCTCTGATAGGCACGGGTAATCCCAGTGCTAGGAAGGGTCCTGGGGTGGGGGAGGGGGGGAGACTCTGTCTCTAAAAATAAAGTGAAAAATGGATTGAGAAAGACACTCCAGAGCTCTTACCTACATGTGTACATGCACACACAGGAACTTAAACACACACAAAAGAAAATGTAACTGAATATAGCTGATATGAACCATAAGTACTCAGGAGACTGAGAAAGTTTTGAAGTGTTGAGTCCTTGTCTATAGAACTTTAGGATTGAGATTTCAGTTTACAGATAGAAGAGCTAAGGATTGAAGTTGTAAATTCAATGCTAATTTTACCTGCGTGACTCTTGACACTCAGACCACCCTGTTCACCAGGGTAAGTGAGCTGCCTTGTGTTTTGAGCAACATGCTTATTTAGTATGACATAATCTAACTCCAGCCACATCCTCTAGCATTGACTTGTAGTTACCACCCAAAAGCACTGAAGTGAGATTTTAAGTTGTTGTGTGTACTTACTCTCTGCCTCCCTCCCTCCCTCCCTCCCTCCCTCCCTCCCTCCCTCCCGCTTTCTTGAAATTTTAATGTGTGAACTCTCTGTGCAGACCATGCTGTCCTCAAACTTATATCTGTCTCCTAAATGAATGCTGGGAGTAAAAGTGTGTGCCACCATGTCTAGTCTATCAAAATTTCATAGATGATGAAAGAAAAGCAATACTGAAAAACCAGGAAACCAAAATAGTCAAAGAATAACTTAATTAAAATTTTAGTTTTTATTTTTGTAAATGTATGTGAATTATATGCCACATGTGTGTGGGTTCCCTCAGAGGCCAGAAGAGAGTATTGGATCCCCAAAACTGGAGTTGGTTGTGGGCTGCCCAATGTGGGTGCTTTAACCAAACTCGGACATCTGGAATGACATCCTATTTTCTTAACCAATGAGCCATCTTTCCAGCCCCAAAAGGAAAGGAGGTGGGGAGAGAGGAAGAGAGCGTGTTTGTGGACTTGTGAGGCTAGAGTTATTGGATCACCTGGAGCTTGAGCTTCTGGCAGCTGCAGTTGTCAAACATGGGTGCTGGGAACCGAACCTGGTCCTCTGCAAAAGTAGCTCACTCTTAACCACTTAAACCATCTCTCTAGTCCTTTCCTCCAGAAGATTTGCTTTGTTTTGTTTTTTGAGACAAGGTTTCTCTGTGTAGCCCTGGCTGCCCTGGAATTAGTTTTGTAGATTAGGTTGAACTCACAGAGATTCGCCTGCCTCTGCCTCCCGAGTGCTGGGATCAAAGGCATGCGCCACCACCGCCAGATTTAGAAATTTTTTTTTTTTTTTTTTTTTTTTGCTACAGGCTCTCATACTGTAGCCCGTCTGGCCTTGAACTCTATAAGTACTGAGGATGACCTTGAACTTGTGATCTTTCTTACTCCGTCTGAGTGCTGAGGTTCCAGGTGTGCCTCACAATACCTGGTTTATGCAGTGCTGAGGACAGAGCCCAGATCGGTGTGCCAAGCAGACACAGCTGAACCCCCTGAAAGAACAACTGTACTTTCCACCTCTGAAATGAAGTTGCATCAGTTAATTAAAAGGATAAGAGAGTTTCTGCCTTTTAAGAAACATAATCATAAACTTGTAAATGTTCATTTGTAAACATGAAAATCCTTTAAACATCATAGACCTGCGGGCTTCTGTAAGGGCCTGGGCCCTTTTAAGAATCTGCTGACTACTGTGGGTTCCAAAATAATGCTCATTGCAAGTGTTTAGTTTATCTTTCCCAGGTGCAAGATAGATGTTTAAAAAGCCTGTGGAGGGGCTGGAGATAAGATGGGGGAGACGGCAAAAGGGGGCATGGAGACAGGCTTGCTGTCTCCCTTGCTGGCTGACCAGCTCGTCTAGCTAATCAGTGAATACCAGAATCAGTGAGAGAACCTTTCAGAAAATAAGGTGAAAAGCAGTCAGGGAAGGCATCTCTGTCTTGACCTCTGACCTCCAGATGCAGCTGCATGAGTGAGTGCACCTGCACATACACACACAAACACCCTCAGGTAGGCTCAGCAAGGGACCTACTCTCTGATCCACTCCCTGGGCCCCTTGGCATTTATACTGTGGCTGCAAATATTCATAGCTGACTACAGATTTATTAAGTTGCTTTGACAGCTTTTATTTTCCCTTTGTTGCCATGTTTTAGTTTTTATATAATCGTCATTTACTCATTCTTCACTTATCCTACTGTCCTGAATCTCCCAGGATCCTCTGTTCTGTACTTAGAGTCGTGGCACTCTGGCTGCCGTCAGGTTCCATTGAGAACTCTGAGTCAGTCTGACCTATTCCTTTCCTGTGTGACCTCTCTTCTCTCACTTTATTAGTTTTTTTTTTTTCCCATCACTGTGACAAAATACCAGATAGAAACAACCGAAGGGAAGAAGAATATATTCTGGCTCACAGTTTGGCTATGTCCTGCTGGGACCATCATGGTGGACTTCATGCAGGCAACGTGTGTACCAGAACCCTCATATCTTGACAGATCAGGAAAGTGGACTAGAATATTAAACAGGGCCAGGCTTTTAGCCTCAGGGTCCACCCAGTGGCTTATGTCTGCTTGCTAGGCCTCTTGTCTCAAAGATGCCATACTTCCCAAAACAGCGTTAGCAACTAGGACCAAAAGTTGGAACATATGAACGTAAGGGGACATCCACCCTATTCACTTCCTTCATTTCATTAACATGAGTATTCATCCAACCCTTTGAATCTTAACACTTTGCTTTGGTTCTGGAAAGTTCTCATTCGCTTACCCACATATACTTTTGGAAGATTTACCTGTTTGTCCTTTTCTTTTTAAAATTTAATTTGACTTCTTTTGTGTGTAGACTAGGTTGGCCTCTATCTTCCTGCCTTTCAAGTACTGTCTTTCTTTTGAAACTTTTGGGACAAGCTTCTGGTTTACTTCTGTTGATGAAAGAAGACTTTTATTTAAATATTTTTTGATTTATTGTCTTTATGTGTATGTTTGCCTGCATGTATGTATGTGCAACACAAGGGTAATTTACCTTTGTTACAACAACAAAGGTAACAAGAGGCCTCAGAGGCCAGAAGAGGGCCCTGGATACCTTGGAACTGCAGTTATGGATGGTTGGGAGCCACCATGTGGGTGCTGAGAACTGAACCTGGGCCTCTGCTACAGCAACAAGTGCTCTTAATCTTGGAGCCATCTCTCCAGCCTCACTTCTGTTGAACTTTTTGTCTTATTGTTCTGCTGGGTATTAGTTTTTTTGTTTTATTATTTTTCTATAACATTTAGTTTTCAGGGGCTTCTTCCCCATTCATTTATTCAAGAATGCAGCCTAGGCTATTCTTGAACTCGTGGGCTCAGGAAATCCTCTTGCCACAGCCTCCTAAATAGCTGGGATACTGACACACATACCTGAATCTATCTGTTTCTACTTCTCTCCCCCTACCCTCTCAGACCTGGTCTCCCTATATGACCCAGGCTGGCTATTCTTGGAAGTCTCCTGCCTCTGCTTCTCTCACACTGGGATTACAGGTGTGCACTGCTATGACTGGCTCTCCTACTTTTTAAATACCATCTTCTCGTGAATATGGTGTCTCTTCTAGAATCTGGAAATATTGATTGGAGTTGTTTGCTCTCCATAGCCGTTACTTGCATTCTGTTTTTATTTGCTGTGTAAGTTGCTGTCTTTGCCTAAATAACATTTTCTTAAATGTCAGGTGCTCTTAGCTCCTGAACAAGAGATTAAAACACTAAACTGAGATCTCCTCCCTGACCATTTTTTCCTTTTCTCTCTGCCTTACATCCAACAACAGCCTGGCACTGCTGGCTCCACCCTGTTCCATCCTGTCAGGGAGTGCTGAGGTAGTATACAGAGCAGTGGCTATGACTACACATCTCTGTCTCTTAGTTGCTCAGTTTTTCATTTGAAAATGTCTGCCTGCTTTTGAGGTTGTTGTAGGGGTGCATGAGTTTAATGTAGTGTCTGGCATGTAGTAGGTGCTGTTTAAGTATTGATATTTCACAATATCAAGTCACCAACATTTCCTATGTGGATTAGTCTAATAGCAAACATACATTCCCTGGGACTGGGGAGATGGCTCAGTACAGTGCTTGCTGCACAATCATGAGAACCTGAGTTCCAGAACCCATGTTAAGGGCATGGTGGTGCATGCTTGTAACCCCAGCACTAGCAAGGCAAAGACAGGCAGATTTCTCGAACTAGACTGATGTAATTAGCTAGCCCCAAACCACTGAGAGACCCTGTCAAAAAAGACAAAATTGGACCTAGTGAGATGGCTCAGTGGGTAAATATTCTTGCTGACAAACCTGAGGATCTGAGTTCAGTTCTTGGGACCCACATGATGGAAGAGAATCTATTCATTCAAGTTGTCCTTTACACACACACACACACACACACACACACACACACACAATTGTATGTTCCCCAATCATTCCATATAAAGTAACAGTGTCTTAATTTTTGCCTTGCTATTTCATAGTGCATCTCACCTCTCAGGTTGTTTGAATTTACTTGTTTCTACTCAGGATGGTAAACTATAGGCTTAGCATGGTGGTACACACCTGTAATCCCAGCATTAAGATGAGAGTTCAGTTATAGCCTGGGCTGCATAGTGACATTCTGTCCCAAAAAGAAATCCTTGTTAGCAGAATATTCATCCTCTTAACTTCTGAGTTGGAAGAGGGTCAGGGCGTAGTAGACTGACATAAGTCACCTGGTCTGATGGTGACTTTTGTCAGACCAGGCCACCATGCAGAAATTCTGTGTACTACACATCCCTGTTAGTGTTCTTGAAGTAGGGGTGAGTTGATGTCTCAGTAATAGGTTTTAATGGGTTAGGCTGAGAGAAACCAGCAATTTCCTATAAAATGATCTCTTTCGCAGGTATTCAGTTAGCTCTCAAATTATGTCATCCTCTGTCAGTGAAAGTGACCTTAATGCTCACTTTTGAACAAATGAGATCCATTCATTTTGTGTTCCTAGGCCACTGGTCTTCCTCTTAGGGGTCCTTGTGGAATCTGATTCATTACTGGCCCTCAGTGTGTGACTGAGTGTATTTAGCACTGTTTCATTTCCCCTTTCTAATATTAGAACCCACTGGGGGAGTCTAGATTGCCTAGTGCTATTATAAATAGATGTACTATTATGTTAGGAGCTCAGAAAACATTTAGTGACTTAAGGTTCTGTGTATAGAAAGCCTTTATGATAGATAGGCTTGCAGTTTTGAGGTATAAAGCAGAAATGTGGGATCCTCAGTGATTGTCCACATTTTCCCATGTGAGGGTGACTCACATTACCAAGTCTCTGGGATGCAGAGCTGCTTGTTTGATTTGGAAGAGGACAATGGTTTTCTTGGTCCTGACTTGCTTAAAAAGAAAAGCAGGGCTGGAGAGATAGCTTTAATGGTGAGAAGCAGTTAATGGTGCTTCTTGTTCTTCCAGAGGACCTTCAGTTCAGCACCCACCTTGGGTAGCTCACATCTGCCTGTATACTCCAGCTCAGGGATCCAGTACTCTCTTTGGCCTCCACAGGTACCTGCCCTCATGTGCATATACCACTCTTCCTGATACACATAATTAGAAAAGAAATATTTTAAGAAAAAGCTCTTAAAAGAAAAAGAAAAGCCAAAGCTATATATTTTAGATGTAGGCTTTATGGCAAGACCAGTTTGGAAGATTGTTGGTGCTTGGCTTTAGGTCTCCTTCATCAGGCCAGCCCAGTTTCCTTGAGTTTCAGTTCTCAAACAGGCTCATATTTCTCTTGTGTCAACTTCCCAAGATGAGAGGGTCTGGGAAAGCAGGAAGTAGCTGAATTATAAAAAGCCGTGCCTCCCAGGAGCTTTGTTTGCCTTGTTCTCTTCGCTGGTCAGGTAGTCTAACCTAAGCCCCTGGGTCCTGGGGAAACAGAGTGGAAGATGGTCTAAACATCTGTAGCCCCAGCACTCGGTAAGTTAGGGCATGAAGATCATTATGACTTTAAAGCTAGTCAAAACTACATGGCAAGACTCTGCCTCAAAATAACCAAAAACAAAACAGTGACAACAGCAATTGGGGCTGGAGTGATAACTCAGTAAGGTGATTGCTTTGCAAGTGAGGATCTGAGTTCAGTCCCCACAACCCATGTAAAAGAAGTGGGCATGATAAGACATGCTTATAATTCCAGCACTAGAGAGGCAGAAACACATAGATCTCGGAACTCCTTGGTCAGCCAGTGCAGTCTACTTGGCAAGTTCCAGGCCAATGAAGACCTTGTCTCCAAAAAAAAAGGGTGAATGACATCTGAGGAGTAACAGCTGAGGTTGTCCTCTGGCCTCTGTACATATGCACATGTAGTTGCATACACAAATGTGCCTATATATACATGAACATGCATGTATATGCACGTACATACCCACAATTGCAGTATTATGGGTCTGAATTGTGCACACCTCACCAGCACCTAAAACTGATTGTGTTTGGACCTAGGGCCTTTGAAGAGGTGACTAAGTTCAAATGAGGTCATCGTGGCAGACTCTTAATACAGCCTGACTAATGTCCTCAGGAAGAGGAAGTTAGGTCAAGGAGACAGCAGGGATATATATGCACACAGAAGCTCATTGAGGGTGTGATGAGAATGCAGCATCTCCAAGACAAAAGCAAGAGGCTGTAGGAGAAAGCCAACCTGCTGCCACCTTGCGCTTCAGCCTGCAGAACTATAAGGTGATCATTTTCTGGTATTGAAGTCCCTCAGTCAGCTTACACAGATCTCAGAGAAAAGTAATGATCACATTGTAGAAACATCAGCTGAGTCCCTCCCGTGTGTGTGTGTGTGTGTCCCATGCATGTCTTTGCAGGTGCACATGTATGTTTGTGTGTTGAGGCCAGAGGTCAGTCTTGTTCCTTAAGAGCCATGCACCTTATTTTTTGAGACAGTCTTTTTACTAGGACCTGGGGAGTCAATAGGGGATTATATATAAACCTTGTCCCTGACCCCATCTATCTAGGGAGCCTTTAAGATTGAGTGATCCATTCTGCAATGGGGAAATGGCGGGAATTGGGTGTCCAAAGGCAGATCCTTGGGACCTTAGAGATGATTCCCACTGATGGGCAAGGTAGAGTTTCCTGGTGGTGGAGTATAAGGCAGTAAAAGAAGATTGATCTGATCAGAGAGAGGGCCCCATGGCTCTCAAGTGGAGAGCAAGGGCAGCTCAGCCTGAGCCTAGACTGCGAAGGTGGTGGGAGTCAGAGGATGCTGGGCAAGCCTTTTGGACTGTCCTGCTAACACCTGGATTTTGAGCTTGGAACTTGGAAAGTATTGCTTTCTGGTTGTTTGGTCACCCAGCTTGTGATTCTTTGTTGCTGTAGTCCTGTCCTACAAAACACTAGTTCAAGAGTAGAAAAGGGCTAATGTTGGCCTGTCTGACAGCTCAGCTCCCAGGACTCGTGTGGCAGAAACCAACAATGGTATAAAAAAGTGGCAATTTGTTTTCTAAAGCAGTTGTAATGTCAGTAGTGAATAAGTGAATAAGCAGTTCAATTGCCTAAGACTGGTAGGAGATGGGGGACGGCTGTCTTTATTATTACTTGTGCTGCTGCCACCATTGCTACAGCCACCGCTACCACTGTGGATTGAATCCAGGGACTCCCACATGCTAGGCCAACACAGGCCAGCACATCACCATTGAGTTACATACCCAGCCTTAGACTGTGGTTTAAATAAATAAGCCATTGACTCTTGGAGTACTGATTGGCCAGAGGTCTGAAGCAGCATATGTCTAAAAGGTAAACCTGAAACATAGCAGAAAGCAGCAAGGCAAGGCTGCTGAGGAGCAGACTTCTTCAGAGTGTAGCATCTTTAAGAATTACTATAAGCAAGGCATGGTGGTTCACTCCTTTAATCCCAGCACTTGATAGGCAGACACATGTAAATCTCTGAACGTTCCAAGTCAGCCTGGTCTATATATCTAGTTCCAGGACAGCCAGGGCTATACAGAGAGACCCTGTCTCAAAAAAGAAAGGAAGGAAGGAAGGAAGGAAGGAAGGAAGGAAGGAAGGAAGGAAGGAAGGAGAGAAGAGGAAAGAAAAGAAAACTACAGTGGATTGGGCGTGCCAGGCATTTTAAGCCCACTAGTTCACAAGTCTCCCCAAAGAACAACTGTAGTCCTCCTAACCTGGTAACCACTAGAGAATGCTATCTAACCAACCCTTTTTAAAATACAAACTGGAAAAGGAAGACTGAGGTGTTGGTGGCATGACATTGCCATTGCTGTCTTAAATCAGAGCCTCTGTGATGAGCCACAGGAAACCCTCACTAATCACTAATAACGTTCTGTTGGAGGACTTGAAGGGAGAAGGTCTTCAGGTCCTCACTCTTGCCCTAGCTGCATGGTTTCTCTTAGGAGGCATTAGCCCACAGATGTACCCAATCCTTTGACAGCGCAACATGACATTGTTATCTATACAGTTCAATTTGAGAACTCTACAGTTGAGTTACCAAGAAACAAAACAAAAGAAACTTATCAAATCTTTTTCTTTTCTTTTTTTTCTTTCTTTCTTTTCTTTTTTTTCTTTCTTTCTTTTTTCTTTTCTTTTTTTTTTTTTTTTTGGTTTTTCAGGACAGGGTTTCTCTGTGTAACAGCCCTAACTGTCCTGAAACTCACTCTGTAGACCAAGCTGGCCTCCAGCTCACAGAGATCCGCCTGCCTCTGCCTTCCCAGTGCTGGGATTAAAGGTGTGCACCATCACTGCCGGTTTTTCAAAAATTTTTTAATATAGGCTGGTGATGATTCATTGAGTAAGGGCATTCTCCATACAACTCTAACAGTCTGAGTTTTATCCCTAGAACTCACAGTGGAAGAAGAGAACCAACTCCCAAAAGGCACACACACAGAGAGATACACATAATAATAAATTTTAAAAATGAGGTCTCAATATTTTAATTTAATTAAGTTTGATTTTGTGTTGGGCTATGTTGGTAGCTATATTGGGATGCATGTGGCCCGCAGATTTTGGGTTTGGGATGTCTGTTAGAGTTTAGGGGGTGGTGAAGCAGCTTCTCTGAGTAGTCACCCATGACAGGGTGGACTTTTGATGAAGCAGCTGGTTCACCCATACTTGTGAAAATAATCTCCAAGGAACTCAGTGGGAGCCTTTTTTACTGGCTCAGCAGGTAAATTGCTTGCTGCACAAGCCTGGTGACCTGAATTTACTCCCAGGAACATGTAAAGGAGGAGAGAACTGACTCGGTCAAGTTACGCTATACCCTCCATAGTGCACCCACACACACACATCATTTGTGCACACTTTTTTTTTTTTTTTAAGAAATTCATTGGTTTCCTCAAGCTCGACTTGAGTGAGAAATTTCTTTGATTGTTGGTGATGCCCTTTCTGGGTTGTAAACAGCATTTAGCCTGTTAACTACCTGGCAAATATGAGGAAATTCTCCTTATAAAATTATATCAGCTGGGAACCAAAGGAGGAGTGACAGAAAGAGAATCCTGTATGAGCCCCAGGGATTTGGACATTGGTCATCAATTTCTTTTTACCTGTGACCCTTTAAAACTGACTCCCAGGCAACTCTAGTTAATTACACAAGCGCATAGGTTTCATTGGAGGTTCTGGGCATCATGATCGGATAATTGGCTGGATTTATAATGGCTAAATTAATAGGCAGGTAGCAGCTCCTGACCTACTATAAGTCATTACTGGGAAATTACCGCCCTTCTCAAATTACCTGTCTCTAAAGCAAATTGTAGGTACCCATCTACCTCATAGAGTTCCTCAGGTTTTCTGCTTAGTAAGTCAAGTACTAGATAGCTATTAGAGTGCTTTGAAAACTGTGAAATCAAATGCAGTGGAATGTGCTTTCGAGATGCCAGGTGTTTTTAAATAGTGTCTTGGGGGAGGTACATTAAGGAACCCAAGCCCCTCATTATCTTCCTCTGTGGAGCCTAGGGAGCTGTCTGAGGGTATGGTGACATGCCTGTCACTGTTGATGTTTTGTTTTGTTTTTTTATAACAGATGATTGCTTTGACTTGTGCATTGCTGAATGCTGTAGGCAGATCATGTTAAAGAGAAACTGGCTTAATAGTTTCCTGACAGTTGCAGCCAGAAGCCTTTTTGAGGCTGGGTTTCTGGTTTAACCACTAGGGCCTGGGGATTTCAGTTGTGGTTCTTGCTTCTAGAATTTACTTCCTCTCTGTGGTTTGAGCAAAACCAGCTCACCTTCTAGTCTAAGGCCTCATTTCCTCATTTTATGGGAGTTTTTCCTTCATCAGTATGAGGGTGGAAGGCCTGAGCTTGATCCCCACAATCTATATAAAAGTGGAGTACAGCATTGAACCAGTGTAATCCCAGCAATGGCAAGTTGGGACCTGGAGACTCTTATTCCTGGAGCTCCCTGGCCAGCTAACCTGCCTTACCTGGTGAAGTTCTAGGTAAAGGAGAGCTCTGAGGATCACTGAGATTGTCCTCCAACCTGCACACACACACGCACACGCACATGTACACTGGCATACATTTGTGCACTGACCATGAACATGTACACACACACACACACACACACACACACACAAAGGAAAGGAAAACAAAACAAGAAAGTACATAAGAAGGTAGGTGAGGTAGGGCAGGACTTGTTAACATGAGTATGTCTTTCCATGCCTGCTTAGTGAATCACAGAAGACCAGTATGTGAATCAGATCATTGGGCCAGCCTTCAGGCAGCCCTGTGATCCAGTTTTATAAGAAATAGGTTAGTATTTGAAAATTAAAAGAGAAGAGAAGATAGTATCTTTGTGGAGTTTGGAGAAGGGGCTTAGAAACCCTTAGGCGGTGGTGAGCTCAGGTTAAAGTACACTAGGATTTTGTAAGTTTAAGTGGTAAACCTTGTGCCAGGCATGGCGGCACACACCTTAGTACCACACAGAGGCAGGCAGAGCTCTGTGAGTTCTAGACCAGCCAGGGCCATATCCTGGCATAAAAACCTGAAGAAATTAACCTCATGGAGGCTTTAGATCTGTGGTGTCTAGATCTTGGCCTCCAGTGCTGCTTTCCCACCACAGGCTCTGGGCATATCGGTTTCCTTATCTATGATGAGGAGCTGGTCCAGTTACATCAGGTGTTGTGCCAATCAGATGAAATAATGCTGTGTTTTATCAAATCTCAGATGCAGTCAATTACAAACCACACCTTTCCTTTTGTACTATTGCAAAGAAAGAATGCTGCCAGTTAAACCAACTTGGTTTCAGGTGTAATGTACTTGAAATTCAGAGATGCTCAAATGTAGTGAGCAAGCCAGACATAATAGTGAAAATCTATAATTCTGACACCCAGGATGCTGAGGAAGAAGGATTGAAAGCTTGCGGTCAGCCTTGGTTTTTTTTATAAGACCCTATCTAGACAAAAAGGGGAGGGTGGCAGGGAAGATGGTCCAGTAGCTTTTAAAGCATTTGTTTAAAGCCCTCAAGAAAGAGACCTGAAGTTTGGCTCTCCTGAATCCATGTGAGCACCAGGTGTTCATCAAGCAGACCTCAAGGTGGATTGGGGGTGACTAGCCGTGTCAGTGAGCTCTGGGCTTGATTGAGAGGTCCTTCTGTGAAAGGACCAGATGAAAAAGTGACGGAGGGAGATTGCTGATGTCAGCCTCCGGCCTTCACCAGCATAAATCCATATACAAGAACCTGCACGTGCGTAAGCTTAAAAAAATGTGGGTTGGGCAGTGGTGGTGCACACCTTTAATCCCAGCACTTGGGAGTCATAGACAAGCGGATCTCTGTGAGTTCGAGGCCAATCTGGTCTACAGAGGAAGTTCTGGGACAGGCCCCAGAAGCCACAGAGAAACCCTGTCTTGAAAAACAAACAAACAAATGGTGGACAAACCATGTGGGTTTTTGGGGGGGGGGCGTGTTTTGACAGAATTTCTCTGTGTAACATTACCAGCTGTCCTGGAGCTTGCTTTGTAGACTGGACTCATAGATCCACTTGCCTCTGCCTCCCAAGTACTGGGATTAAAGGTGCCACCACGCCCAGTAGACAAACCATGTTTTTAAAATCAGTAAAAATCTGACATAATGGAAGGAAAACACTCGGCTGTACAATTCTCTAGGGTCATATTTGATTTTTATTATGTGCATCCAGGGATGAGATGGAGTTATTAAGAATAAATAATCACTGGCATGCATGGGGAGATGGCTCAGTCAGTAAAATGCTTTCTGAGTGAGCATAAGGACCTGGATTTGACTCCTAGTACCTAGGTACCAAAGCTAGATGCTGTGCTACACAGAACAGTGCCAGTGCTGGGGTGGCAGAAGTAGGTAAATCACTGGGCCTTGCTGACCAGCATTCCAGAACTTAATGGGATCCAGGTTCAGAGAGAGTTCTTGTGTCAAAATATATGGTTAAAGGCTGAACCTGATAGCACATGCCTTTAGTCTCAATACTCAGTAGGCAGAGGCAGGATTTCTATGAGTTCAAAGTCAGTCTGATCTATTTTCAGTGAGTTCCAGGGCATAATTGATGCTTATTTGGAAAAAAAGGGATTTATTTTTATTTTATTTGTATGGGTGTTCTACTTGAATGTGTATATGTAGACTATGTGGATGCAGTGCCTCAGAGGATCCTCTGGAACTGGAGTTACAGATGGTTGTTAGCCTCCATTAGGTCCTAGGAATCAAACCCAGTTCTTTGGCAAAAGAAGCCATTTTTTAAAAGATTTATTTATTTATTATATATGCAGTGTTCTGTCTGCATGTGTCTTGTAGGCCAGAACAGGGCACCACATCTTATTACGGGTGCTTGTGAGCCACCATGTGGTTGCTGGGAATTAAACTCAGGATTTCTGGAAGAGTAGTCAGTGTTCTTAATCCCCTGAGTCCTCCCTCCAGCCTTTATAGTAGATTCTCGACAAACTTTGGATGATACACCAATTCCAGGAAGTCTTCAGCTAGCTCCTAAGCACGTCCTGGCTGGAAGGGGGCATCAGTATTGCTTTTACAAATAGACTTTGGTTATTGAAAATAAACTTAGTCCCTGTTTGCAATTCATTTTAGACCTCAGATTTTCATCAGTGGATATGCACTGGGCTTTGGATCTGCTCAGAAGGCATGGAGTCTAGAAGGGGACACATGGTGACTTGATGGTGACAGGACACCATGAATGACATGGCCAAAGTTTATGCCACCTGGAACAAGTCCTGTGCCTCTGATGTGCTGCAAGTGCAGGAGTTGAGGCTTTCCCTTCTGTGCTGTTTTAGATTCTTCCCAAATATCTGTAATCATTCCATGATCTTGGGAACATTAGGCCTCCCAGGTTGAGAGACATACTACACATAACTGATCAGTACTCTCCAGAAATGTCAGGAAGACTGAGAAACTGTCAGAAATTGGAAGAGACTAGGAGACAAATCAAGGAAAATCTGAAGCTCGTCTCATCCTATCTACCAGTCTTGTCCTCTGACTGGGGCAATGCTATGCACATGTAAGATCTGAGCATCAGTGAAGCTCAGCAAAAGGGCTGGAACTGTTTTCTCTGCAGTGCCTCTCCAAATCTACTGTTGTTTTAAAATACAAAGTTGACTTGGCCAGTACTTGGCTTCTTCTAGAGTGGTGAAGCAATATTTTTTGTGAGCCCTTGATTTCATTTATATCTAAAAGAAAGGAGTTGGTTCAGTCAATTAATGCTGACTTAGGAGTTCTATTTTAACATAATTTCTGTCTTTTCAGGGGAAGCACCTGTTGCAGAAGTTCCTTCCCTGTTTGTGATCCTGTCGGTATGCAGTTTAATGATACTGATAGTGTTAATTGCAAACTGTGTTTCCTGCTGTAAGGACCCAGAAATAGACTTTAAGGTGAGTATAGATGGCGTGAACATTTAAAATCATTTGCTGATTGTGTGTGTGTGTTTGGGTGTGTGTGTGTATATGCATGTACACATGTATTCACATGCACAGGTGAGTATACTTGGAAGCCAGACTACAACCTAAGGTGCCGCCTCATTAACACCCTTTTGAGACAGGGTCTCTCACTGGCCTGGAGTTTGCTGAGTAGCCTGGACTGGCTGGCCATCAAACCCCAGGAGTCTGTCTCTTACCTCCCTAGTACTGGACCTTGCAACCATATTCAGTGCTTTTATATGTTGGGAGATTGAACTCAGGTCCTCTTCATGTGTATAAGGCAAGCAGTCTACTGACTGAGTCATTTCCCCAGCCCGAAAACATCTGATACATTGGTATGAATCACATTCTCTTGGGAGCAAGGGTCACTGGATTCTTCTTTTCCTGTCCTGTATATAACAAAACATTTTGAGCCACACAATCTCTCTGTTATAGCCTTTTCATCCTCCACCCTGCCATTGTAGTGCTGTATCAATGACAGATGCTTTGTTAACAAATGGACCTGGTTTTGTGCCAACAGAATTTGAGTGACAAAAGTAGCTGGCTTGGAATTGGCCTGTCAACTATATAGTTTGCCAGCCCTACCTTAGGGAGTCTGTGTGTGTTTGTGTGTGTGTGTGTGTGTGTACATGTATGTGCAAGTACACTTTCCTATGTGTGCATGTATATGTAGAGGCCAGAGGTCAATCTTAGAGGTTGTTTTTTGGGAGCCATCCCAAGTTGTTGTTGTTGTTTGTTTTGTTTTGTTTTGTTTTTTGAGACAGGGTCTCTTATTGGAACTGGAGCTCATGGATAAGGCTAGGGTGACTAGCCAGTGACTCCCAGGATTCTGCCTGTCTTCACTTCCTTACCAATGGGATTATAAGTGTGCACAACCATGTCTTGGTTTGGTTTGTTTTGGTTTTGGTTTTTGGTTTTTCAAGACAAGGTTTCTCTGTGTTGCCCTGACTCTCCTGGAGCTCACTATGTAGACCAGGCTGACCTTGAACTCAGAGATTTGCCTACTTCTGCCTCCCCAGTGCTGGGATTAAAAGGTGTGCACCACCACTGCCAGGTTTATGTCTGGCTTTTTACATGAGGGATTGAATTCAGGTCTTCATGCTTTTGCAAAGTAAGCAGTTTACCAACCAAGCTATCTCCCCAACCTTCTTGAAACCTCCTTGACACTTATTGGTGGCGTGTCTTGAGTTTTTGCTTAAATAAAGAACAATGTGTGGTGCTCGAATTCATTTATTTATAGTCTGTCTGCACAGAAGATCAGGCAGGTTTTGGTTTCTTTCAGGCTTTTGTATAAGCTGCCAAATTTGTGATCATTAGCTCACCAAAGCAAAGGGGTTTCCTCAGTGTTTTGTATATGAGGAAGGGTACCGGAAACCTCAAGTTTGTCTCTAAACCTTGATTCCCTAAAGAGAACAGCACTTCTTACTAGGATACTTCCTATCTATAGTCAGTATAACAGAGGATCTGGCATAGTAGTGACAGATGGATGGGATCTACCAGCAGATCAACTGGGAACTCTTTCTAGAAATTATTGCCCATGTGTTGCCACATTAGGACCTCACAACATTTGTTTAAAAGAGTATATAAACTGGATGTGATGGTTGCATGAATGTAATCCCAGCACATGGGAAGCTGAGGGGGGAGGATTGCTAGTTCTAGGACAGCCGGTCTCAAAACACTCAGCTCAAAACAGCCATCACTAACTTTATGAACTGAGCTCTCTCCAGAACCCCTCATGTCATTTTTATTCTGTGCTCTCTTCACTTGGAGTCTATGGTGCCTCTGAGGAGATAGGGAAGTGCATTGTTTTCCTGGCTCAATGCTTTGCCTTGCACAGAAAACTGAATGCAGGGGAGACCTGTCGGGAATCCTCAGTCCAGACCACAGTCTGCGGTAGTGGTGGCTGTGGACACCTGCGGGCTTTCTGCATCAACACCCTGCCCCCAAGGCTCACATCAATGCGCACACTTCTGTGGGAACTTCCTGACTTCCCTGTTGAGAGCACAGCAATAGATAGAGAATCTGTATCCCCTGACCATCAGTCCTGCCAACGGACTGCACAGGAACCTGGCCACTTGGGGACAAAGATAAAAGTCTGATGGGGTTGCTGATACTGAAGTCTGGCGTCTTATGTTTCCAGATTCCTCGTCCTCGCCTTAGATTGATCTGGGTGTTTGAATGTGAGTATTCACAAGGGAGCCAATTGTGATGCAGCTCAGAGTCTGGGAATGCACATCACTTTGCAGCTGCCCCATGACTGATGCAAGGCTGCAGTGTATTGAGCTCTCCAGCTTCAGAGTCTGTGACTGAATGAATATTTATTGATTTTGATAGCATGTTGGTTGGTTTCTTTTAGACTTAGAGCCCCTCAGTTGCAGGGTCTGAATAGCCCTGGTGAAGACATTTACAGATCAGGAAGCAATTTGGTCTTATTTCAATATTATTATTATTATTATTATTATTATTATTATTATTATTATTATTATTATTATTACACAGTATCATCTCTCTGAATCTTTAGAGTCTACTGGCATATCTATTGGTATATCATAATTGCTGCCAAATTTTAAGTGACATTTTTAAAGTATGATGGATGAACGCCTTTTAGTAAGAGAGGGTTTATGAACTGGGAACTGGAAAGGTGGTTTGGTGTGTAAAGCAGATGGTATGTAAGCATGAGGACCTGAGTTCAAATCCTCAGAACTTGTGTAAAGGCAAATACATGTGTCTATGATCCCCATGCCCCTATGGGGAGATAGAGGACCAGCTAGCCTGGCATATGCAGTAGAGGACAGCAGAGACCCTGTCTCAACCATAGAAGGCAAAGGCTTGTCCTGACCCACCTGCCACAGACACAAAAATGGGACAGTTTTTTTCTCCCTCTTTTCCTTTATTTACTTTTATTTCTTTCTTTTTCTTGAATGAAATCTCATGCAACCCCTAGTGGTCTTGAGCTCCTGCCCCTCCTCCCACTTCTCGAGTTCTGTAAGTCATCACACCCAACTTCCTTTTCCTTTTGAGTCTGTGTCTGTCTCAACCTGCGCCTGAGGCTGGCCTTGACTAAAGATGCACCGCCCGGCTCAACCAATGCTGCACCGTCACGCCTGACGCGCTGACTCTCACATATTGAACGTTCAGAGCTTCATTTTTCTACATGCAGGCAGCAGCGATGTCCAGTGCCTGAGAGTGTCTGCTCACGTCAGAAATCTCCCTTTACTATTTGTAGTTTTTCTTGTAGTGGGTGGGTCGCTAAGGGAATGTGACAGAAAAAGAAAGTGAGAAGGGTGAGAGCAGAAAAATGGAAGAGTTTTGTTCACAGATCTGTTCTGTTTCTATTCTGGTGCTTCGAGAGATGACACTTGATAATTATCTGAAGCAAGTATTGGCTTGTTAAATTTATCTGGGCCCCCAAAGGGCACCCAGCTCACAGGGATGAAAATAGGAAGGGTCAAGATAGCATTTGCCCATCCGAGTCACTGAAGATCCCTGAAGCTTGGTAGGTGCAGTCTCAGCTGGTTTTGTTTTGTGGTCCTGGGATGAAACCCAAGCTCTGCCACATGCTAGGCTAGTGCAGTACCACTGACTCAAGCCCTTTTTTTTTTTTTTTAAATTTTGAGACTTATTCTCATTAAGTTGGCCAGACTGGCCTTGAATTTACTCTGTAGTGGAGACTGGCCTTGAACTTTCAGATTCTGCCTAGGTCTCCTGAGTAACTGGGATTACAAGGCACGTGCTACCACACCCACCTCCTGGCGTCATTTTTTTTTTTTAAAATCAGGGCACTTTTATTTTTAACTGTGTGTGTATGTGCGCGCGCGTGCGCGCGCGCGCGCGCGCGTGCACGTGTCCGCAAGAGCATTTGAAAAGCCAGCTGTTAATGCTGTGGGTACTGAGAGCCGAACCCAGATTCTCTATAAGAATAAGTGCTCTTGCTGGGCGGTGATGGTGCACACCTTTAATTCCAGTGCTCAGAAGGCAGAGACAGGCGGATCTCTGTGAGTTCAAGACCAGCCTGGTCTACAGAGAGAGTTCTAGGACAGGCTCCAAAGCTACAGAGAAACTCTGTCTCCAAAAACCGGGCGGGGGGGGGGGGGGGGAGGAGAAGAGAAGAACAAATGCTTTTAACTCCTACTTAACCATCTCCTCATTCACTTAAATATCTGAGTTTTTAAGCTCTTTATTTCAGTAGGAATCACATTGCAGTTAGAAGTGCAGTTAGAAAATTTTCAAATAAAATTAACTTTGATCCAGTTTATAAAGAGATTTGTGAAATAAATAATGATTTTATTTTAAAAAAGAATTGTTTAATCTTTTAACAATTTTTGGTCTTTTCAGTCCTTGAAACTTTTAAGCCTGGGCAAGAATTTCCATGTTAAGGTCTGTGGGCATCTTTAGACATTTTTGTTTTTAACTTTAAACTGTCAGTTTAGAAAATTACATAAAATATTTATTTCTTACTTTAAAATCTTACTTATTGTCCCAGCTATGGAGTTGCATGCCTGCTGTCCTAGCACTTGGGAAGTAGAGCGGGAGGATCAGGAACTGTAGGCTAGCCGGGACACAAGAGGCCAGACTGAAAAACAAAGCAGAACAAGAAGGAAAGCATCTTATTATTCTGCTTTTTAGAGTTAGTGAGCATAATTACTTGTGCTTTTTACTAGAAGTAAATATGAATTGGATAAAGTCATGGCAGGGTGTTCCGAATGAGTGAGTAAATGCTCCTTGTTTCAGCTTTCACAGCCTGCTTTCATACGTGCTTTTTTTTTAATTGCAGGAATTTGAAGATAATTTTGATGACGAGATAGATTTCACACCACCAGCAGAAGACACCCCCTCTGTCCAGTCCCCGGCAGAGGTCTTCACACTCTCAGTGCCAAATATTTCACTTCCGGCTCCATCCCAGTTCCAGTCTTCTGTGGGTAAGACCTTCTGTCCTCGTGCCAAATGTCCATGAGAGCTGTTTCTAGGCTTTGAGTGTATGGAAGCCATGCTATGGTGTGAGCGCGCTTTGTGTGTGTGTGTACATATCTAATACATATATACATACATACATATCTATATCCATATATCCATGTGTGTATATGTGTATATATATATATATGCTGTCCATCTCTTCCTCTGCTTGTCTGTTTTACTTCTACTTCTGGTGACACTGCATTGTCATAGTCAGACTCATCCTGTAGCTTTCTGAGTTCTCCCTGAAATATTGAAATGGTGGCTGGGGGTGCAGCTCAATTGTTAGAGTGCTTGCCTAGTATACACAAAACCCTGGGTTCTATTTCCAGCACTGTATAACTAGGTGCGTAGCAAGTGCCTATGATCCTGGCACTTGGGAGGTGGAGGCAGGAAGATCAGGAGTCATCATAGGTTACACAAAACCCTTTCTTTAAAAAAATGTAAAAAGCACCGAGCAGTGGTGGCATGCACCTTCAATCCCAGTACTTGGGAGGCAGAGACAGGTGAATCTCAGTGAGTTCAAGGCCAGTCTTGTCTACAACGAGAGTTTCAGAACAGCCAAAACTCATACAGAGAAAGAAACCTTGTCTTGAACAAACAAGACAAAATATATAAAAAGCAGAAAGGTTCATGTGCTGTCTCTGGTAGGCTGGTTTCTCTAGCCACGACACTACTTAATCTTGATGAGGAAAGGGTGCTGCCTGATTTAGGAGGGCCATCTTGAGATGTATTAATTGAACTGGCTTTTTTTTTTATAGGGTTCTTTAGATGGAATCATTTGATAAAATTTTATTTCCTGTTATAATGTAACTCTGTGTCTAGAAGTAGTAGAGTTTTTCCAAGCCTGTAAAAGGAAGATTAAGTCTGTGCAGCTACTAACCCTGCCTTTTGTGGTACTCATTGCACTGTGGGATATGTTTAGGGCAGTATAAACCCAGTTTATCCTCCTGCAGGCTTTCGTCTTAGTTACTATTCTGTTGCCTTGAAGAGACACCGTGACCAAATCAATTTATAGAAGAAAGCGTTTAATTTGGGGCTTGCCTGCAGTTTCAGAAGGTGAGTCCATGATCATCATGAGAGCATGGCAACAGAGAGGAACAGTAATTATGAAGTTATATCCTGATCTAAAAGAAAGTTGGAGGCAAAGAGAGGAGAGAGACTGGGCCTCACATGGGCTTTTGAAACCTCAGAGCCCACCCCCAGTGTCAAACCTCCTTCAGCAAGGCCACACCTGCTATTTTTTCCAAAACAGTTCCACCAACTGGGGCTCAATCATTCAAACATAGGAGCCTATGGTGGGGGGCATTCTCGTTCAGACCACCACAGCATGTGGTGACTAAAAGAAAAAGTAAGCTAGGTAGAACTGGTGACACACACCTTTAATACCAGCCCTCTGGAGGCAGAGGCAAGGGAATCTCTGAGTTCAAGACCAGTGTGGTCGTGGTCTTGTGAGTTCCAGGACATGAAAAAAAAGAAAGGAAGGGAGGGAAGGAATAAGAAAGTAAGCTAAAACATGGCACTCAGGGGAGGTGGCTCAGTGAGCAAAGTGCTTACTGTGAAAGAATAAAGACCTAAGAGCAGATTCCCCAGCACCACATAAAAGCAAGGCATGGGGTTTGGAGCTTGCTGGCTCTCCAGTCTAGCCAAGTCAGTGAGCTTCAGGTTCAGTGAGAGAGCCTGTTTCAGAAAATAAAAGTGGAGAGTTGCAGAGGATCCAGTGGCCTCTTTGGATATCCGGAGGCACCAGGCATCCTGTGGTGCACATACATACATGCAGGCAAAACACTCAGACACATAAAATAAATAATTCAAAACAACTTTTAAATGGCTTGTAGAATATTTAACTTTAAGTTTTCTAAATAGTAATACTTAACGGTAGGATCAATCAAAATGGTGTTGGAAAGGACTCCAGGGACTCTTTGGATAGCTTAAGCTTAAATAGAAATGCTCCAGCTTGTTTATGTCATTGTTCACTTTTTTCTACTTAAGGAAAGCCCTGGGTTACTCAGTCCATCTTAGTTTCAGGCAGTAGAATCCTATCTCAGTTGAGTACTGGTGGAAGAGAGACCAGACTATGGGAGGAAAAAAGATGGAGGTGATCTTGGAAATAGCTTAATCCAGGGCCAATGAATTCAGTCAGATTTTATAGTCTTTGCCTGTCGGTTTCATCTCTCAGGCAATTCTTTCCTTGGAAGAGAGAATCACTGCTGAGAATTCCATATCGTATCTTTGCAGTTTCACTCTTTAGGAACCAGAAAGAACCACCTTAGAAAGGCATTCTGGGTGTCTTCAACCACATGCAAAAGCATCACTTTGGAAAGTGGAGGCAGATAAGACAGATAAGAGACCAACAGCTTCCCTTCAAGGTGTGGGGATGATTAGGAGCACAAACAAACATGGGCATGAAAGAAAGTACAGTGAGCCAGGCAGCCATACCTTTTCTTTCTTGAAGCCTCCTTGAATTCCTTCTTGGAGCGGTGGAGATGGCCCAGTGGGGAAATGGCTCACTGCTGTGCAAGTATGGGCCTGAGGTTGGGTTTCCCACTCCCACGTAAAAGACAGGGTGGGATGACAGCCCTGTTAGCCCTGGGGTCACTGAGAGATTCTGTTTCAAAAACTGAGGTGGAGAACAACAGAGGAAAACACCTGGCATTGGCCTTTGACCTACACACAGCACATGCACATGGGCGTGCGTGCACACACAAATACAGGTGTGCACTACAGACGGCTCCCCTCAGATATATCAGTAAATAAAATTCTTCTCAATAGGAAGAAATCATTTTACGTTTCTTTAGAATACTCACAAGTATTTTTTTTTTTTATCGCTTGGCATATAAAAGGACTTGCCATGCTCCGCACTAAGTCAAAATGCCACGAATGGAAACATTGCCAAATCTGGTTCATAAAATGAAATATTTAGTCAGTTTGAGATGGTAGAAAAAAAAAAAAAAGAGCCTGGTGATAATGGCACACACCTTTAATCCCAGCACTCAGGAGGCAGAGGAAGATGGAGCTCTGAGTTCTAGGACAGCCAAGGCTACACAGAGAAACTCTGCCTTAAAGGGGAAAACACACACACACACACACACACACACACACACACACACACGAGAGAGAGAGAAATTAAAAGTAACGGATCAGGGAGATGGTTCAGTTGGTAAATTGTTTAGGACTTGAATTTGAACCTTAGAACTCAAGTAAAAAAAAAAAAACTGTGTCATGTGGTGCAGATTTGTAATCCCAGCACTGGAGAGGCTCAGACAGACAGATCCCTGGGTCTCACTGGCCAGTCAGCTTGGTCTACTTGACAAGCTTTAGGTTAGTGAGACTCTCAAACTACAAGATACCTAGAGAATGATACCAGAAATTGTTCTTTGGCTTCCACTTTCACACCTATGTGCTCACCCAGACGTGTACACAAACTAACCATAAAAAAGTCCTGTGCCACTAGAACAAGTAAGCTAGGGTTGAAGGAGATGGTGGTGGAATAAAATTGAAGTATGTGTTTGTGCACACAGGGAGAACATCATTAATGATGGAATATCGATTTTTGGAAAGATGGTAACCAGGAGGAGGAAAAGGGTGTCCCAGGTAGTTTGGCAAGTAAGGGAAAGGATTTGGGCTGTCCCAGCTCCTCACTGTCAGTGCAGGCAGAGAGGGGAGCTTCCTGATAGTGCATCTGAGTGTGGACGTCCTTTATCTTCACCCAGCAGGTCCACCTCTAGTGCTTATCTTTAAGAACAACTGGGCAAGTGTTCAGTGCAAGATGTGCAAGGTGCATCACTGTTGGGCAGTGCAGATGGAAGTATCGGTTAGTATTTCGCTAAGTTACCAGAAATACTGGCAGTGGTCTGGTGTCTATTTTATAGGTGAACTGTGTCTGGTTGTGAGAGATAACTTGTGAAATATGAAAGGTGTGTACCTGTTCACAAGCAAGTTTAGAAGCATTACCTATTTTTTCCTCTGTAATGTGGGAATAGGGGTTTAATGATTTAACTCTGGTCTGGAAGTCACTGTGTGGACTTCCCTCCATCTTGAAGATATCAACGTACACCTGCCTTCTGAATGCTGGAATTAAATAAAGGTGTGCACTACCACACCTGGCCATGTAAACCCCAAATATATTCTCTTGGTCCTGAAACCAAAGCATAGAAAAGCATTTATAATGAAATGTTCTTCTTTGTTTCTTATATATCTTGCCAGAAGATTTTCGGGGGGTTGGGGTGGGGGTGGAGTGAGGGATCTGTATGACAGAGGGAACAATGACAACAAGATTTCACTGTGTAGCCCAGGCTGTTCTTCTGCTTTAGCCTCCTAAGTGCTGGAATTAAAGGCCTGCCCCTCCACCTCCCGACTTCTAGAATTTTTTTAATGCGTATACTTTCTAATCCCACTTTACAAAGCAAGTATTTTGTTTCCTTTTTAGAAGGCTTTTTTTTCTTTCTTTTTTTTTGGGTGTGTGTGTGTGTGTGTGTTTGTTGTTTGTTGTTTTGTTTATTGTTTTGTTTTGTTTTTCTTTTTTGAGACAGGATTTTTCTGTCTAGCGCTGGCTGTCCTGGAAGTCACTCTGTAGGCTGTCCTGGAACTCAGAGATCTGCCTGCCTCTACCTCCTGAGTGCTGGTATTAAAGGCATGTGCTACCACTTCCTAGTGTAGAAGACTATTTTTATAGAGCAGTTTTAGGATAATAGCAAATTGAGGAGTTATAATGATTTCTGGTATAGCTCTTCTTGCCCACTTGCATAACCCCCCTCTTTACTGGTTACCATGGTAAATGTACTGTTTGGTATTGTGCTGCGCCATGTGTGTGTTTGTCTGTCTGTCTCTCTGTGTGTAGTATATGTGCAGTGGTTTAGATATAGTGTATGCTCCCATATGTGTGAAGAATCACAAATCCATGCATGTACAGAGGGCAGAGGAGAATGTCAAGTCTCTGACTTACCCCTTGAGACCTGGAGCCAAGCTGACAACCAGGAAGCCAATTGCTCCTACTGTTTTTGTTCTTACAGCACTGGGCACATGGTGTCATACCTGGACTTTTGTGTGGGTGCTGGGGATTTGAATTCAAGTCCTCAAGCTTGTGCAGCAGGTGTTCTCACTCACTGAGCTGTCTCTTCCAGCCTCACATTGTACTTTTTTACACATTTACCATTTGGGTTAGTGCTTTTCTCATTACTACGACAAAGTGTCTGACAAAAGCAATGTGAGGAGGAAGGATTTATTTGGATTCAATTTGAGGGTTCAGCCCATCGTGGTGGGAAAGGTCCAGCAGCAGGAGTGAGGCAGCAGCTGCTCATACTGTGTCCCAAATTAGGAAACAGTGATAAATGCTGGAGCTCGGCTCACTTCCCCTTTTGATTCAGTCAGCAACTCCAGCCCTTATTCAGAGTTTTCTCTTCTCAATTTAACCTTTCTGGAAATGCGTCAGAGACATATCTAGGCACGTGTCTCCCAGGTGGTTCCAGAGCTGGTCAGCTTGACAGTGAAGATCAACCCTCACACCAATATACCCTGAAGAGCTTTTCTTATCAATAAAAATACCTTGTTTATTCTTGCTTATAGTTTGTAGTACTTGCATTTTTGTATACTCTTAGCATAGTTTATCTAGCCAATCTCCAATTGGTAGTTATTTTTGTTGTTTTTAATCTCAAACTATTAAAAAAAATTAAGCTTATGGGTGGCCAAAGAGATAGCTCAGTGGTTAAGAGCACCTGCTATTCTTGCAGAGGACCTGAACTTGGTTCCTCACGCCTATCTTGGGTGACTTACTACTGCCTGTAATTTTGGATCCAGGACACCTGATATCCCTGGATTCTGAGGGCACCCCCATAGACACATAACTAAAAGGTAAGTAGGTGGGCAGACAAGATGGCTCAGTGTGTAAAGGTGCTTGCTGCAAAGCTTGATGGACAACGTGAGTTCAACCCTAGGAACCAGCTCACACTCGTTGTGCTCTGACCTCTGCATGCTTGCTGTGGTCTGTACAAACCTACCACTCATCCCACAGTAAACAAGCAAACGAAGTTTAACAATTCCTCACTTGTGGAATTCCTTAGAATTAAGTCAGTATCTGTGCTTACACCTTTGATGGATGTTGCCAGCTTACTCTTCTTCAAGAGTTGTATAGTTTATATTCCTGCTAGTCAGGAGGGGATTTTTATGTTATTGTTAAGCTAAGGTAGTGTGAATTCCTATTATATTAGAGTGTTATAAATTTAGTATGCTAACTATAATCTCCATGGTAGCCACTAAAATAAAATCCAGTAAGGGATATAAAAGTGTTTCATTAAAAAAAAACCTGACAAATACAAGAAAAAGACTCTGATGAACATCGCTCCTGGTTTTATCTACTTTACATTTAAGTTTTTTGAGTTTTTTTTTTTTTTGAGAGAGAGAAACAGAGAGAGAGAGAGAGAGAGAGAGAGAGAGAGAGAGAGAGAGCACTAGTTCATGCATGCCTGTGGGTAATGAGGCCAGAGGTTGATGTTGGGTGTCTTCCTCTCCAGCCCAACCATGGCACCAACATTACATTTATGTATTTATTTATTTAATGTATGTATGTGGGTGGCATGGTGCATATGTGGAGGTCTGAGGACAGCTCATGGGAATTTTTTCATTGCTTCTACCATGTGGGTTCCAGAGATCAAATTTAGGTCATTAGGTTTGGCAAGTAGGTACCTTTACCCAGTGAGTCATCTTGTCAACCTTGACACCTATTTTAAAGAAGATCACTTCACATTTGTTTGGATTGCTTTTTAAATCTTAACATTAACAGTTTTTCTTCTAGAAAAGATTTCTCTTTATTATTTTTAATTTTGCTTATGTGCATATTTGCATATGGGCATGTGCATCTGAGTGCAGGTGCCATTGGAGGTCAGAGGAATCGATCCCTTAGAGCTGGAGCCATCGTGGGTAGAGTAGAACACAGATCCAGAAGAGCAGCAAACAGTTTTAACCACTGAGCCGTCTCTTCAGCCCCTCTCTTTGTTTTTGTGTTTATTTTTTTAATATTGATGATTGCAATGAAGACTACAATTAACATTGTACATTTATAACAATTTAGCTTTAATTGATGACAGTTTCACAAATCGGACCTGGAAGGTGGCTCAGTTGGTAGAGTTCTTGCCTAGCATGTATGAGGATCTAGGTTTAATCCCCATCACCTCATAAAACTATAAAACTGAACGTAGTCATGCATGCCTATAATCTCAGTGCTGCGGAGGTAGAGGTAGAAGAATGAATCCAAGGGCTTGACTACAGAATTGAAGGCCAGTCTAGGGTACATGAGACTTAAAAACAAGTAAAATTTGTCACACATTACATCTTTATATATTTTATGTCTGTTAACATACATTTGTAACTTTTTAAAGCATTCATGTTTTAAGCCATGTAAGAAATAAATTTAGGTGGTGGTGGCATACACCTTTAATCCCAGTACTCAAGAGGAAGAAGCAGGTGGATCTGAGTACCAGGCCAGTCTGGTCTACAGAAATAAAGAAGAACTGTGTTCCAGCGATGCGGTGGTGTTGGTTTTGTACTTAACTCTTCAGTTGTGCTTGTGGGAACCTTTATTCTTCATAATGTTCTGAGTTTCTTTTCTTTCTTTTTTTTCCTCCGGAAACAGGGTTTTTTCTGTGTAACAGTCCTGGAACTCACTCTGTAGACCATGCTGGCCTCTAACTCAGAGATCTGCCTGCCTCTGCCTCTCAAGTGCTGAGATTAAAGGCATGTGCCTTTCACGGTTCTGAGTTTCTGCTCATTATCTTTCCATCACACACTGGAAGGCTTCCATTGGCATTTATTTATTGCAGGGCATTCCTGTTGGTAGCAAACTCTAGCATTGCTTATCTGAGAGGTCTTAGTTTTTGAAATGTGTTTTTGTCAGATAGAGCATTCTTAGTTTGAAGGTCTTTTTCTCCCAGCACTTTATCGTGGGAGCCCGCTCCCTTCTGTTTCCCATTACTGATGACTAATTGGCTCTTAGTTTTATTTAGGATCCTGTATACACAGTGAGTTATTTCTGCCCTCCAGGATTCTCTGGCTCTTTGCAGTTTAATTGTTATGGTCTTGGTGTGGTCTCTGAGCCTGGTGTTACTGGAGTTTGCTGAACATTTTGGATATGGAGATACATGTCCTGTAGCAGTAGCAGGCCATTTTCTACCTTTTTTTTTTTTTTTCCTTCTGGGATTCCCCTTATGTCTATATTGGTCTGCTTGCTAGTGTCCCATGACAGAGTTACTGTATTAAGAAAAAGAAAACAAAATAAAACCGACAGTATAAGATAGTGTTAAAAAAAAGATAAGAAAAATAAGTTATCAACATTAAATTTGAGACTCTGTATTTGAAAAAGTTGCTAATGTATTTCTCTTTACACTATTAGCACAAATATTAAATTTATGCCAGTATTTTTTACTTTATAGGTTATGTATTTGGCATTTATTGTAAAGATTTATTTTCATTATTTTGTGTGTGTGTCCTGTATGGAGTTCCACAGTTCCAGATGAGAGCATCGTATCCCATTAAGATGGAGTTACAGGTGATTGGGAGCAACTTGCTGTGAGTGCTAGGAATCAATCTTGGGTCCTTAGGAAGAGCAGTAAACTCTCTTAATCACTGAGCCGTTTCTCCAACCCTTACTTATTTTAGTTACATACATGTGTGTATGTCTGTGTGTGTCTCTGTGTACATGTATCTGTGTGTCTATATGTATGTATGTATTGATGTTGCTTTGAGAAAAGGTTTCATCATGGAGCCCAGGCTGCTTTCACACTCAATGATTCTCCTGCCTCAGTTTTCCCAAGGTCTGGAGTCAGAAACCTGCACCACCATGACTCTTTCTGACCTTCCTAGATGCTTATATTTTTAATGCTCTCTTTTTATTTTTTTCCACCAGAAGGTTTCAAGTCTCAAGTTGCCCGACACAGTCTGAACTATATACAGGAAATTGGAAGTGGCTGGTTTGGAAAGGTAATGTGCTTCTTACTTTCTTTAACTCCTTGATTATACAGTTCACATTTTAAAGCTAGTTAAGAATTGGGTTATATGACAGTACTTATTGTCTGTAGACACTATAGTGTTAGCAAAAGTTTTCTCATCATCTCTTGCAACTGTGAGGAGACCTGAGCTCAGCTGTGCTGGGTTCATAACTTTCCAGGAGGTTGTCTTACTCCGATCAGACTGCTATAACAAAATACCATAAACTGGGTAACTTTAAAAAACAAAACTTTATTTTCTGCAGTGCTGGAGACCAGGTACCAGTTGATTAGGCATCTGATGCAGGTTTTTAAATGACACCTTCTGGCCATTTTCTCACATGACAGAATGATCTTTCATGGACATTCTCTTTGATTTCTTGTGGGTTTTGTTTGTTTGTTTGTTTGAGACAGGGTCTCACTGTGTTTCCTTAGCTACCCTTTAATGCACAATGTAGATCAGACTGACCTCAAACTCACAGAGACCTACCTGCTTCTGCCTCCCAAGTGCTGAGATTAAAGGAGTTTGCCATTAGACCTGGTTCTTTTTTTTTTTAAATAAAGATATATGTATTTACTTTATGCATATGCTGCTCTCTCTGCATGTTTGATTTTATGCTAGAAGAGTATATCAGATCCCATTGCAGATGGTTGTGAGCCACCGTGTGGGTGCTGGGTGAGAATTGAACTCAGGACCTTTGGTAGAGCAGCCAGTGCTCTGAGCCTTCTTGCCAGCCCTGAGCCTGGGTTCTGTGTTTTTCTGGAGATGGTGAGGGAGGGGATGTGTGTGAATTGAGACCCTCATTTTATATTGGCCAGGTTGTCCTGAACTCCTAGGCTCAAGTGATCCTCCTGCCTCAGTCTTCTAAGTAGCTGGGGCTACACGTGGTTATTACTCTACCTAGCTTGGAACCCCTTTTATAAGGATCCTTTTCTGTCCTAAAGGGCCCACCTTCTGATGTGTCACAGTGGTGGTTAGTTGTCAGCATATGAATAATGATGGGGGATACATAAACTTTAAAAACATTGAATTATTAGCTGAAGAATTGGAAGAAAAGGCATTGCTTTTTAGATACTTTTTTATCTTCAAGTTTAATTATTTTCTTTCTTCTGTCTCACCTCTTTCTCTCTCTCTTCCCTATATAGCACCTAAGCTAGTTTAGATTGTGACCACTGACATTGAATACATCCAAAGGCTTTTACTTGGGGTTTCCTTGGAAGTCAAGCCATGACCTAATCAAGGGATCTGCCTGGCAGTTACACTGCATAGTGCGAAAATGAAAGCAGGGGAATTGGTCATATCTGTTGCATGCATCAATCTGTGTGCTCCTTGCATGTGTATTTTCAGGGCTGATCATTTGGTGTTAGATAACCCACTGGTGTGCTCCTTCCTGCAGAAGGCTACTTCTGCCTCTCAGCCTTCCTGAGTTCCCTTTAGTTCTTTGTCTAGGATTGAGGTATTGTGAGCTTTCCCCCTTTTGTTTAATATTTTTAGACAAGAGTTTTGCTATGTATCCGACCTCTTGATCTTTCTGCCTCAGCTTCCCAAGTATTGGCATGAGAAGGGGTGCCCCATCACATCCAGATGTGCTTTATTTTGGAGGCTGAGAAGCAACTTCAACCTGTTTCTGTGTCAGGGTGTTGGAGAGAAGGGGGCAGTTGTGAGAGCAAAGTCCTTGGTAAGCAAGAGGTATAGGAGTCAGTAGCACATTTGAAAATTAGGTCTTAGAAGTAGAGGTGGTGTCGTTCTTGCATTGGGGCAGAAGCAGATGGTATAGGTCTGGGTATGGGTGTACCCATGGATGTCATAGTGAGAAGGTTCACTTCTGCTGTCTTCAGTGGAGAGGCCAGTTCTCTCCAGGTGGGAACAGGGGAAGGAAGTGTGGAAGTTTGAGTAGGTGTGAGTCACTGGAGAGAATGGCCCAGCTTAGGGGGTAGGGTGCTCAGAAGCCCTAAACATTTAGAGTGGCAGCAGTCATCATCTGTAGTTTTTCCTCTCCTTTTGATATGTTTTATAGTAGTTGAACTTAGCAGGCACCGAAGTCTGACCAAGCTGGTGTATTTTAGAGAGGAAAAAGGGACGAGTGGTAGATGGGAGGCTAGTGAATTTGCAGGGCAGTTGGCTCCACTACGTAGAGTTAGATTGCTGAGATTCGTTTGAGATAGAGACTTGTGGGGAAGTGGAGGCCGAAATTTAGGGTTTGGAATGTAAGGTATTTAGTAGCAAGGTCTGGATCTGTAGGAGTAGTGGCTAGGATTATAGGAAAGATGTTTGCAAATAAGATGAGGATGGAAGGGTCTGTTGGAGGAGTGCTTCAGCTGGTAAGAGTGCTTGCTGCACAAGCATGAGGACCTGAGTTCAAATCCCAGCACCCACACAACATACCAGACATGGTCCTGTGCACGCTTGTACCCCAGCACCCCAGCACTGAAGGGGAGGGTGCTTGCTGGCTGCCATCCTACCTAAAAAAATGCTAACTCAAGGTTCAGGGGTAGATCCTGCCTTGAAGAAGTAAGGTGGAGAAGATAGAGAACACCTTCCTCTGGCCTCTGCTCATCTACAGGCACATGCAACCCACACACTCCACATGTACATTCACAAATATACAAGTTAAAAAAAGTTAAAAAAAAAAAAAAAAGGAAATCCAGTGCTTTGGCTCAGCAGACGAGAATGCCTGCCACTGCACCTCATGATCTGTATTTAGTTCCTGGAACCTGCATGGTAGGAGAAAGCTGACTACAGGTTGTTCTCCTACCTCTCAAGTGCTGTGATATGTATGCCTATGTATGTGTGCATGTGAGTGTGCTTGTGCTCCTCGCTCCTACATACATTAAATAAATTTTAAAGGCATGGAGAGGTTGTCTGGTCTTTGCAGACACTGAATGATAGCAGTGACAGAGAGAAACAAAATGAGTCAGGCAAATGTAGTAGCCCACCATTGTTCCTCTGCTTGGTGGAAGCGATGCTTATTGTATATATCAGGCTGGTTAATTAGCAAAGACTGTGATTTAGCTGATATTCAGAATTTACTGTTCTCTTCAAAGTTCTGCCCTTAGAATCCTGGTAAAGCCACTTAATTTTGTTGAGGTCTTTTTTTTTTTAATCTCTGGCATTAAAATTAATCTACCTTATATAAATGTCTAAATGATCTTTCTGTCTGTCTCTCAATCTGTCTCTCTCTCTTTTTTTCTCTCCATGTATGGTATGTATTTCCTATTCATGCATGGAGACCAGAGGTTAACATTGATTTCTCAGTTGCTGTCCATGTTATTTTTTGAGGCAGTCTTTCACTGTACCTGGAGCTCATCAATTAGGCTACATTAAGCCAGACTGGAGCTTTCTGTCGTTGCAGTCTCAGGCCTATGATTGATTGCACGGGTGTACCCTCCACACCTGGCTTCTTTAGGTGGGTTTTTGAGGATTGAACTAGGTCCTCATGCTTATAGAGCAAACACTTTACCACCTGATTTATCTCTTCAGAAACTGTTTCAAAAGGAAGTCAGTCAATCTTGATCATTTTCTAGTTAAATAATCCTTTATTAACTATCACTCCGAGATGAGCTGCGTTTGGAAATGTTTTGTGCTGCCCTATATGTAACCTTTTCCTTGTAGCAAGTTCTTAGGAGGGCGCTCATTTCACCTTCTAATTCAGGGGAGTGGTATTTTTCTGTGGTTTGGCTGAAGGTTTGTGACAAGTCAAAGGCCTGATGTCATCAGAATACCAAGGATTTTTAAGTGTCTTGTGATGATGGCTTATTGGCTGTTTGTCACCCGACCACCTTGTGTAGACCAGTAACAGTGCACCTGAAGTGCCTGTGAGGAGAGCTGGGCTGTTGTGTTTTCATCTCCTTGAAAAAGGCATTTCCAAGTAAGCAGAAAGATATAGAACATAAATGTGTAACTACCTGGTGAGTGCTTTAAAGTGGCCCTTCTGTCACCGCCCTCCCTTCCTTTCTTTTCTTCTTTTCTTCCTCCTCTCCCCTCCCCTTTTTTCTGTTTCCTTCCCTTTCTCCCTTCCCCCCTCCTTTCTTTCCTTTCAACAGGATGTCTCTGTATAGCCCAGCCTAGCCTTTTATGAACTCTGTAGCTTCCTTTACCAGCCTCCACAGTGTAGGGTTCCATGCATACACTAACATACCCAGATAAGGGTTTGAGTTTCCTAAGCTTTGTCACTTGGTGTGCAAAGTAACAGGCCATTTAATTGTTACTTGTTTCCTTCATATTTCCTACTCAGTGAAGCTTTTGGTAGAAAGCTTTCTCATTTTGGTAGAAGTGACAAGGAAAGTCATTGTTTGCTTTTAGGTCCTCCTGGGAGAGACTTACACGGGCACCAGCGTAGCAAGAGTCATAGTGAAGGAGTTAAAAGCAAGTGCAAGCCCAAAGGAACAAGATACTTTCCTGAAAAATGGAGAGCCTTATTAGTAAGTAAGCCTTTGTATGTGTTCTGGAAGCAGCCTGCGATTCTGAAAATTAAATTTGTGAAACTACTTTGAGACTTCTGCCGGAAAAACCTGTCTCATTAGACCCACTAGTGCCCAAGAGTCAGTTGAGAACCATTTAATCACTTCACTTGAATAAGAAAAGAACAAACCCGCGCCTGCCTGTGGTGGTGGTGCACACCTTTAATCCCAGCACTTGGGAGGCAGAGGCTGGTGGATCTCTGTGAGTTCAAGGCCAGCCTGGTCTACAGAATGAGTTCCAGGACAGCCAGGTCTACACAAAGAAACCTTGTCATGAAAAAGAAAAAAAGAAGGAAAAGGCAATGACACTGGGATGCTCGAGCTGTCTGTCACGGGTTTCAAGGCAGTCATCACGCAGACACTTCACTGAACATGTGCTGCACGCTTGATATGATAGGGAAATACAAGTTTATGTAGAAAATCCCAAGGAATCTACTAGAAAAAAAATCTAGGAAAAATAATAAAGTCACCAAGGTTGTAAGATACAGGATCAGTATGCAAGAGTCACTTTGGGCAAGAAGTGTGGTTCAGTGGAAGAGTGTTTGCCCAGCATGCAGGAGGCCCTGAGAAAGCATCTTACTCTTATAGTCCTTTCTGGTCTAGAACTTGCTTTGTAAACCAGACTGGCCTTGAACTTTACCTCCTGATTGCTAGAATTTAAAGGCTTGTGTCCCCATCCTCAGTTGTGATGTGACCTTTTGAGTTAATCATGCTGTAATTGAAATCGTTGTGATGTTAAAATGTGAAGCACTAGCATATTTCTTGATGAACAGTGCTGTGGCTTTTATTTTTACCAGTATTCTTCAGCATCCGAATGTTCTCCAGTGTGTGGGGCAGTGCGTGGAAGCAATTCCCTACCTTCTGGTGTTTGAGTTCTGCGACCTGGTAAGTTTTTAGTAGAAATTCCAGTTGAAGTGCTCAAGGGTTACTTGCAATTTTTATTTTCTTTTTCACCCAGAAATGGTGGCTGGGGCACTAATGTCTACCCATTGAAGTGCTTTGTGATGTGTTATCTCGTCACCTTTGTTACCTTTCTAGAGTTCAGTGTACCCAACCCCAACCTGAGGTTTTACTGTTGCTACCATGTTGAATCCTACAGGCTCTGATTAAGCTTTTAATATTTACATATGACTGAAAAGAAGGCTCATGGAGTTTAAGCATATAGTAGGTAGCACTATATGGGTGAGCTAAAACGTGGATCCTCCATACCCTTCCTGAGGGCCCAAGGTCTTCACACCAGCCAGGCATTTTGAAATTGATTTTTCACCCATCAGGGTAACCCATGAAAACTCTTACCAACAGAATACCACTAGTCGTTCAGATTCTTTTTTGCTTATGTATTTGTGTGTATGTGTATGCATATTTGCATGTGTGGGGGCATGTGTGCAGGTGCATGTGGTTGTCTTCCTCGGTCACTCTCCAGAATATCAGTCATGAAGGCAAAGTCTTTTGCTGAACCCTGAGCACTCACATATGTAGTTGGAGACTGCTTGTTCATTTCCTGACCGAACAGACCCGAATAATCACACAGAAACTATATTAATTACAATACTGTGTGGCCAATGGTTCATTCATATTTCTAGCTAGCTCTTTTATCTTAAATTAACTCATTTCTATTCATTTGTGTATCAGCACGAGGCTGTGGCTTATTGGTAAGGATGGGTGTCTGTCTCTGGCAGCTACATAGCATCTCTCCGACTCTGCCTGCTTACTCTCTGTCTCTGTTTGGATTTTCCACCTGACTTTACTAAGCCATTGGTTGAAACAGCCTTTTTAATAGCCAATAGCAATAAAAACATATTCATTGCATACAGAGGGGGAGTCCCACATCACACATAGAGCTAATCTAGCTGGCATTTTGCTCTAGAGATCTGCCGTCTCCACCTTCCACACACTGGAATTTCACGCAGGCTGCCACACCTACTCAGCATTTATAAGGGTGGTGGGGATCCAAACTCTGATCTTCACACTTAGATCCACTAAGCCATTTCTCCAGCCCCTTTCAGATTTTGAAAACAGTAATTGTATGCATTTATATTGTCAAATTAGATGATTAGGATTCAAGGTCATTTTCAGCTACGTAATGAATTTGAGGTCAGCTGGAGCTGTGTGAGACACTCCCTCCAAAAAAGGACATTTTTTTTTCTAGGCATTATAACCTATGGATATTGATAGCTGGAAAGATTATTCTTCGTGCAGGTATATGAATACTTTTAATAACAATATCTATGTGAAAATTTTGAATAAACATCTTTCCCCCATTGTAGAATTCTTCATATTCTAAGCCTATTTTTAACACATAATAATTTGTTATTTTCAAAAACGAGTGGTAAGAATGTAAAAAGAAGTTAATCAGTAAGTTTGATATTAGCTTTAGTTGGATTCCTTCATAGTGTGACCCTAGAGCCCTATGGCTTGGTTTATAGCCGCAAAGATGTTTTTCTGCTTTATTGTTTAAACATTGGGTCAGTTGATGCCAAAGCTGTCTTTCTGTCGGGGGAGGTGGGGACTTGTTTTGAGGCAGGGTTTCTCTAGAACTCACTCTGTAGACCAGGCTGGCCTTGAACTCACAAAGATCCGCCTGCCTCTGACTCCCAAGTACTGGGATTAGAAGAATGCACACCACTGCCACCCGGCCAACTGCAGCTAGTTTCTAAGTTGCATTCATCTTTACTCTGGGGCCTCTGGAAGAGCAGTCAGTGCTCTTAACTCTGAACCATCTCTCCAGTCCCTTGTTTTTTGTTTATTGTCTCCCTATATAAATGATAGCATGAATTCATAAACACACAAACACCAGTCAGTAGTCTAACATTATTTCATGTGTGTTTTATGAGCTTTTGAGTCAGTCTATACCTTTGTTCAAATCTATATCCTCCTCAATTTAGGGTGAGGGTTGTGAAGTGTTCTAACATTGTTAAAGTCTACTGCCCCAGGACCTGGGGAGATAGCTTAGTAGATAAGAACATTTGCTATCTAAGCATGAAAACCTGACTTCAAATCCCTTGTGCCAACATAAAAGTATAATCATTCTGGTGTTCCATGTCTCTAATGCCATTACTATAGGAGGACAGAGACATAAGGATCCTGTGGCTCTCAGGCCACCAGACTAGATATGAAATGTCAAGCTCCAGGTTCATTGAGAGACCCTGTTTCATAGAAATAAGGTATATAGCAATAGAGGAGGGCTCCTGATATCCTCCTCTGGTCTGTTACATTTAGGTACACACACATGCACATACCACACACACAAAACCACAACATAATAGTTAAAAGAACCTTGCGTGCTGGTTATGCATTTTCTTGATTTCTTTTGATAATTCTAGTGGTTTTCCTTTATACTTCTTGATGCCTTATGTGAGAGATACAGATACAGACTTGGTGTGACTTAATAAAACTTAACCTGTTTGTCATTGTGAGTGTTCTCTGGAAGACTAAAAGCATTGATAACAGCCGTGTAGTGGTGGCGCACACCTTTGATCCCAGCACTTGGGAGGCAGAGGCAGGGGGATCTCTGAGTTCTAGCTGTGTAGCACGAATAATAAAAGCCCAGAGTCAAATATGGGGGTTCAACCAGAAAACCAAAAAGTTCTAGTGGCTTAGCTTTGCCCTTCTAATCTTTAGGCAAGCTTTATTTATTAAAACATAAGTAAAATATCACTATAGAACTGGAATTACAGGTAGTTATGAGCTGCAGTGGGACCTGGGGTACTCCAGTCCTGAGAGGACAGGAAGCACCCTTCTGAGCCATGTCTCCAGCCCCCTTCGTTTGGATTTTTGATTAATATTGTTTCATTTTCCCCTGTCAGTTTGAATTTTGCTTCCTTTTCCTCTAGCTGAGTGTAACTAACAAGACTGGAGAGTTCAGGGCCAGTAAATGAACACCTGTACCTGCATTTGAGGGCTCATCAGAAACCTGCTCTCTGGGGCTCAGTGAGTAAAAGCATTTGCTCTGAGTGCATTAAGAACTGAGTTCAGTCCCTAGAACCATGCAAAGCTGTACGGTAGCATGCAGTCTGTAACCCCGTGTTCCTTCAGTGAATGGGAGGTAGAAACAGGGGAGTCCAAAACTGACACCAATCAAGCACTGTCATTGCTTGGTGTGTTAGAGTGGTTATTGTCATACCAGGATTAAGGCTGTTCAGATGAAGTGACATTTGTCCCCATGGGCCAGCTTTGTGCTCACCCTTCTGATCCTAGAAAACCTCCAGATTGGTTCTTCAGCAGATTAGGCCCTCACTAGGTTCTGAAGTGTGGCTACCCTAAGCTCAGTTTGTGCAGACTGTACTATAGAAGGTGTCAGGTGACCTCAGAAGCTAGGAGGCCTAGGGAGCTGAAAATGATGTCCACCTGCACAGAGTACAGAGATATCCCCTGGGCCCAGCGGCCTCAAGTGTACGTGGAGCCCTGTTCCCTACATGCTTACTCATGGCTTTCCCAGAAACAGGCCATATTGAATGGAGGAATGTCTTCCAAAGGCGGGAGCCACCCTCTGGTCCTAAACCTGGTCCTAAGCCACTGCAGCCACGAAAGACTGGCTGTCTCCTTCTGCTCTTAGGTCATAAGCCTGGATGACACTAACACTTTCAGTCGTCACCAAACAGCACTCGTGCTTGCTGATAGCATCTCCTGCATAATCAAGGGAGAATATTTTTGCATCTAAGTAATCCATAGACAGTTACCAGCATTACTTCAGAACACTTGGAACACTTCTGAAAGCATGTGACAGCTCTGCTGAATGAGTTTGTGGCAGGTCCTCAATGGCCAGCTTATAATGCTTGATGGTGGCCGTGCTTGGAACACAACTTGAAAGATTACTGCAGGGTTTTATGTAACTTGCCCTAGCACCGTAGTGGATACATATGCTCTCTCAGGATACCAAGGCAGTGAGAGTGTTCCAGTTGAGGATTGCTCATCCAACAAAAATGTACTGAATGTGTGTGTGGAGCTCTGAGAGCTGTGCTTAGTACTCAGGGAATTCCAGCACGATAAGGCTGCCCTGCCCAGTGTGCCTGCAGGTGACTCACCTGGCCTGTCAGTATGCATATGAAAACCAGAGATTGACATAAAATGTATTCTTAAATCACTTCTCCATCCATCCATTCATTCATTCATTCATTCATTCATTTGTGGCCAAGGTCCCTCATTGGTCAGTGAACTCCAGGGATCTGTCTTTGTGTGCCCTGCCCCAACCCCTCCCTGCTGTGATGGAATTCCAGGCTCCTGGTTTTTATGTAGATATTTGGGATCCAACTTCAGATCATGTTTACACAGCAGAGCACTTTGCCAGCTGAGCCATATCCTCAGCCCAGTAATTATTTTCACTTTCCTAAATGAATCTAACTGCTAATTAAATAAAGATTTAAGTGGCTAATGACAGTGCTGCTGAGACCCAAGTTGCTCAACCTCAGGTAAACATGGTGATGTGCTGGGAGAAAATTTAAGATGAATAGGTTTTGTTATATTTTTAAAGTTGTAATTTAATTTTATTTGTGTGTATATTGTATGTGAGGCTGAGCCAAGAGGCTGCCCGCTTCTACACACAGGAACTTCTAGGCCAGGCTGTTTCAAAGTGAGACTCTGTATAAAAAAGAAAAAGTGGGGCTGAAGAGATGGCTCAGTAGTTAAGAACACTTGCTGCTCTTCCAGAGGTCCTGAGTTCAATTCCCAGCAACCACATGGTGGCTCACAACCATCTGTAATGAGATCTGGTTCCCACTTCTGTGGTGCAGGTGGAAAAGAAAAAGAAAGGAAAATATTTCCCATGGGTAGCTATCTTTGACTATGTTTTATGTACAAAGTAATGAGGCCATAAATTTATAAGCCCAATAAAAATCTGAAATTAGAGATTTACTCCTAACTTCATCATTATTAGACTGTTAATGAAATGCTGGCATGGCGTGGCATGGGAATGTGACTGGCTCAGCTTGAACTTAGAGCACATCATTTGGAGCTTCCCCCAAAATTTTCTGCCTTCTCCTGCTCATTAAGCAGATATGTTAAACATATCTGTGTCCAGTATTTTTGTGGGGCTTAGGGACAGTAGGAAACAAGTGAAGACATAGCTGTGTTCTCAGCTTTTTTTATTTTTATTTTTTATTCCTGAGACAGGGTTTCTCAGTGTAGCCCTAGATATCCAGAAACTCGCTCTGCAGACCAGGCTGGCTTCGAACTCACAAGAGATCCGCCTACTTCTGCCTCCCAAGTACTGAGATTAAAGGCATGTGCCGCCACCACCTAGCCACAGCTTTCTTCTAGTCGAATAAACAAAGAAAATGATCATCTGCAAACAACAGTGTGTTGGAGGGAGGTTGCAACATGGCTTACATTTTAAATGTGGGCTTAAAAGATTGGAACTGGGGGTTAGAGAAATGGCTAAGCAGTTAAGGACACTTGCTGCTTTTTCAGAGGAGCTGGGTTTAATCCCCTACACCCGCTTAGCTGCTCACAGCACACTGTAACTCTATTTCCCTTTTCTGACATCCAAAAGCATTGCACACCTGCAGTACACAGACATACATGAAGGTAAAACATGCATGAGAATAAAATAATAATCCAAATATTAAAGGCTAGGGCTTTGGATCAGCAATAGAGCATTTGCCAAGAATCCATCAATGATGGGCTGGGGTGGGTAGAACCCCTGTTTAGCATGAACAAGGCCTGGGTTCAGCTCACAGCCATAAAAACACAACAACGTTTATTTATTTTGTGTGGAGCAGGGTGGGGGAAGCACATGTATACCATGGGGAAACCATCTTGGAGTGGGTTCTTTGTACCACGTCGGTTATGGGGATGGAGCTCAGGTTGCCAGGCATGGTATTAAGCACCTTTACTCAGTAAGCCATCATGCTGCCCCATGGAAAGGTTAGCTTTGAAGGGAGAACGAGACCCCTTGGGTTGATTTTGTTTTGTTTTTGCTAGCTTTTGGCAGAGCTACTAGCTGTGGGTTTGGCGGGGGGCATTCAGCAGCTGTAGATGAATAGTGGGGTGCAGGTATGTTGGGGGCAGAGAGGCTCATGCAAGGAAGGAGTCCATTCAGGAAGGATGGCAGAAACAGGAAAGTAGCAAGAGCTGGCTAGGATAAGAAGAAGGAGGAGCCAGAAAGGTTTGGGTTTTGTTGCTTTTCCCTGAGAGCTGATGGAGTAGTAGAGCTGGAAGGAGACTCCTCAGGAGATGGTGTCGAGGGCCACAACGAAGAGGCAGGTGATGTTAGAATGGCATCCAGATACAGGCCTCCGTGTGCTTCAGCTGGGGCACGCCCATTTCATTAAGGGTCATGCTGGGGCACACTTAAGTCAAGAAGGTAAGAGAAATTCGGGGTCATCCCTACCTGAATTCGAGGCCAGCCTGGGCTACATGAAATTTTGTCTCAAAACAAAGTTCTTTAGACTTATTAGTCATACAAATGACTTGTGTTTCAGTTATAAGGCTATTTACTGTTTCTGTTACATTGTGTTAACATTAAATTAAAATCTATTAAAAGTTAATTCATTGTGCTCAGTTATCTGCCAAAACCCCTTATAAGGGGCCACTGGACTTTTGTGTTGGAGTTTACCAGGGCCTTTGAGTATTCAGAATTCCAAGTCCTTGCAAGGTGCTTCTGTTCCTAGTGCCGGGTGTAGCTCTCTGTTGCCATCTAGTGTTCGTAAATTGTCTTTCTTGAGTTTCCTTACATTTTAAAACCTGAATAAAGGGAATTTAATTAAAAACACATTGAGGTTCTTGGTGAATTTTTTTTTCCTTAAATAATACACAGTAGCGATTGTCCATGTATACTCAGTAAGCACAATTAAAATATAAGTAAGACAAGCTGGGCCTTATGGGCATAGGCCTGTACTCTTAGCTACTCAGGAGTCTGAGTCAAGAGGATCACAAATTCAGGTCCAGCCTGGGCAACACAGTGAAACATTGCCTCATAATAAAAAGCCAAAAAAGGACTGGGAATGGAGTGCCCTGGGTTCAGTTCCCATGTCTCTGTCTTGCTCTCTGTCTTTCTGTCTCTGCACGCACCTCCTTAAATATATAAATATTTGTTTGTCTGTTTTAGATAGAATGAATCTTTTTAGAACTTGAGGTAAAAATTCCTTTACTGTAATTGAAAGCTATTGTTGATTGATTGGTTGATTGATTTTGAGGCAGGGTCTCTTTCTATGTAATGCTGGCTATTCTGGGACTTGTTATGTAGGCCAGGCCTGCCTTGAATTCACAGAGATCCTGCCTTTACCTCCCAAGTGCTGAGACTAAAAAGGTGTCCACCATGTGCCTCCAGTTGTTCGTTGTTTTAAACTGTGGTATCAGGAGAGTTCCAGAGTACTTCCGGACCATAGACCTAACTGGGAGCCCTGCACACACAGCACACGTCTTCCTCAGGAGTGTGGCTGGGCCCCTTAGGGATCTTGAGAGTCACTCGGGGTTGTCACTTGGAAAAGGCAATTTAAGAATAGGAGTGGTAGTGAACATACTTCAGGTGATCTTGAGAAACAACTCCGGTTCACAGCCACAGTCAATTGTGAGCTTTGACCAAGAGCTGCTGTTTGCTTTGCAAATTGGCAAGACGGAGCATAATTATGAGAAAGTAGGTTTTTCGTCTCTCTTCCCACTTCCCCCTCTACCCTCCCCCCCAAAAAAACAGGGTTTCTCTGTGTAATCCTGACTATCCTGGAACTTGATCTGTAGACTAGGCTGGTCTTGAACTTCTGAGTGCTGGGATTAAAGGCATGCATCACTACTGCCTGGCCAGTAGGTTTTTCTTTATTTGGGTATGCTGCAGCAATGAGGCTAAGAAAAAAAAAAAGCCATTTGATTGGAAGCTTCAGTGCATTTAAATGCTATTTCTGTGTTTTGTTTTTACAGGGGCTGCCTTAGGGAAAGCCCATTTGCCTATAGTCCTGGAGTTTCCTGCTAGAACTTCTCAGAATTAGTTTGATATTCAAATCTTTCATCATGCCCCCAATTCGCACAGCTGGAAAGAGCCTAGCCTTTATGAAGAGCTGTTTGTATTGGGGTGAGGAATTCTAGCAGGAACAAAGGGAAAAAGTTTTCTGTGTTTGGAAAGAAACTCAAAGGCCCTAATGCCGTGAGTGGGTATGAGTGTGCATGGCAGGGTATGAGTGGGCTTGGCTGGGTATGAGTGTGCTTGGCAGTGCTGATGGTGATCAGTGGTGCTGCCTGTGCATGATATTGGTGATCTGGTTGAGTGCTTGGGTGTGCGTGGTGGTGCTGGGTGACTGAGGGTAAATGTGGTTCTGGGTGCTTGGGTGTGCGTGCTAATATTGGATGGTTGGAAGTACACGGTGATGGTGGTGACTGAGTGTACATGTGTACTGGAGAAGGACGCTGTTTCCTTGTAAAGCTGTTGTGCCCTGTGGGTGAGATTTGGAATTCCACAGGTGTGTGTGATGGACCTTAAGTTATCTCACATTTATTCTTGTAGAATAAATTGATTTCATCTGCGTATTGGTTTAATTTACTTGTTAGCTGACTAGAATTTTCTTGGCTAGATAGTAAACTAAAAAATGTAAGCACATTTTATTAGAACAATTTTTTTTCTCTCCCTTCTATCCTTCCTTCCTTTTTTCTTTCCTTCGACAGGGTTTCATGTATTCCAGGCTGGCTTTAAGTCATTTTATAACCAAGAGTGACCTTCAATTCCTCATCCTCTTGCTTCTTCCTTTCAAGTATGAGAGACAGGCATCATCTTGAGCAAATTTCTTAACTCTCCTAAGCAGCAGTTCTGTATCTGCAGAATGCCTGAAGTTTAAAGTATGCACCATGGGTAACAATTATAAAGCCTCCTGCTGTAGATCACTAACACTAGGAATAGAAACAAATGCAGGTCCTGGGTGGGACCTAGACGCTGCGTTATTGTGTACCAAGAATTAAACATGGACAGTTGTCTGTGGAGGAATATTAAGTTTGAAGATTTTATCTTGGGTGGAGTCTGACAAATTCGCGTCTTCAATAAGTTACACGAAAGTTGGCCAAGGAGAACTTCTGAGTCTTTTCTTGATTCGGATTTAAAGAAAACTGAAAGTTCTTGAGTTGTTTTCTACTTTACTAGCAGATCATAAAAGTCTTCAGTTTGGGGGTTGGGGAGATGGTGCAGTCGGTGAAATGCTTACCATATAAATATGAATACCTGGTTTCAATTACCAAAACCCAAGTAAGAAAAGCCAGGGACAGTGGTGTCTGTGTTTGTAGTCTCAGTCCTGGAGAGAAAGACAGGAGAATCCCTGGAACTAGCCAGCCAGCCAGTCAGGCCTGGTAAGCCAGCTCCAGACCAGTAGGAGACACCGCCTCAAAACTGAGGTAGGGAGCAATGGAGGAATGTGCCAGGATTGACCTCTGTCCTCCAAATATGTGTACACTCTTGACCATGGATGTATACATTTTTCTCTCCCCAGAAAGCTTTCGCTTGGATTAGATCACTTCAATAGCTGTCTGTTCTTGCATAAGGAGAATATAATGTGTTATTTCCTCACACATGCGCCCCTTAAACAGGTAGTCCAGAGCACTCATGGGAGTAGCTGGGGATTGAATGCCAGTATGTCTGGCTAGGGTTTGTTCCTGCCTAGGCTGCCATCCTCTCCCTAGGCTTATTGAATTGAACTGGTGAGTGTCTGCAAGTGGCTGGAATGTTCTTTCCCGTGTTGGTCTCTGGGGAAGGAAGCTGGGCGAGACCTGATTGTTGCTAGCGCTCAGTGACTTTCACCTCTTCCACCTCTTTTTCCTTTTTCAGTCTCTACTCCATGGCTCACTCAAGCATAAATGGTGGCCGTGGAACCTTGTGATAAAGCACTTACCAACCACGTGTATCCTGGAAATGAAAGTTAGGTGGTGTGAAGCACACTTTCTTTACCCCTCCACATCATCTCTTTGTAACCTGACAGTTCCTAGGTATCTTCACTACACTTAATTTAATTGTGCATTATACAACTATACATTATACAACTATATTTCATTTACTATTTTGTCCTGTATGTGTTTGTATAATAACTAATGAAAATGATTCTTAAAGCAAAATAACATATATTTTGGGCTGGTTGGAATTACCTTTAAGTCATTTATTAAGTCATCCTAATAGTTCAGGTCAACTACAGTGCTTGTCTAGGTGCTATACTTGTCACTCATGTGGACTGGTTTTCGCAGGGCGACCTGAAGGCTTACCTGCGCAATGAGCAAGAGCATGTGCGGGGTGATTCACAAACCATGCTGCTGCAGAGGATGGCGTGTGAGATTGCTGCAGGGTTGGCAGCCATGCACAAGCTGCACTTCCTGCACAGGTAGGTCTGCCTAGGCACAGGCACACTCTTCACATTGCTGTTCTTACAGCTATCTGAAGAGGTTGTGAGGTTTGGGAAGAGGGACTGGGGATGGGATGCAGCTTAGTTGGTAGACTGCTAACATTCCTAAAAGTGAACATGATAACCTGGGCATAGTAATGCACATATATAATCCCAACACTCAGAAGGCAGGAGCATCAAAAAGAAATTCAAGGACATCCTCAACTACATAGTGAGTTTGAGACCAACCTGGGATACATGAGACTCTATCTCAAAAACACCAAAACAAAAAATAAAGGCAAGAATGGAGGAAGGAAGGAAGAAACCAAAGAGATGAGGTTGTAGCGTGAGCTCTCTGCTTAAAGAAGTATTGGTAAATAAAGGCAGAATTGGACTTCACTTAAACCAACACCAGGGAATAGCATGAATGTGGTTTGATCCTAGAAAATAAGCAGGATGAGAAGTCTGCAAGCATCAGGGTAGGAAGTGAGTGTACCTGGCTCCCTCCTGACCTCTGACTGCTTTAGGCTTCTGGTTATACCCACGAGATCTCCTTATGTGTCTGTTCACAGTCCTGAGGAAGCACTCGCTATAGGTTAGCAGTACCACTTTGCACTAGGTGGTGGCTTTGGTTTCTGACTGGTGAACAGGCTGGCTTAAAAGTGTCAGAATTAGGTCTGAAGAGGCCTCTTCCTGTTTGTACACCATAGGCTTCCTTTTGTCCCAGCACAGGTGACTGGTCCTGCTTTTATTCCCCTTTTGCCTTTAGGCTTTTGAGTTCCAACTTTTCAAAATAGATTTATTTCTTTATTTGTGTGTATGTAGAGTCAATAACCCCTGCCAGAAGGAGGGGGTCAGATTCCTTCTTGATCACTCTCCATTTTGAGTGAGAGTACCTTTGAGGTAGGAGTTCTTCCTAGCTGGCATTTTCTCAGCCAGGCTGAAAGCCCACAGTCCCCAGTGACTCTCCTGTGTCCACCTCCTTTCAAAGCTGGGCTACAGGGGTGAGTGGGGCTGGGATTGAGATCCTGATTTCATTCCTCTAGCTTAGTGCTCATAACCACAAGCCATCTTTGCATCCAAGTATTTGTTGATACAGTGTTACCTTCCTCTTCCGTTACTTTCTTCTTCTGTCCCCAGCAGGCACCCACACACATGTGATCCACACACATATACACAGTTTTATAAACAGTAAATCTTGCTGGGCATGATGGCGCACGCCTTTAATCCCAGCTCTTGGGGAGGCAGAGGCAGAGGCAGGTAGTTCTCTGTGAGTTCTAGGACAGCCAAAGATACAAAGAGAAACCCTGTCTCAACAAAAAATTAAAAATATTTTTTAAAACTTTTAAATAAAAAACAAGTTTAAGAATAATTTATTTTTAGTATAACTCCTTTTATTTATTTATTCATTTATGAGAAACACCTGGTTTTATTTGGGGGATATGGTGAGCATTTAAAGGGTTGTTTCTTTTAGATGCCCATTACTTCAGGATTGACAGAAAAGGGAAGTGATTACCTTTTTCCTCCACATCTGTTTCTTGATTGACTTGCAGTGATAAACAAATTATTTTGATAGAATATTTCAAAATTATGCTAGGTGAGAGTAGAGAGAAGGCTCGTTGGCTAACTCAGTACCCAGCGCCCATCGTGGGCAGCTCATCAGTACCTGTACCATTACCTTCAGAGAATCCAGTGCCCTCTTCTGGCCTCGATGGCAGCTTCACACACATAGACACACACAAACATAATTAGAACGTGAAGTTTTAACATATCCCATCAAAATCCACAACACGAAGTTCTCAGAGATGGCTAGAAAGTGTGCTTTAAACCTGTGCACCACCATGGTGGGTTTGTGTTTGTTTGTTTGTTTGTTTTTTGGGGGGTGTTGGTTTTTCAAGATAGGGTTTTGCTGTAGCTTTGGAGCCTGTCCTGGAACTAGCTCTTGTAGACCAGGCTGGCCTCAAACTCAAAGAGATCCGCCTGCTTCTGCCTCCCGAGTGCTGGAATTAAAGGCATGTGCCACCACCACCCAGCTCACCACCATGTTCTTAAAGATGACAAAGCTGTCATAGCCAGTAGTGTTTTCCCATGCCTCCTCAAAGAAAAGTCTTAAGAGACTTGAAAACAAATAAAGATAAATCATACGATTTGGATGATATTCAAGAACAAAGGCCCAAGGTACAGAAGAGCCCTGGAACCATTGACAGCTGTTAAATTCTGCTTTTTAAAGTAACTGCTTTGGACTAGATAAGTGATACGTAGCTTGGTTGGTAAAGAGCTCACAGGACCAAGTTTGACTTGTAGTTTTTATTTCTTTAATTTATTGTCCAAAAGATTTATCTGTCTTTTTATTTTTTATTTTTTGTAATGTGTATGAGTGTTTACCTGTGTGTATGTAAGCATACCACACACGTGCATTGGCTTCAGAGTTCAGAGAGGGCATTAGGTCCCTGGAACTACAGTTACAGACAGTTGTGAGCCACCATATCAATGCTGAAAAGAAACCCAGTTCCTTTGCAACAGCAGCAAGTACTTTTTATCCACTGACCCACCTTTCCAGTCCCAGTCCGTATTTTTATTATTTTTTTTCTTTTTTTTAAAAAAGCGAGTGTGAGCTGGGCAGTGGTGACTTGCACCTTTAATTCTAGCACTCCAGAGGCAGATGCAGGTGGGTCTGAGTTCAAGGCCAGCCTAATCTTCAGAGTGAGTTCCAGGACAGCCCGGACTGTTAGAATTACATAGAGAAACTCTATCTTGACAAAACAAACCAAAACAAACCAAACAAAAGCCACTGTGGTATTGCAAACTTGTTATCCCAGTGCTGGGCAGGCAGATGTGCGTGGAGGAGTGGCATTGTAAGACATTGTCTGAGGAACAGCTCCTGAGGTCACCCCCATGGCCTCCACACACATGTGCATGCATAACTACACACTCGGGTGCCTATATACACACCACACACATGCACGCTCACACACACACACACACACACACACACACACGCACAGGCTGTTTGGTATAGTCTCATGTGGGGCAAACTTCTGTTTTTTATAAATTCTTCTTGTGTGGGTAGCCTTCCATATGGCATTATTTTAAAACTGAGATTTAGAATATTGGTTGACTCAGAGGACTTGGTTGAAATAGACCAGTCCACCTGTCTAACCCGAAGTTGTCCTTATGTTGGAAAATGATCTAGTAAATCACCCTAGTTAAAATTTGTTTTTACATAATGTTTAAAAAAGAACCTTATCTCAGGGTCTCAGACAACCTGCGTTTCAGAGGTGGCATACACAGCATTGCTGAAGGCCGTGTGAACAGCACATGCTGCTGTTGCCTTCCCACGGGTGACCCAGGACCTAGGGTCCCATGCTCTCCACTTTCAAGGTCTCCTGAGCAGCAGGGCACTATCGGGTTACTTTGGTGGGCAGTGTATGTGCTCATGCTGGCTAAGTAGCTGACTTATTAAGCAACAGGAACATCCACCCAGGAGATAATAGCAAACCAGAGAGCTTTTTCTGGACCGGTCTAGTTTTTTGGTTGTTGGGTTTTTTGTTGTTGTTGTTGTTGTTGTTTTTGGTGTGTGTGTGTGTGTGTGTGTTTTGCTTTTTCTTCTTTCTCTCCCTTCCCTTTTTTAAGACAGGGTCTCATTGTGTAGTCCTGGGTGACCTGGAACTCACACAGATCATCTGCCTTGCGAGCTGATTAAAGATGTACACCACCACACCAGCTAAAAAGATTCTTTAAAAGAAAAACAAAAAGCATAATGTACCCAGTGGTCAGTAGACCAAGGCAAGAGAATTACAAGTTCAAGGCTAGCCTGGGCTATATAATGAGACCCTGCCTCAAACAGACAAACAAAATAATTATCCCAGTTTTACTTGAAGTGTTGGCAAATGGGAGAGTCAGACAGTCGCAAGGGAGCTAGTGTAAGCTCCAACTGTACTGTTGAATGTTATAGTAATGGCTGAGGATGACTAGGCTGGTTTACAGGAAGAATGTCTGTGCTATGATATCATAAGTATGAAAGTTCAATTTAGTAGTCATAACAGTGTATACTCTTCTTTGTGTATTTGTTTTGGTGTACACACTTTGTAGAAAGGCTGTACCTTCCAGTTTGTTAATCTGTACCACCTGGAAGGGTAGAGGGAACAGAGGAAGACTTTAAAAACAAAACAAAACAAACTTTATACTTTAGGAGGTACGGAAGGAGCCCAGCACCCTTACTGCCCAGTTAATGGGGCATGTTTGTGTAGCTCAGTTGGTACAACACTGACCTGGTACACTCCAGACCTTGGATTTATCCCAAACCCCAAGTAAACTAGGTATGGATATGCATGTCTGGGATTCTGAGGTTTGGGAGGTGGAGGCAGAGAAAGCTACTTAGAAAATTTGAGGCCTTTCTAGACCACATGAGACTCAGTAAATCGAGGCATGGTATGCTTGTGTCTTACAAGTTAACAGCTCTCTGTAGAAAATCACTTGGAGTATATACAGCACCAAATGCTACATCTTTCTAGGCTGGTCCAGGACAGGCCCCCTGCGAAAATTAGCATTCCAAGTGTAAAGTGCAAGTTCCCTTCTTAACTAGCACTTGGGCCACTGATTACAAATGTGCACACAGAAAATATACCAGCTTTCTTTGATCCTGATCCAATGTGCCTTCTAGTCTAGACCTGGCTCTGGGAAGGCTGTCTCGTGACAGTTAATCCTGGTGACACCGCGCTTTAGCACAAGTGCTGGTTATGGTGCAGGTTAGGTACCGGCACCTGAGGGAACAGGCCAGAAGGAAAATGCTCCCCCCCCCCCCAAGTGATTCTAGCACACATTTGGTGGTGAGAACCATCAAAGTCTTCCCTAGGGATAGATAGTTCCTTGAAAACTCGGGTTGGCCTTGGTTTTAGGTAACATTTTTAGTTTTGTTAAGATTTGGCTCATTTTGCATTTTGTTGGTGCTGAGGATGGGATTTGGTTCCTCCTATATGCCACTGAGCTGTTTCTCTAGCGACCACTGAGGTACTCTAGGTAGGGACCTTATAACTGAGCCATGCCCCCAACCTAACCTGGGTGTTAGATAGACATTGCCAAAGCATCCTTCTTTCCCTGTATGATGAGGTTTGGCCTCCATTCTGGAGACTAGGAAGTTTTATTCCCTGGGCTTAGACCCTGAACTGGGTGGGCATTATGGCCCCTAGTACTTATCTCTGCTCTCATACTCCTTCAGGGTCAGAGCCCTGGAAAAGTTGGTGTCAAGTAGCCAGAAACTGCTTATTTGAGTATTCCATCTAGTTTTTGTAGTGGTGTACAATGTGAGACTTAGCTAGAGTCTGTAGAGATCCACTAGAGTCCTGGCTGTCCAGCTCAGCCTTGATGTTGGACAAGCCCAAGGAAAAAGCCACCCAGGAGTTCTTCTCCCATCCCATCACCAGTCCCCAAAAGTCCTGCCAGCAGTTGTAGAGAGGCTGTAGGCACTGTCCTCTGTCTAGTCAGAATTTCACAGTAGAAGAATTCTGCATTCCCAGAGCCCAATGGGTGGCTGTTATGCAGTAGGTACTTAGTAATGTGGTATTGCTCAGCCAGCAAGGATGGACCTAATAAGCAGGAAAAAAGATCTTTAACACTCTAGGAAAGCTTGTGCCCTACCCCCTCCCCCACGTTTCTTGATAGAATGCGGCCTATCTGAGTTCCGCAGCGTGATGGACATGGCCCTTCAGAGCCTCAATGTTTGTGGCTGCTGCAGTCAGGTAGTCAGGGGGACAGAGAGGGTCAGCTAGGGCTGGGGTGGTTAATTCTTCTCTCCTCAGCTTTATTTGTCCCCTCTGAGTGTATTTCTTCTGTAGAAATCTGTTTTACCCAGAAACACAGTTACCAAGATTGAATAAGATAGCAGAAGCAAAACTCCCGGAAGAGTATTCAGTGACTTTCAGGTGACTGGCTCCTGTCTCACTCTCTCTGTCAGGAGCTTGGTCACTCTGCTGCCTATAGATAGAAACTTGCTATGGGTTAATTTGAAGCTGGCCTTGGTCATCTTAAGCTATCTGCACTAGAGAATCCTTCTACAGGTGGGCAGACTGTGATGTGTAGCTACCCAGGTTAAAAACAAATGGTGATAAAATGTGACTTAGAACCCTTGGGACTGCTGCCAAATGGAATGACCAGCCAGTGCCTTCTGAGAGCCAGGCAGGGCTGAAGCTTGGGCAGCCTCGCCACCAGACCTGTTTTTCAGCTTGAAGGAGAATTCTGGCTGCATTTGTGTTTCCTGACCTGAGCAGTCTTGACGTCAGGTTGCACACTAGCACCTTGTGTTTTTTCTGTTCCATATCTTTGCACATTAATAGTGCAGAGACTACTTAGTGTTAGCATTTTAGGCCGATTACATCATTACCTTGAATCTAGATAGCAGTCCTGACATTTAAAAACATTCTGTGCACATTTTTATTGTACTTCTGTAATCCCGTTTCTGTACACACAATAAACCAAATTAAAAAGAAAATAAGATTGTAGGTTTCTATTTTGTTAACGATAGTGAAGTCAGAAAGTGTCCAAGGTTTTACCAATAGCTGGAAGGCTTTGCGATAGAGCGTCATGCAAATCACCACACATAAGCAGCATACAGAGCCACTTAGTGCAACCAAATCAGCATTACACTAAGAGTGTCCTTTGAGACCCAACAATGCAAGGGCCAGTGTTGCTACTACCCACTGCTGCCCCTTGTAGCTGTTGATGGTGAGAGTGTGAAACACTTCACTTGCTAGCAACGTTACTTCCAGCGTCTGCTCACTAGTAGGTACTGTTTTGTCCTCCAGTTACTAAATGAGAAAACTGAGTCACTTAGGGCAAAGAAGGTCTTAGAGAAACACCTGGGTAGCGAGAGCATTGTAGCCGCATTGGGCAGCTCACAACCACCTGTAACTCCAGCTCTAGGGGATCAGACACCCACTTCTGACCTGAGCATCTAAACTCGTGCACTAACCCACACACAGATAGACACTCATATGCATAATTTAAAAAATAATAATATAAATAAAATATTTTAAAGTTTTTTGAAAATCAGAAACAACAAAAAAGAAGGGAAAGTTTTTTACTTATTGAAGTATGCCTTCTGTTTGATATGTGTGTACAGGCTAGAAGACAATCAATCTCCTATGTTGTTTTTCTTGTCCATTTTCTTTGAGACAGTGTCTCTTGCTGGCCTGGAACTTGTTAAGTAGGCTAGACTGGCCTCCTGTCTCTGCCTCCCCAGCTCTGGGTTTGCAAGTGTACTTTACCATGTCCAGCCTTTTCATGTGGGCTCAGAGACTAAACACAAATCCTTAGGATTGCAAGACAAGCATATTAGGTACTGAGCCATCTTCCCACCCTTCAAAGTACCAGTTTTATAAAAATGAACTTGTTATTCGAGTGAACACTGTCTGTAAATTGTATAGCGTGCTTGTGTACTCTTCTCTTCCCCTCAGGAAGGTAGAGGGAAGAGACAGAGCTCTTGGAGAGGGCCCAGCGCCAGCACCTACGTAACTTTGAAAAGTGAGGGCACATGGGGTGGGGGCACAGAGTGGCTTTTAAACCTTTGGAGTTGCACTTTTATTAACAGATTAAGAGACTGTTTCTACCCTCAGATTGTAAAGAAAATTCAGGCAATTTCAGTATTCTGAAGTTCTTTCTGAGTTACTCTTTAAGTACTGTGATCCAGGCCACTGATGTAGGTGTGCTCATACTTAACCAGTGATCTTAGTTATGTGTCTAAGTACTGTGATCCAGGCCACTGATGTAGGTATGCTCATACTTAACCAGTGATCTTAGTTATGTGTCTAAGTACTGTGATCCAGGCCACTGATGTAGGTATGCTCATACTTAACCAGTGATCTTAGTTATGTGTCTAAAATGCAGTTAGGAATGTGCTATTTAACTTAAACTATGAAAAGAATCAGGACACCAGTTACTAAGCAGAGAGCTGAAGACACGCTGGTTTCTAAAGGAAGCCTCTAACCTGCGGCAGTTCTGTGAGGTGAGATCCAGGCTGCAGATCCTGTTTGTTCTTACGCTGGCCTTGCTCCTTCCGTTTGCAGTGATCTGGCCCTACGGAATTGTTTTCTCACCTCCGACTTAAATGTCAAAGTGGGCGACTATGGAATAGGATTCAGCAGATACAAGGTAAGCAAAGCTCTGCCTCCATTCTCTTAACCTGCTTAGTGTCAGCCATGGACACTAAGTTGAAAAATGCTACTCATGCTTGGAGAATGGGTGAGAGTCAGTCTTCATGACAGCATGGTCTATCCCAGGCCTTTGAATGGTACCATTGACCTCGGTTTTTTCTTAGTTAGTGGCTTTGTGACAAGGTTTTATGACAGCTTTCGAAAGACTCCGTTTAAAAACATTTGCATTTCAGTGTGATTGATTCAGTTTGACTGATATAAAAAAATTTTAAAAATGCCTCAACTTTGTACTTATTTCATATGGGCATGTATGTTTGTGAGCATGTACATGCCAAGGACATGTGCATGGAATTCCTCTGAACATTGTGCTTGTGATTATGCAGGAGGATTACATTGAGACGGATGACAAAAAAATTTTTCCTCTGAGGTGGACTGCTCCAGAATTAGTGACCAGCTTTCAAGACAGACTCCTGACTGCGGAACAGACTAAATACAGTAATATCTGGTAGGTATCTGATACACCATTTTATTTGGTTTCCTTAGCAAAGGCCTGACTCCCTTCTCTTTGAGTATAGAAGTAATTATGTTAGGATGTAGGAGGCAGAAAGTCATATCACGTGCCATAGCCATGATAACAATTTTTAATGCTGCTCCTTCTGTCCATTTTCTTCTACTAAAAACAAGAACCATATCTGTTTTACATTTTGTGCCTACACAGGGCCTGGAATATAGTGGGTGCTTGATCTTTACTGAGTGAATGGAAAGCTGAAGGGAGTTTGGGCTGTTATGTAAGACTGATTTTTAAGGGTCGTTTCAGATGGTGCTAAAATGATGTCTCCAGATCTTAGACTAGACAGTGTCGTGGATTTCTTAATGACAGCTACATTTTGGGGGTGTCGTTTTCATGTTTATTTTTGGTTTTTCTTTTCTTACCTTCGCTTTGGATTGGTTTCCTTTTTTAGCTGTTTTCCTCTTCATTTGGGAGCTATGCTTTCTGCACCTGTACTTTAATCAGTTGTTCTAGAAATTACAGACAGTGTGTGTGAACTTCACAGACTTAATCTGACGTCATTTTCTAACCTTCTTTCTTGACTAGTACAGGACTCAGCGTTTCACTTCTCTAGCTGTGTGCTCTCCCCCACGTGGGCGTGCATGTGCACACACGGTTATGTGCCATTGTTGGATATTCTAGTATTTTTTTTTTACCCCTACCCCCAAACATGTAGCTTTTTTTTGTTTGTTTCTTTGGTTTTGGTTTTTCAAGACACGGTTTCTCTGTGTAGCCCTGGTTGTCCTGGAACTCACTCTGTAGACCATGATGGCCTCAAACTCTCAGAGATCTGCCTACCTCTGCTTCCTGAGTGCTAACATTAAAAGGGTGTACTACCATGCCTGGCTAACATGTTACTTTTTAACATCAGTATCCATTTAGATTTATCCACATAACAAACTGTTTTCCTTGTGTTTCTTTTGTTTATTTTTGTGTTTGATCTCAGCCCTTCCACTGTGGTTATGCTACTTCTACTTACAGTGTGTCCCTCCTGGTTTGATTCAGTGAGGCCGACTGGTAACAGACTGTTCACACTTGCCTGCTTTGTTCTCGTCCCTTAAATCGTTTTTACTTAACAGTTTTTTCCTCCCAGCATGTTGAAGATGTCATTCTACTGTCCTCTGGCTTCCATTGTTGCTTTTGTGAAGTCAGCTGTAAGTCTGCCTAAGGTCTTTGAAGGTAATATGACATTTTCTCTCTGGCTGGCTTAACATTCTTCTCTGACTTTTTTTCTCTTCTTCTATTTTTTATTTTCCTGTGATGTTTGTCAGTGTTAACTGTATGGGTTTGAATTGATACACCCACCCCTGCTTGTTATTTACTTGACTTTCTAAATCTATAGGTTGATACAGTGCATTGGTTCTAGAAAAATTGTAGCCCTTATCCTTTAAATATTGCCTCTGTTTATGTTCCCTCCTTTTGGTAGGCTAGGTGAACATGTATTGTTGTTTCCTACTCTGGCTTATGTCTCTTGATTGATCCTTTGCATTCCACCCTTTTGATTTTAGAACACGTGTTCCACCCACTAATTTTCTACTTTTTGAGGGTTTATTTTTATTTTATGTGCATTGGTGTTTTGCATGTGTATCTTTGTGAGGGAGTCAGATCCTTTGTTACTGGCTTTACTCACATAGTTGTGAGCTGCTATGTGGAGTCAGAGAATTGAACCCAGGTCCTTTGGAAGAGCAGCCAGTATTCGTAACTGCTGAGCCATCTCTCCAGCCTCTAATTTTCTATTTTAAGATTCTCTTTTCAGCTATATTTTTTTTGTTGTTAAATCTCTCTGCTTTTTTTTTTAAATTATCGGAGTTTTTTTTATAACTGAATTGTGATCTGTATCAGATTATTGCAATAAATAATACCTTCTGCTTCTGGGTGGAGAATTGCTTCCTCTGACTCTCCTTATGGTGAGACTGCATGGCATCTAGACTGAGATACACTCCCCCACAGAGGGCCTGGATTTGCCTCTTTTGGGTACTTGGGTGCCTTGCCACATACAGGGCATTGCAGAGTGAGCTTAAAATGTTTCTCAAATAATAAGGATTGTTCAAGGCTGACTCTGGTTACTTTGTAAGTCATCCCCATTAGTCACTCTTCTTTCTCCCTGTCTGGCAGCTTCCCTTCCAGGAGCTGGCTTATATCTACCCTGAAGTAGAGTCTTTCTGCGGGACACTTTACCTGGGTAGACCCAGGGTTTTGGCCTGCTCAGCATTGCCTTCTTCCATGGAGCCTTAGACAAAGAAGCCTAAGTGCTTGCATAGGTGCCCCAGGGCTCAAAGGTGGCTTTGTCTGCTCAGTTCTCAAAACTAGCTTCACCCTAGAAGTTCCTGCCTTCTTACCCACGTTAGATTCTTCACGATGTTTTTTTTATGCTTCACTGGCATTTTTATTGTATTTAGCAGGATGATTGACATGAAAATGGAGCCTGTGTTCCCCAAGGCAGAGTTGGCACTGTTCCTGACTGTCAAAACAGTTGCTGGCAGGTCCCGCCATCCTGCTCATGCCAAGGTGGATGAGGGAACCTCATTCAGAATTTAGAGTAGAGGTGGAGAAAGCAGCAGAACACATTTCTTCCCAAAAGAATAAGACTTGTGGGCCTAAGGAGCTGGGGAGCCTATGCTTCCTTCCATGCCCTCTGAAGAGTTGGGGGGTGGCAGAGCCTGGTGCTTTGGTCTGAGAATGTCTTACTGGAAGAGAAGGAAGTGAGGTGAGTGAGGGCTGTGGAAGCCTGAGGCAGGAGATAGGCAATGTGGCTCATTCTGTCTCTTGCCCAACAGCCAAACAAACCTTTTGGGTTTTAGCATTTCACATGGATCCTTTATTTTCTTCAATAAAATTGGAAACTCTCTAAGGTCAATAGCCAGCGTTTTAAGCATTTTTGTACTTAAAGTGATCGTACACCCCTGAGGATTCTTTGCCAGGGAGAAGGTGCTGTTTTCTGGCCTGGCGTGAGGGCTTTCGTCTTTTTCCCTCCTTTAGGAGAAATGACCTCTGTGGACGTGGGACATGCTGACTCTACTCAGTCACTTGTACAGTAGCAACAGGAAATTGAATACCAGGCTGCAAAACGGCAAAGAAAGCCACTCTGTGCTGTTGTTACTCATGGGTTCCTAGTGGGTATGAACAGTCTCATGTAGCACAAATCCTAATTGTTCTTAATAATAAAAACTTGGAGTCAGCTATCGGGGTGAAAGCTGAAGGATCAGAGAGGCAGAGCGGCAGCCACTAGAGTTCTTACCTCTGTCAGTGCTCAGACCACAGGGGCGGTCCTGTCCTCAGACTGCCTGCTTCAGACTGGTGCCTCAGACTCACTGAGCTCTTGTCTCCTCCCGCCTTATACTCCTCTCTCTGCCCAGCCTTATCACTCCTGTCTCTACCTTCCTAGTGCTGGGATTAAAGGGATGTGACTCCTAAGTGCTGGGATCACCTTTGTGTGGACTCTGTTTCTCTTTTAGACTGGATCAATTTTGTGTAGCCCAATGTGGCCTTGAACTAACGGAGATCCCTCTGCCTCTGTCCCCTGAGTCCTGGATTAAAGGTGTGCGCCATCACTGCCTGGCCTTTAGTGCCTTAACTCTGCATTCTGATCTTTAGGCAAGCTTCAGTTGTTAAAACACAAACAAAATAGCTCCACAGTCTCAAAACCACACCCCAAATCTGGAAGAAGACAGAATTGTAAATCACAGGGAGCTTTTGAGAAACTCCACTTTCCTGGGCCAAACTTGGCTGTGTCACTGAATGTTAGATACAGGCCATGTGTATCTATTCCAGCAATTCCAGCACTGGGAAGCAGAGGCAGGTAAATCTTTTTGCATTCATGGCCTGCCTAGTTTATGTAGTAAGTTCCAGGCCAGCCTGGGCTGCATAGTGAGACCCTGACTTTTATTTAAAAACAAAAAAGGATGATATGGATCCTGAGAACCAACTTACTTGTTTAGAATTCTCCCAGAAGAATCTAAAAAGATGGCTCAGTGGTTAGGCGTACTGGCTGCTCCTGCAGAAGACCTGAGTTGGATTCCCAGCACCAGCACAGCAGCTCACATTCCATCTTTAACTCCAGTTCCAAGGGGTTCCAGGGCACCAGGCCTACAAACGGTGCACAGACATGCATGCAGGCAAAATACCCCTATACATAAAATAATACAATTTTTAAAAATGTTAACTTCGGGGGCTGGAGAGATGGCTCAGAGGTTAAGAGCATTGCCTGCTCTTCCAAAGGTCCTGAGTTCAATTCCCAGCAACCTCATGGTGACTCATGACCATCTGTAATGGGGTCTGGTGCCCTCTTCTGGCCTGCAGGCATACTCACAGACAGAATATTGTATACGTAATAAATAAATAAATATTTTTTAAAAAAAGGAAACTTCGCAGATGACATTCCTGGTTCCCTGAGCCTATCCCAGGAGATTCCCATATTGCAGTAAGAGTGGAAAGCAGCAATAGGAGGCTCTGAAGGAAAGGGAAGGAAAGGCCTTCCTTTGAACTAAGCAGCAGAAGCCTTTCTAGGGGATAGAGCTCTAGGGTGCAAGTAAAAGTTGGTAGGGGAGGGGAGAGGTGGGTGTTCATCACACGTTTATAAACCTAACACTTGTCTGGTTGAGGCAGGAGGACCACTGTGAATTAAAAACCAAGCTGGGGGCTGGAGAGATGGCTCAGAGGTTAAGAGCATTGCCTGCTCTTCCTAAGGTCCTGAGTTCAATTCCCAGCAACCACATGGTGGCTCACAACCATCTGTAATGAGGTCTGGTGCCCTCTTCTGGCCTGCAGGCATACACACAGACAGAATATTGTATACATAATAAATAAATAAATATAAAAAAAAAACAAGCTAGGCGTTCCTTTTTAGTGTAGTCTACACAGTGAGAACGTGTCTACAGACAGCAGCAATAACAAAAGAGCTAGTCGAACAGACCCTGAGATAGGACGTCCCGCCGTGCTGACACCTGCCACAAGCTAGGAGGCTAAGGAGGAACCAAAACAACAGGTGACAGGTCTGATTGTGAAGTGAGGTTTTACTCATGTCAGAGTTTCTTGGAATTATTTTATAGTGTTTATAGTTATTCAGTAGGATTCCCCATCTCAGAGTTCAGAGTATTTATATTGTTGAACCATTTTGTCAAGCTTTTAACACATCCTGTCAATCTTTCAACTAATTCCCTTTAAGTTTGTCTTTTTGTGGGGAATCTTTTTGTTGTCACTTTGTAGGTGCAATTTTCCTGTGCTGATCGCCTGGTCCCAAATAACCGACTCAGAGGCAGAATATGAATTATAAATACTTGGCTGATAGCACAGGCTTATGTCTAACTAGTTCTTATAACTTAAATTAAGCTATTTCTATTAATCTACATTCAGCCACATAGGTCGTGCTCTACCTTTCCTTCAGCATATCCTGCTCCCTCTGTGTCTCCTGGCGTCTCCTCTGACTCCACCCTTCTTCGTCCTAGTATTCTCAGTTTGATTGTCGCACCTAACTTTATCCTGCCTTACTATAGGCCATCAGCTTCTTTATTAACCAATGATAGTAATACATATTGACAGTGTATAGAAGGATTATTCCACAGCATTGTTGATTTTTTGTTTTGTTTTGTTTTGTTTTCTTGAGACCAGGGTTTTTTCCTGCAACATCCCTGCCTGTCCTGGAACTTGTTCTGTAGACCAGATTGGCCTTGAACTCACAGAGATCCCACCTGCCTCTGTCTCCCAAGTGCTGTGATTAAAGGTGTGCACCACCACTGCCTGGTTCCTTTAAGTTTTAAAATCATAAGGGATCATATTGTTTAATTCTTACAATTATATTATGCTCTATTATAGTGATGAAATAAATATGAGAAGGCCTTCTGGTCATCCAAATAGCTCTTTTTTTTGCCATTCGGATATTATTTAAGAGCTGTTTTATCCTGATCTTACTAATAAATAATTACTTCCGTACATATCTTGTTCATACAATTGCTGGTGCTACAAATAAAAATGAGACCACAACTTGACCCTCTTGCTTTCCACAGGTCATTGGGTGTGACACTTTGGGAACTCTTCAGTAATGCTGCTCAGCCTTATGCAAATCTTTCTGACCTGGATGTTCTCAATCAAGTCGTTAGAGAGAGGGACATGAAACTCCCAAAGCCCCAGCTGGAGCAGCCTTATTCTGATAGATGGTTGGTAGCTTCCTTCTGATTTATAATCTACAAATACAAGGAAGGAGTGGGGACATGGCTCAGTCAGGGCAGTGCCTGCCACTCAAGCAGGAGGATCCAAGTTCACAGCCTCATTTTTACATTATTCATGGTTGATCATGCAAGTGTCATCTCTGCATTAGCCCATCTCGTGGTTACCTGCGCTTGCATTGCACACACACACTTAAAATCTTTAAAGTAATAGTAAATAGAAACTCGGGGTAGGGCTGTGAGTGTAGTGCCATGAAGAGCCCTGGCCAGCACACACAAGGTCCAGGCTTCCATTCCTAGTGTTTGACAGAAAGTGTTAAACACACCCCTGCTAAATAGAGGAGAATATGGGGCTACCAAGATGGCTCGGGGTAAAGGTACTTACCACTGAACCCAGCAAGCATTTGATCCCTGGTACCACATGGGGAAGGAGAGACCAACTTCTCCAAAGGACCCTCTGAACCAAATAAGTGCCATGCTGTGTCCCACTCCTGACTAAATAAGTAAATATTTAGGAAAACTGAAGGCGAGAATGTGGCAGAACCATTTCAGAATTCAGTGGTCTACAAGATTGGGCTTGTCAGCACCCTGCGATGGGGTGCTCATGAGGTCCTGATCCTCCTTAAATGTTGATACACATAGGATTGGTGACACAGGGAGAGGCAGTTCTCAGTGGTATAGCCACTGATAAGGTACATACAGCCCTGTAAGCAGCCCTAATGAACACCTTTGGGTCACACACACCCACAAACACACACATGAAAATAGAGGGGAGGCTAGTAGGAAAGAATGGGATTTGTGGGAGTGGGAAAGGGCAAGAGAGGGTGAGGGGTGGCTATGTGAATATGATTGTAATACAGTATGTGCCTGTATGAAAATGTCATAATGAAACCCATTATTGTGCATAATTAATATGTGCTAGCCAGGTGGTGGTGGTGGTGCTGCATGCATGCTTTTGATCCCAGGTAGAGGCAGGCAGATCACTGTGAGTTCAAGGCCAGGCTGGTCCACAGAGTGAGTTCCAGGATAGCCAGAGCTGTTACATAGAGAAACCTTGTCTGGAAAATAAAAAGAAAAAAGTTAATATATGCTAATGAAACATTAAGACTAAACATATGCAAGATAGAGCATGAATCATGTTTTTTTTTTAAAAAAAATTGCATGTTCTTAGAATGCTATCAAAACATTAACAAAAAAGATTTAGAACAGCAACCAAAAATATATTTTTATGAGATTATTACAAGAACATGTGATCTGGCAGACAGCTTGTAACTGTATACTGTGAAGTGTCCTGCAAACAAAACCAAAAAAGAACGTGTGCATCACGTGTTCTTTCCTTTCCTCCTGCACCATAATCACTTTGAGGTAAGCCCTTAACATGGCTGGCAGTGGTTGAGGTCTAGAAATCTTGGTGGGAAGGGCATGCTGAGTTGGCTCTGAGGTAAGGTTGATCCCTTACTTTCAGTCACTGTGTTCTGTTCATTAATTGTCCATTGTGTGGCTCTCAGGTATGAAGTGTTACAGTTCTGCTGGCTGTCTCCTGACAAGAGGCCAGCCGCAGAAGATGTGCACCGACTACTCACTTACCTGCGGATGCAGAGCCAGCGGGACTCAGAGGTTGATTTTGAACAGCAGTGGATGGCTCTCAAGCCAAACACCACCAGCAGGGACACATCAAGTAGTGCCGCCTTCCCCATCCTTGACCACTTTGCCCGGGACCGGCTAGGTCGGGAGATGGAGGAGGTCCTCACAGTGACTGAGACCAGCCAGGGGCTGAGCTTTGAGTATGTGTGGGAAGCTGCCAAGCATGACCATTTTGATGAGCGAGGTCGAAGTCACCCAGATGAAGCCTTGTCATTCTCCAGCATGTTCTTCCCAGTTGAAGTGTTTGAGAGTTCACTTTCAGATCCTGGCCCTGGCAAACAAGATGATAGTGGCCAAGAGGTACCCTTGAGGGCCCCTGGGGTGGTTCCTGTATTTGATGCCCACAACCTCTCTGTTGGAAGTGACTATTACATCCAATTGGAAGAGAAAAGCAGTAGCAATTTAGGGCTGGATTATCCACCTGCACTGCTCACAACTGAAGTGGATAATCCAGAAAGGGTTGGAGCTGAGGAGCCCAGCACAGACGACGATTTCTTCCGGGGCAGCACCCACCCTAAAGAACCCAGCTCAGCCCAGGACTCGCATGCGCCCAGCCTCCCTGGGAGCCCTTTCAACATTTCCAGTGACCTTGACAGAGCAGATGACCTGCCCAGTCACCAAAAAATATTTGATCTAATGGAACTAAATGGGGTCCAAACTGACTTTAAGCCAGCCACCTTGAGTTCGAGCCTGGATGACCCCAAAGACACTTGTCACCCCGACAAAGAAAAGTCCTGTAAACTTTTCGACCAGGACCCTCTGTGCTTATCAGAAAGTCTTTTGCACCAAGAACACTTTGATCCACTGAGTGTTCAAGAATTATCAAAAAACTTTTTATTTCTTCAGGAGAAAAACCTTCTGAAAGACGCGCTGCCTAGCAAGGAGCCAGTGAACGATCTTCAAACAGAACTTAAGAATGCAGGTTTTACCTCAACACTGTTAGGTTCGCCCCAGAGAGACTCTCTGAGTTCTGAAGTTGAGTTTCCTGAGAAGACACTGGGCTTTCCTCTGTCACAGGAAAACATGAGCAGAGAGAATGAAGGTACAGGTGTCGTGCTTCAGGACAGTACATCACCACAAGCCTCCCCACAAGTGCAGATACCTCCGGCCTCACTCACAGAAGAAGCACCTTCTAATGGCCCCTTAGATTCGATTCTGAGGCCAGGAGAAACCAAATCTTCTATAGATGTCAGAGTCCCTGAGGACTCCATCTGCCTGGCTGTAAGCCCTAGCCCTATTACTGCCCCAGATGAAACTCTTACCGATGCCAAAACTCATGATGAGGGTGATGGACCCCCAGACATCACTTGCCAAAACAAGGAGGCCTTGGATCTAACCAAAAGAGACTCCATTTTTGTGAATGATGGTCTTGCTGGTCAGGGTAGTATGGGGAGTAGTCTTCCAGAATCCAGACAGGATTTACAAAATCAGCCATTTTCAGAAGACCTTAGTGGCAGCTTACTGGAGAAAAGCTCGGAAGCTGTGGAGACTTTAAATCAGATTAATTCCAAGGCTGCCCCCAAAGATGCAGCCTTGGCATCTGCCCTCTCCTCAGACTCTACCAGCCAAGATAGCCTCTTAGAAGACAGTTTGTCAACACCCATCCCCACCTCAGAGCAGTCTGTGGAGACACCGGATTCCCTGGACTCGGTGGATGTCCACGAGGCCTTGCTAGAGTCCCTGGGCTCCCACACCCCGCAGAAACTCTTGCCCCCTGATAAGCCCGCAGACAGTGGCTACGAAACAGAGAACCTGGAGTCTCCTGAGTGGACCCTGCACCCTGCACCTGAGGGCACTGCTGATTCAGACACGGCTGCAGCAGGTGACAATGGCCAGAACAGTTTGCCTCCCAATCCAGTCATTGTCATCTCAGATGCAGGCGATGGCCACAGGGGTGCTGAAGGTCACCCTCAGAGCTTCACACTAGGCACCCAGAGTTCGTATCGAGACTCTGCATACTTCTCAGACAATGACTCAGAGCCAGATAAAAAGCCTGAGGAGGTCCCAGTGACATCTGCCTCTGCCTCTGCCTCTGCCCCGGCCTTGGTAAAAGGCCAGTCCCCACCCGAGCTTGTTGTTCCAGAGGAAAGTTCTGACGTCGGAGACAGCTGTTTGGAAGCCCCACAGAGCCAGCCAGATCAAAGTCAGGTGTCTACTTTGCAGAATTCTTGTCACTCAGAACTACAAGAAATGTTGCAGCCCACACCAGCTGATGCTTCTAGAGAGACATTTCCTGTGGATGATGAGGCCAGCAGCCCCTTTAGTTTGCTGAATTCAGAACTCAGCAGCTGTGATGACCTGGAGACACAGGAAGATCGCCCATGCACCCTGGCCTCTACCGGCACCAACACTAATGAACTCCTTGCATACACAAGTTCCACACTGGATAAGTCCATGTCCAGCCACTTCGAGGGCCCGAAGCTGAAGGAGCCAGACATCGAAGGGAAGTACCTCGGCAAACTGTGTGTGTCTGGGGTGCTGGACCTCTCGGAGGATGGGATGGATGCTGATGAGGAAGATGAGAACAGTGACGACTCGGACGAGGACCTGCGGGCCTTCAACTTGCACAGCCTTAGCTCCGAGTCAGAAGACGACACAGAGCACCCGGTGCCCATTATAGTTAGTAATGATGATGGCAGGCACTTGCGGAGTTTGTTGAAACCCTCAGCTGCAGAGGGTTTGGTTGAGCAGCTGCCAGATGACTGGAAGAAGGAAAAGAAGGCTGTGACATTTTTTGATGATGTCACCGTTTACCTGTTTGACCAGGTATCTCAGACTTCTGTCTCTTTATATTGTAGAGAATTTCAAGAAGGTATGAAGCTAACTGTAGCCTGATTTGGTTCTGTTTTTAAAAATTCAGAATTTTCTTTCCTTTTATGTATGTAGTGTTTGGGTATATGCGTTTGCATGTGTGTAGGGAACAAGGTTGGTGTCGGTGTCTTCCTTGTTCACTTTCCACGTGATAGAGAAGCCGGTTCTCTCACCTAACTTGGAACTCGCTGCTTCAGCTCATCTCAGCCAGCTTGCTCTGGAGAGCCCTGGGATGACAGGTGCATCCTTCCCGGCATTTACCTGGGTGCTGGGGACTTGTGCTCCAGTCTTCTTGCTTGCTTGGCAGGTGCTTTACCACTGGCTTTGTTTTCTGGATCCGCAAGATACCCATCCTTTTGGTTCCATTGTTCTTCGTGCTGACTTCCCCTCACAAATCCAATCCACCTGTATCATCACCTTCCACCTTGGAGCAGTGTCCATGCCTTTGATGAGAAACCCGTGTCTTGGCTCTCATGTCATGGTGTTGAGATTCTAAGCCTTAGAAGTAACCTTTTCCCAATGACTGCCACCGGGATGTGACTGGGCTTCAGCGTGTCTTGTCACAGTCGAGGCAGGCAGTGAAAGCAAAGCCCTCAGCATGCCATGAGTTCAGGAAAAGCGCACTAGGCTCCCCAGGAGGGCATCATTCCTGTCATCACAGCTGTGGTCTTGTTTATTTTATTTTATTGGTTGTTATTTATTTTTCCAAGACAGGATTTCTCTGTATAGCCCTGACTGGAACTCACCAGAGCAGGCTGGCCTTGAACTCAGAAATACACTTTCGTCTGCCTCCTGAGTGCTGGGACTAAAGGTGTCCTCTATGCCTAGCTTTGTGGTCTTGTCTTTTCATTGCTGTTGAGACAGCAGACTACGGTAATGTGGAAGTCATCTGATGTTCCAAGAATCATCAGAAATTAATTTTGTACAGGGCATTTGCATTCAGTTAAGGGAGAGTCCTGGGCATTCTTCCTGGAATTCTTAACAGAATTCCACTGAAATTAGTTGACCAAATTTTAGAATCTGACAATTGGCACTAACACCCAACACTTGGGTGCAGGCCTAGAACAGTTGCTGGCAGGGAACTCTAGAGACGATGGCCAGCCCCTGCAGGGTGAGTCTGGAGAGTAGGACAGCCCTTCTGCTTTGACCCTTGGTGGCTTGGTGGGTAGACAGGCTTCTTGAAAATGGAACAGCTTTTAACTGGAGAGCTCTCTTTCTTCTCTGTCTCTGTCTCTCTCTCTCTCTCTGCATACACTTGTGTCTGTTCACAAGTAGAAGTCAGAGGTCCATGTCTCATGTCTTCCTTGATTGCTGTCTATCTTATTTTTTGAGACTAGGTATCTAATTGAATCAGGAGCTCCCTGTTTTAAGAACCCAGCTTTAATTAAAAACAAAAACTTCTGTACACCACTTACAAGCCTGGATCCCGAAAAGGTCAGAAGAGGAATCCCCTAGAACTGGAGCTACCATGCATGGGTGCTGGGAATCAAACCCAGGTCTACTGGAAGAGCAGCTAGTACTTTTAACTGCTGAGCCCTAGACACCTAACTTTTTATATGGGTATTGGGGATTGAACTTGGGTCCTCAGGCTTTCATGCAAGCACTTTACCAACCGAACCATCTCCCCAGCCCCTTCCTTCCTCTGTGTTCTTTGTTTGTTGGTCTTTGTAAACTTTGAATTACTGTTTTATGTGGATGTTAATGGACCCCAGGACCTTGGACTGGTAGTATACTGTCACTGCCATCCATCCCTAGTCTTTGTTTTTGAGACACGTCGGTAGCTCAGGCTTCCTTTGAGCTCTCTCTATAGCTCAGGCTGTTCTTGAACTAATAGTGCTGTTGCCTTGGTCTCCTTAGTGCTGGGGTTATAGATGTTAACCGTCATGTGTGGGCCCTGAATGAATTAGATTATGATTAAGCTTTCAAGTCATAGCACCCAAGAGTAGTTCCCACTGTATGCCAGAAGGTACAGGGTCCTTGGTGTCTTTGATACTGCTTGTACTGTTTTTTTTTTTTTTTTTCTTCTCTCAGTTCTCAGAGCTAAGCCCTTGGCTTCATCTTGGCCTCTGGGAGATAGCTTCTTAGGGTCCCACAGTGGATGCTTCCAGTTGCCACTGTCGGCCTTCATCCTGAGGATGCTGTATGCTATCACCTTCCTTCTTACCAAGGCAGGGCTTGGGCTACAGGCGAGCCATAGAGTGTGTGCCTGGCTTGCTGAACCCTAGGTGGCCAGCAGCAGATCAAAAGTAAGCAAACAAAACCCTCGCATTTACTGCTGCACGTAGGATTGGGTGGGTGGTGAAAAAAAGAAACACACCTGACTGAGCCTGGCTCCTGGGTGGGCCAGGTGACTGCCTACCTACCTCCTGCTGCTTCCAGGGTTCTCCCCAAGCCTGACCTCCAGAACCATCCAGCCAAGATGGCTCCTAAGACCAGAAGAGAACCTGCCTCTTTCATTTGTAGAGTTGGTGAGGTTTGGGGCTCTCTGGTTGCTTTGTTTAGCTTTACTGTTTGGTGCTATCTGCGGCTGGGATCTCAGGGCAGTGGCTCAATGGATGACTAGGGAAGTGCCTTCTTCCTCGGGGAGCTTCTGGAGGTCTCTCCAAACAATGGCTTTGCTTTCATGATGTTTTTTTTCTTTATTGTTTTCCCTTTTCAATTTCATTGATTCCTACCTCATCTTTAGTATTTCCTTCTACTTGCTTAGGTTTATTTTGCTTTTCATTTTCTAGTTTTGTTTTGTTTTTAATGAGTATGGGTGTTTTATCTGCATGTATGTCTGTGTGCCACACGCACACAGTGTCCACAGAGGCCAGAAGAGGACATTAGATCCCCAGGTACTGTAGTTACAGATGGTTGTGAGATTCCATGTGGGGCTGGGAATCAAATCCAGGTTCTCTGGAAGAACAGCCAGTGATCTCCAGCCCCCTTTTTTAGATTCTTAAGGTAAAAACTTGTTACTTGAGACTTTTTTTTTCTATTAGACTTTAATGGTATAAATTTTCTTTTTGCTGCTATAGCTACTTTCCACAAATTTTAATTACATTGTACTTTTATTTTTGTCCAGTTCAGATTGTTTTCCCATTTTAAGATTTCGTCTTTGACCCATCAGAGACTTATATGTATATTATGTAATTTCTAAGACTTGGAGATTTTCTTTTTTATAATTGTTATTGCATTTATTTTATTCGTTTATTATACTTTTATTTATTCAGTATATGTGCACTTATGCCACAGTGTACATATGGAGCTCAGAGGACAACTTGGGAGAGTTGGTTCCTTCCTTCCACTTTGTGGGTCTCCAGGCCATCAGCCTTGGCAGCAGGCACCTTTACCAGCCAGCTGGCTGGCTCCAGTTGGAATTTTTCTTGTATCTTTCTGGTATGAACTAATTCTATTTATGGGGGCTAATTTATTTATGGGGGCTAGTGAGGCGATTGCTAAGATTATAGGTGTTTGCCACCATGCCTGGCTAATATAGGTGCCCAGGATCTAAACTCACATCTTCATGCTTATGTGGCAGCACTTTATGGACTAAACCATCTTCCCAGCCCCCTGCAAGTCTGTTGTCAGTGCAGTGCCTGGGTTTAGGTGTGTCATTTGCCTCTGCTCTTCCCTTTCAGTCTACTTCCTGCCTCTGGAACAGAGTGTTGGCAGCAGTGTGTTTCTCCGTGGCGAGTGTTAGTGTACCCTGGTGTTATACTTCCAGGGAGTTCATCACGTGTGTTTGGGTAGGCTTGGAATCAGTGTTCCTTCTCTTCAGCTGGAGTGTAGAGTCTTTCCTTCTGAGTGTTGCTTACTGTCCCTCATTCCTGACTGTGTTGTGTACTTTATATCTCCATCCACTGAAAACTCTCATCAGGATCTGGGGGTGCAGCTCAGTGGTAGAACACTTGCCTGGCTAAGACACCATGACCAAACAAACAAACAAAAAATAGTGCAGTGTATTTTACTTTCAGTCGTCAAACATTTTAAGAAATTCATGAGCATGACCTAGGGGTGAAGCCTAGCATGCATAAATATCAGCACCGCATAAAATGGACATGGTGGTCTACAAACTATAATCCCAGCACTCAGGAAGTGAAGACAAGAGGATCAGACGCTCAAGGTCATACTTGGCTACACAGCTAGTTGGAGGCCAGCCTGGGTTACGTGAGACCTTGCCTTAACTAACACACACACACACACACACACACACACACACACACACACACACACACAGTGGGGTGCACGAATAAGTATACAAAAGCAATCTGATAGTTTTTGTGAAAAGAAAGAAAAAAACTCAAGGCAGATGGTTTTATATTCGACTCTGTCTCCTTTTGTTCTGTCTTCAGCACTGGTTCCCGGGTTCCTGTCTGTGTCTTGTCCTACTTGCAGAAGTTCATTCAGCTTTTCTCAGCTTCTCTTTCCCCTAAATCCACCGACAGCCGTTTCTTCATTGCATCCTTACTCCTGAGGGTGTTTTCTCTGGACATAGATTCTGAGTCGACAGCTCTTTCCCGACAGCATTTGACCTCACTGTTTAAATTCTCTTCAGATAATCCCAGTGCTTGTGACCTTTGGCACCTGTGTGGATCATTTCTTCTGTGAAGTGAGGTTGCCCTGGCTCCTTGAAGGCTGGGTCACTTTAGATTTTGTGTCTTCCCGGCATGCCACAGGGCATCTGTTGTTTCAGGTTGATGGAGAGTGTTGATATGTTTGTCTTAGGCCTTCACAGCTGGCTTCAGGCCACAAGCACCAGCCAGCCTCCTGTGAGCTTCGGTATCAGTACTAGTTCCTCTTTCTACTCTGTGGCCTGGTGCTGTGCCCCTGGCAGGCTGGACTTGGTGGCACCCTCTCATCTCACACCATCCAGTTTTCACAACTTTGCTGTGTTGTTTGGGGTCAGCTCAAGGGTAGGCCCAGAAACTCCTCAATACTTGTCTAGTTGTTTTTCTAAGCTCCTCCCCTTGATGATAGCCCTGTAATCCCAGCCTTGTCCACCTCCAAACAGAAAGTTGGTGCTTAAGTCTGCCACACAAGAAGGGAAATCGTATAAAACACCAGGGGTCCTCTTCAGAACCAGCCATCGGATTGCATGGAGATGGGGTAACAGGACAAGGAGAGAAAGGAACCTTGAGTTGTCCACTCTGAGGGTTAGAAGGGCCCTTCCTTTACTAGAGTCAGAACCAAAGGCTTCTCTGGCAACACTGTCCAGGCCAGGGCATTCCAAAGGCAACATGTCTGCCATGCAGTGCCAGCTTGGTACCACTCTGAAGTCTGGGCCTCTTCCCTCCTGCATCTACTTGTTTGTGTTCTTCTCAGAGGTTTTAGGACTGTTTCACATGCCTTATACAGATGCCCGAGCTACATTTGAGGGGCTGTGTATGGCAGGACTTTGCCATATATAGTGGCACAGGCCTGTATTCCCATCATTCAGGAAACTGAAAGGATCAAGAGATTGACGCCAGCATGAGCTAGATAGCAAGTTTGAGACCCTGGGGTTACATAGTAAGATACTGTCTTTTAAGAAAAAAAAAAGGAAGAGGCGAAGTGATGGTGCATATAACTTAAATTCCAGCACTCAGGAGGCCAAGGCAGGGTCAGCCAGGGACTCACTACAGAGTGAGTTCCAGGACAGCCAGGGCTACATAGAGAAACCTTGTTTTGAGTGGGTGGGTGGGGGAAAGAAGGAAGAAAAGAAAAATGGTGCTGGAAAGAACTTGTCTTGCTGGTGCACACCTTTAATCCCAGCGATTAAAGGAGGCTGAGAAATGGGCACATGTCTAGAGTTTGAAGCCAGCCTGGTCTACATAGGGAGACTGTGTCAAAAGGGTGGTGGGGGTCGGGACTGGAGAGATGGTTCATGGGTCCTTTCGTGTAGGACCTGGGTTCCCAGCGTCCATTTGGCGGCTCATAATCATCATAACTCCAAATCCTGAAGGTCTGAAGCCTTCTTCCTCACGTAAAGTAAATAACTCTTTTTAGGACACCTCATCTGATGAGTCTGTCAGCCTGGGTAAGGTTAGAGAGTGGGCTCTGAAAACTAGAATATTTGTCTTTTCAGGAAACTCCCACCAAAGAACTGGGGCACTGCGGAGGAGAAGCGCATGGTCCTGGTCCCAGCAGCCCAGCAGCAGCATCAGGCTCACCCTACCTGGGCAGGTGCATGAATTCGGAGAGCTCCACGGATGAAGAAGGTATTTGTCTGTGCTGTGTTGATCAGTTGCAAAAGCTGGGGAAAGGAACATTATTTGGGGAGTTGTTTTGTTTGCTGGTCTCTGAGACAGAGCCTTACTCTGTAGACCAGGCTAGCCTATAAGCAAGATCCCCCTCTGCCTCTAAAGTATCGGGATTAAAGATGTGTGCCACCACGCCTGGCTAATGCTAACATTGTTGGAAAGAAACATAACTTGTTTTTAAATGTCCCTTGAAGAAACACACCCCCTCTATGTTTCTGCTCTGCCATCTGTTGGTCGATTGTGCCGCGTACCCTGGGCTCCCTCTCCTTATCATGAATTGATTGCATAAGGTGATAACAGGGTGATGTTCTTACTGCAGGTGGAGGCTTTGAATGGGATGATGACTTCTCCCCAGATCCTTTCATGTCCAAAACAACAAGCCTTCTGGGTTCCAAGCCTTCTCTTCAAACCTCCAAATACTTTTCTCCCCCACCACCGGCCAGGAGTGCGGAGCAGAACTGGCCACATGTGTCCCCCTGCTCCAGGTTCTCCATCTCTCCTGCCAACATTGCCAGCTTCTCTCTCACACACCTCACGGACTCAGACATTGAACAAGGAGGTGAGAGGAGCCCTGCATGTGCTGGGGGTGGGGACATGGCAGAAGCTTGATGGCTTTGAGCCAGGAATGCTCATCTACCCTAGACCCAAAAGAATGATGATTTGATGCTATTTTAGTCTTTCCTGAGTAGATTATTCATTTGCTTGAAAATTCTCAGCTTGTGATGGGATGTGGTTCCTCAGGTATACTAAGTGTTGTTCCACTTAGTATATCTAAGTACATCCCCTTACTAGAGATTCTAGGCAGGTGCTCTACCACTGAGCCACACCCCAGCCCCTCACTGGGGGATTCTAGGCAGGGGCTCTACTACTGAGCCACACCCCAGCCCCTCACTCCTTTACCACTAAACTTCATCCCAGGTCTCTTCTTACCCTGTTTTGTTCTGTTTTTGAGGCAAAGTCTCACCAAGTCACCCTGCCTATCTAGTATCTAGTTTGGCTTTGAACTTTGAATCCTTTTCCCTCAGATTCTCAAGTAGCTGAAGTAACTGGCCTGGTGTATCTCTCACAAGCTTAACAGTGCATATGTGGCCATGCTTCCCACATCCAGAATCTTTCCCAATGCTCATTTCTGTTTAGCCCTGCTAGCCTGGCCCTAGAGATCTTGGAGGTCCTGGAGAGGGCTCTGTTTTCTTTCCCCTTTCTTCCAGCCCTGCTTCCTTGGGTCACACTTCTCTCCCAGAGGAGCGCCCTGCACAGGCACCCGCTCTGGGCACGCTTGACCTGTGGTTTGGACTGGAGCCCAGGCTCTCCGTCTCTTCCCTGGCAGTGTTGATTTTACCATTAAGTCTTGGTCTCCGTGCGATACCAGAGGGCAAGCTGGGAACTCACAGCAGGGACCAATTTGAAGTAGCAATACCTGAACATATGGGCCTCTTTCCCTATACCAAGATTGAAAGATAAATGTTAATAGGTACATTTTTTATTTGAAGTTTACAGATCAAATAATAAATGTAGGATATAAAGTGCTTTTATTTGTTTACATAGTTTTCACCTGTGCCGAAGAGATAATGCTTGTGCCTAAGGATCTGTGTGGGGGCAGGTGCACAGGTCAGACTAGGTTACTGCAGTGCCCCTGACCGTGGCCATGGAGCCACTGTGGGAGCCAAGCAGCTGTGTGTGCAGAACCCTGCAGACTGTGGGAAGGAGGGACAGACAGGCAGCACAGGAAGGCGTGAAGCAGCCAGGCACCAGCTGCAGCTCCTTTTCCTACCGGTCTGATCTGGTCACCTCCATGCCGTTAGTATCTGGGTAGTGAATTCTTAAAGCTGACCTTCTTTGTCATGTTGCTTCTTTTTGGGAAATAGGCAGCAGTGAAGATGGAGAGAAGGATTAGCAGCTATGGACACACTCTCCTGGCCCAAGCAGTGTTCCTGCATGTCCACCTAAGCGACGACATCGACTCCTTGGTGGCTGGCATAAGGCTCAGGAATGATGGGAGCTGGGCCACCACACCAGGAAGCCAGCTCCCTCTGCAGCCCTCGCCTGTACTGCTCATGTATTAGATGTGCTCTGTGCTGGGCATCCTGTTGAGGTGGCTGCACTTCCACATGGTTTTGGCGCATGAGTGTTGGCGACCTGTGCACCCCAGGTCATGGGTCTGTTTTCTGTGTGGGTGTCTTCCCCACCACATCTGAGCTTCTAGTTTGGGCATAGGTGCCACAAAGGGGTACACCACGGGAATGGTCACAAGTGAGCCATATTTATTGTCTTTTAAGAAAATCACTAATTGCTCTGACTGCACTGTGGGTGAGTGTTTGAGCTCCCAATATTGTACAGCATCGTAAATTATACAAGGAAAACATGGCAGGCCAAGATGGTGCTGTCCACTGTTTTTTGGGGTGTTTGGGGTTTTTTGTTTTGTTTTTTGTTTGTTTGTTTGTTTGTTTGTTTTCTTTTTTTCCCCCTCCCTGTCTTCTCGTGTGTTTGCCCTGCATGGTACTGTAAAGCTTCGATATTTTGAGTGTTCTGTCTTCAGACCTGTGGGAACTGTACACAGGTACTCTTTCCCAGGCCATGCTGACTCTGGGTGTTTGTGTTCTATGTTCCTAGAGGAAATATTTTTGATTTCAGAACTGCTGCTTAGTTACGTTGATTGCATCAAGCATGTCTCTGTATGAGGTGGATTCTCTCTGAGTAGCCTGTCCTGCCTCTTGTGCTTTTAAATCTTTTTGGTAGAAATCCAATAAGAGATGCACCCAGAACTCAGTGCTCTCAGTGCCCAGGGCCATTCATTTTCTGGTGTGGCAGATGAGGCCCACACTACTTCCTCTCCACAGAGGCCAGCCTGCAAGAGTTCTCATATGTCCTGCAGGTAGGTGGGGACCTCTGAGGCCCCATGAGAAACTGTGGGTGCAAAGAGCAGTTTGTCCAGAACGGATGCTGCTGAGAGAGCTGTTTGAAAATGGCTGGGGTTGGGGCTGGGGCTTCCCATTCCAGGCCACAGCGCCCAGGAGACAGGCAGTGCTCTGGACCTGCCTGTTGCTGCAAGGAGGAGGACAGGGACCCCAGCAGGGCCTCCAGCAACCCTGGGGAACCCACAAATGCCTCCCATTCTGTGTCAAGCACTCTGCTCTTCTCTTGTTCTGAAAGGGATGTCAAGTCTTCAGCATAGCCTCAGCATCGAAGGATCTGGTATCCCCAACACAAGGCTGCCTCGCTCTGCTGGCCAGAAGTCCTGCTTTGATGTAAGGAAGTGTTGGTGGCCAGTGCCATGTTGAGCGGGAACTGCACCTGTTGGGGTGGCTCTTACATGGGCTGATCACCCCCAATACTTCCCGGTGCTGACCCCACTATCCAGACTCCAGTGTGACATTGGGGTGAGTCTCCAGGCCCTGACTGGGACATGGTGATGTCAATCAGAGGGACTTGGGCCCTCCTACAGAGTGCAAGTGTGGATGTCGGTGTCAGTTTACATAGCAAATTATGATCTTTATTATCAACTCTTGATTCGATCCATGAATTTTTTTATACTAAGCAATAACTTTACAATCAACAGAAGACAATTAAGAACAGAGAGTCTCCTTTTCCCCTACTTGGTGCAGGCCTAGCATGCCGGGGCTCCATAGAAAGCACTGGATCTTGTGACATGTATATTACAAACAGGGCATTTGAAAGTAATTTTGCCAAAATTGTCATAACTGAATTTTTTGCTGTGTGAAATTTCTGATTTTTTTGTTACCTCTATCTACCAATCTTAGTTGAAGAGAGAAGCAGTTATATTAAGATTTTTTTTTCAAATTATAGGTTTAAGAAGTTCAGATTCACTGATTACAATCACGGGGATCCATAGACTCTATATATAGCCTTCTTACACAGCCAGCCCGGGGTAGATTTATTGATGGCTGAGGGCTGGCCATCTTTCACCATGTTGAGGGGATTTTAACAATACAATCCCATTTATATTTATATCTATATTGCTCTCATGGTTAATTGCCAAAACAAAAGCATTTTATATCTTGAGTTGGGTGGGGGTGGGTGGGTCTTTCTGTGGCATCGCATGGAAGGGAAGACTAATGTGTAACACTTGTCAGTGCACCCTCCCAAAGTCCCAAGCAATATGCAGACATCTCCATAGATTAAATTCCTGACCATTTTTGAAAAGTGAGCATGTACTTTGCCATCCAATATGGGTTTTGTCTTGTTTTGTTTTTTTGTTTTTGGCTCTTTCAAGACAGGGTTTTTCCTTGTAGTCCTGGCTGCCCTGGAACATGCTTTGTAGACCAGGCTGGCCTCAGACTCACAGAGATCAGCCTGCCTCTGCCTCCCAAGTGCTGCCACCACACCCAGCCGGTTTTGTTTTAATGATAATTTGGTTGCTGTTGGTGGGCTTTCCAAACTTGCTCATTCAAATAAGTGTGAAATCAGTGGTCCCTGTAGCTGGCATGGGGTTGGACCCAGTGGTTCTTTCCTGCCCTTCCTAAGTGCCCATCTTCCACCTATCAGACTGGAAACTGACCTTTGAAGTTCTCTTAAAAAATAAAATAATAATGAGCCCTCCATGTCTTTCTTTGCTATCTTCCATTTGTTATATGAAGACCGATCATAAGTCAGAAAGAAAAATGTAGTCCCCTCCCCATGAGACTCAGACTGCCTGGTCAGAGTCAGTCACTGAAAGGCTGCAGTTGCCAGCGGCCTCTATTTCCAGCTGTACAGGTCTGAATGTTTTTAGGAAGATGGCTTTATCTAAGGAGGTCTGTCTCCCTGCTGTGAAATGCCCTTTTAAACCTTTCTCTCTCTTTTTTTTTCTTCATATTTCTCATAGGGTATTTGTAGAATTAGTGACCTATTGCATGTCTGTCCCAGGGCTGGGGAAGAAAGCAGGCAGCGCCTCAACCTCCCACCCCTCAGCCCATCGCCTGAAATCTCAGGTGTAACCAAGTGTCAGGTTCTGTGTGCTACACCTCAGAGCACCCACCTCAAGAGACTGGGCAGACACGGTTACTTCAAACATACATCTCAATATTCCTTAAGTAGCGAACAGGGTGGCACTATATTGGCCGTAAGGAAACTCCGTTTAACTTCTAAATAGGTTCTTAAGATGCTCTGACAGTGTTGCGTTACCCACAGCCATCCCAGTGGCTGAACATGTGGTGTTTGGTTACTGAAGCCTGCACAGGCAAAGCTGGGTCTTGATGACCAGACTTGTGCATGTGCCCACTGTTTGATCATGTCCACAGCTTGAGACCTGGGTGGGGCAGTCACACCCTCCAGGCCTGCCACCTACTGGGTTGTACTTCACACAGAAGGTTCACAGCAAAATAACAGTTAATGAACTTGGAGTTTAAATTGTACATTTTTAAATTGTAAGATTTTTACTGTATATTGAAGCTTAGTGTGATTCAATAAATTGCTTGTAATTTAAAAACTATTTAATATTCAAAATAAATATAGTTATATATTTATAAACTCCGTTGCTACATTTATTCCTTGTTCTTTCCATATGTGGGATCAGCGTGGTACTTTTGGGTCTCTGAGCCCCCCACAGTCCTGAGGGTATAAGGATGGGTCACAGAGCACTGTAGAGCCTGCACGTGTGGCTGTGATTTCTGTAATTCAAGCATTTCTACTTACTGACGAGTTCAGGTGAGATTTGGTTTATGAGGCCTTGGCTTGGCCCGGCCTCCAAGTACTACTCCAAGAAGCTCACAACTGGCCCTTCGGGCTGGAAAATGACTTATTTGCTAAGACCCATGTTCAGTTTTAAACCCATGATGTCTAAAAATGGAAAGGCTAGGTAGGGTGGAGCCTGCACACTTGTCATCCAGTTCTGGGGAGACAGGCAGCAGATCGCTGGGGTTCACTGGTCAGCCTAGCATCCTGCTCCTGTTCCAGACCACCGAGAGCCTCTCAGGCAAACAAAATGATGGAGCACCTGAGGAGTAACAGTTGATGTTGACCTCTGACCTTCATACTCCATGCATGTGCACATGCCCCCACACCACACATGCGCCAACACATTAAACATCACAGCCTTTCACTGGTCTTGGATATGGTACACTCCTTTAGCCCCCAGCACCTGGGATACTGAGGCAGAAGAATTGCCATGAGCCTAAGTCCAGCCTGGGCTATGGTATGAATGAGGTCCAGTTTCAGAAACAATAGCTGTCCTATGCAATAGTGGGTTGTCTCCATGACCCCTGACTCTTCTCTCCTTGAAGGCCAAGTGGCATGAGGGAGGTGACAGCTTCCCACCAGACATTGCCCATGGGCAGGCTGAGTCACAGGTAATAGCACCCAAGTCTGCCAAACATGAGACCTCACCCAGAGTCTTCTGGCTGCATTTTGACATTTCCTATCAGCCCATGGGGGAAAAGCTTGTTTAGCTAAGCATAGTGACCAACTACACTTAACAATCCTTGTACCAGGAGACTGAGGCAGGAGGATTGCCATGAGTCTGAGGACAGCCTAGGCTGTGGAGTCTCTGTCTCAAACAGAAAAAGAAAGGGAGTTAATACCACACTGCCACAGCACACATCTGTAACCAGCACTCACTGGATTAAAGAATATATAGATAATTCTCAGCACGTTTTTGTCAATAGTTGAGTCCAAAACACAGAAGTTGAGCTGAGTGTGTCAGTACCCAGTTTTAATTCTAGCAGGAGGCAAAGGCTGGAGGATCAGGAGCTCAAGGGCAGCCATGCCTGCTACAGCCAACAAAATGGCTCAGTCACTTGTAGCCAAACCTAATGACTTCAGCCCCGGAACTCATGGTAGAAGTAGAGAACAGACTCCTGCAAGTTCTCCTCTGATCAGTGAGCACACACACACATACAGAACAAAACCAAACAACCAAAAAATTTTTTGTTAAAGGCCAGCAGGAAAACCTGTTTCCTGTGAGCACCATGATACTCATGGACAGCTTGGGGGAGTTAGCTCTCTCCTTCCACCATGTGGGTCCCAGACTCAGTCATCAGATTTGATGTCAGGTGTCTGTCTCTACCCACAGAGCCACCTCCCTGCCACATAACCTTTTATATTGTAATTCTCTTGTAACCTGGGGAAATCGAGGCAGGCAGGCAGGTGCCATCAATTAAAACAGGTAGGCAAGCGGGTGTGTTTGTTGTTTTGTGGCCCAATTTTCTGACTCTTGAAGACTGACACCTTGCCACTTGGAGATCTAGTGACCTGGGTAGCTTCCCTGACCCACCACATTCCAGCCTGGAGAGACCGAAGCGGGGAGAAGCTGTGTCCTCGAGTCCTTAGGGTCCCCTGGAAAATTCACGGTGTTCTGGGGCAGGGAAGGAGAGATCGTGCCCGCTTTGTTCAGGGATGTGGCTGCCGTTCCTGTAAGATCACGCAGGGTGGCTTATCCTAGACTCTGTTCTGAGCCTTAACCCCAGGCCAGGTGCGCTGGCCAGGTGCAGTCTGAGGGGTTCCCCCGCCCCAGCGGGTCCACAGAGACCGCGGGCTCTCAGACCCAGAGGGAGAGGGGAAGCTAGCCCGCACCGGTTCCCAGAGCGGGGGCGTGGCCGCAGGTGCCGCCCTGGCCCCGCCCAGCGAACTCATTTACATGCTTCCCGCGGCCCCGCCCGTGGTGGCTAAAGCTACGTGTCCTTGTCCCCCGTGGGCAGCCTCAGCGCGTGCGGCCTCGGATCGGATCCCCAGGTAAACCAAGGGGTTGGGGGAACTGGATGGGACTCCTAGGAGGGGACCCAGAGGCAGGATCAGATGGACGTCTGGCTCAGGGTGGGAGGAAAACACAGATGGTGGCTCCCACTCAGACTGGCTGGTGCCATCCACGTGGTGGAACTGGGGGCTGCTGCAGGGCCTTGGCAACTGTCAATCTGACCTGAGTGCTGTTCTGGTTCTGAGAGTGTCTGGGCCTGTGTCGTGTCCAGGAGAGCTGTAGATAGACATGCTGTCTAATGAGTGCTGCCTGTCTCTGAGACAAATGACAGTGGTGGTGGGGGGACCCCAGAAGCCAAGGTTGGGACCTCTTCCTGGGTGGTTAAAATAAATTGTCAAGGGTCACCTAGGTTCAGGAGGTACATGACAATAATAAGGGGCATGAGACCTGGAAAGGCTTCCCAGATCAGTGAGAAGGGGGGACTGCAAGTGAGAGAAAAATGTGTCCGTGTGAGATCAACGAGGACCATGGGTGAGTCAACAAAGGGCTCAGCATGAATGGGAAGTGCATAGGTGTCACTGTGCACCCGCCGTCAGCTGCACTGGCTATAGACAGCATTGCATTGGAAAACAGCAATGAGACAGCCGTGCTGCCTGCTCCCCGGCCATACTGAATGACTGCAGAGGGGCTGTGTTCTCCATTTCAGTTCGAAGGGCCTCTTCCAGCCACCACCTCCTGGGAAAACAAGCCATGAAGACCAAGAACCGACCTCCGCGGCGCCGAACATCCATGCAGGACACAGAAGCCACCCCAGGAGAGCAGACTCCCGACAGACCCCAGTCAGGCTCAGGAGGGTCTGAGCTGACGAAGGGTCTTCGGAGTAGGACGGCTCGTGCAGGTGGACCGCGAGCAGAGGTCAGCCGCCGGCGACAGGGGTCTGGTGGCCGCAGGGAGAATAGTATCCAGAGGCGACTGGAGAGCAATGAGCGAGAACGACAGCGGATGCATAAACTCAACAACGCCTTCCAAGCACTGCGTGAGGTCATCCCGCACGTGCGGGCCGACAAGAAACTCTCCAAGATTGAGACCCTCACGCTGGCCAAGAACTACATCAAGTCACTGACTGCCACCATACTCACTATGTCCAGCAGTCGCCTCCCGGGGCTGGAGGGGCCGGGTCCTGCGCCAGGTCCTAAACTCTACCAACACTACCATCACCAGCAACAGCAGCAGCAGCAGCAGCAGCAGCAGCAGCAGCAGCAGGTGGCTGGGGCCACGCTAGGTGCCACGGAGGACCAGCCCCAGGGCCACCTGCAACGGTACTCTACACAGATCCACAGCTTCAGAGAGGGCAGCTAGCACCCGCTCTGGGCTCTGGGCTGGGTTGACAGTGCTGACCTGGCCTGCTCAGCTCAGCTCTGGTCCCTCCATGCCACAGGCCCAACTGGTGATGATGCTATAGGTATTTTGTTGTTGACCAGAGTCTCTCGTGTGGCCCATGCTGGCCTGGAACTCCTCATCCTCCTGCCTTCACCTTCTCTATGGCTGCGATTACAGGCACACATCACCGCATGGTGCGGTGCTAGGAACGGAAAAAGGGCTCTGTGCAGGCTAAACCAGCTCTTGGCCTCCTGAGCTACATCCCGCAGCCCAAGGTTGAATCTCTGGTGACTCCATTTTCCTTGAACGTCGGCTCAGCCATCAACATGGGGCAGTTTTTCCTAGCCAGCCAGGGGACAGCATCAAGGCATATTGAGGCCCAAATCTCTGAGGAAAGCCTGCCCAGTCCCTGCCACAGAACAGGCAGGATGGGAAAGTGCTATCCTTCCTCAGAATTCTCTTTATGTGTGGTGGCCGCGGGGCGATTCCAGAAAGAACGTTACTTTCAAATGTCCCTGCTACCGCTGAGCCCAAGATCCCTCCTGTATTGTGGGTCTACATGGAGGCCGAGCCCAAAGCGTCACCCACAATTCATCAGGGAATATAGCAGAGCCAAGATGGGAGCTCTTTCTGCACCAGCCATCTTGAAAGCCCAGATGTCCTGGGCTCAGCTTAACAGCTGGGCTTAGAAAGGCCTCATGGGACTTTAAGTGGATAATTGGGTTCCCTCACTCCCCCTCCCCCAAATGGAGACTTCTGGAAAGGTTCCAGTGCCCTGGGGCTGTGACTGACCACAGCCTGAGTGGGGCCTAGGACCTGAGGCCCTGCGTGGGGACCAGGTAGGGTCTTTATGAAGAAGACCCTTGAGCCTCTGTACAGGGATAGACCTGCCCTGGGCCTTCTGCAGGCTTCCCACGGCCTTCAGCAGGCTTCCCACACCCGCACCCCCCTATTCCAGGGGTGGACCACCATGCTTAATAGGGCTTATTCTCTTGCCTTTGCCCCTGATGTATGGCTAGCCACGTGTTTTTTTCACAGGCTCATGGGACTTAGCTCTTGGTATTCTTGGTGTTTTCTCTGAGGCGGAAGCTGGAGAGACAGGCTTGCCCCTCCCCCAGCCTGATCATTAATAACCAGGACTGGGTGGTTGGCAACCTACTGCCTCAAACCCAGCTTCCTTCTGTGGGGCGTTCCTGCCCCACTGGCTCTGCCAGGCTTCACTACTTCGCTGTCAACTGCTGCTGGCTTCTCCTTCCTCTCTTGTCTCTCTGCCCAGAACTGTCCTGGAGTTCCTTGGGGCCCTTGCCCGCCCCCCTTTCTTTCGAGTGACAGGAATCTCACTATCATGTGTAGTTGATCGCAAACTACTCAGGTTGGTCGCAAATTATGCAGTCCGGGCTGGTTTTGAATTTGCGCTTGGTCCATCCTCCTGCTTCAGCCTCCCAAGAACTGTGAACATAGGTATAGGGGGACAGCTCTGGCACCCCACGAAACAATTAATAGTGACACAGGGCCCGGGGGGTGTTGATTTCTCTATCCTAGTGAGACTTGATTTGGGTCTGGTCCCTTCACAGATCATAGGTCGGGTAGACTGAGGCCTTTGTGTCTGTGATTCAGGGATGGTTACTGGGAAAGGTCAATACTTAGGGAGTTTGCCAGTGTGAGCCGAGGCCAGGCACACCTCCAAGTTGGGAAGACAGAGCCCAGATATCTCTTGCTCTGGGGGACCTGCCGTGTGGAACACAAAGGGCCTCTGCCGACAGGACAGCACTACAAACCCAGTGGCTGGCTTCCAGATGAGCCAAGGCCAGAGCGCAGCTCATTTTGCTGGACCTTGCCTGGAAGTACAGCGAGGAAGGGAAAACGTCTGACCAAACTTCTGCCCTCAGGCCTGTCTACAGCCTAGGGCTGCCCAGGGTCACTGCCTTGCGTGGCTACAGCCCGGTGGCTTTGTGTCCCACGAGCTGACACACACACCACCCCCTGCTTCCCAGAGGGTGGCATGGGCCTAGCTGTTCAGTTCTTTACCGGTGACAGACAGGACCTATATGTCCCTTGGGAGGCTAGGGGGCAAGTCTGTGATGCCAATAAGGTCTGTTGGTCTGTCTCCCTGTCTCAAGCCCAGGCTTGTCTGATTTTTGTTTGTTTTTAAGACAGGTCTCATGTAGTCTAGGTTGACCTCCAACTTGCTATGTAGTGAAGGATGAACTTTTGATCCTCCTGCCTCTACCTCTTGTGTTGGGACCGACTACAGACATGTACCCCCTGTACCCAGTTTGGGCAGCCCTGGGGACTGAACCCAGGGCTTGGGGCATCTTTGGCAAGCTTTCTACCAAATGATCGACACCCCCGGCCTGGTCTCTTCATTCCTGCTGGGTAATGGAGCTGATTTTGCTCAAAACCCCGGACAAGAGGGTTGGAGCCGCCCCCAGCTGGGTCCCCTGGACTGCGGATCCACCAGAGCTGACCGGCATCCTATCAACAGCGGCAGAGAACGCGGAATGTGACCTGTCTGGAAAGAGCCAAGATGAAGAGGACGGCCTGCGTCCTGCCCGTCACTGCGGTGAAACACTCCGTAGTGACCTGAACTGGCTTTTTCCCTAACGGTTCCCTTGAAGTACTAATGAAATCGCCAGCTGTATCTTCAAATGAAAAGATTCTGTTGCCACCGTGCTTCGGTTCTAGGCACAGGGGCCTGGAGACCTGTGCCTTTCAATCCAAATTCTAATAAAAAGATGTCAGTCATGCCGTTGTATAAATTTTTATTAAATAGAACATCTGAGGAGCTGAGACGATTTGGTGTTACTGAGGGGGTGAACAGCTGGTGCCGGGCAGCGAAAGGATGTCACCCTGGCTAAAGGGCAGAGTGGTGGGCACCCGTGTGGCACTCTGGTGAGAGCCATCTGCAGGTCACAGCTGCTGGGGAACACACTGGGAACCCTGACACTGGCATGCAGATGGGAAGGTGACCCCTCGAACACCTCTCTGCACGGGGTGTGTCTGGTCCCCCCTCTGGAAGTGCTGAGGACATGGGGCTCCTGAGGTGTCCTTGGGATGGAGCTCCAGCATAGTTTCCTCTTAGCTTCTGGGGACACCCCTCATGCAGAATGTAGCCCTTCCTCACCATGACATCACACGGAGGATTCCAGGGTAAACCGGTTAGGGGTCAGCCTGTCCTGGCTCCAAATGAGCAGAGATGGGGCTCTGGCACCTCCTGGGCAGTGTCTGAAACACGAGACACCACCTGCGGGCACACACTCGTGCCGGGGCCAGCGCTAGGCTATGCCGGGCAATCTGGAACTCCTGTCTCAGGTCAGCAGGGGCCTTCTGCCCGGTCCTGGGTCACAGGACAGCCCGAGGCTCCGGCCATACCCGTCCACAAAGCACAGGCTTACACCCAAGTCTAGGGCGCAAACTGCCTTCGCCCAGGCCTAGCCGCCCTGCAGCAAGTCCCGGGTAAGGAGGCCCTGCCCCCACATCTGAAAGGGGGCTAAATTGGGGTTCATGGTGTTGATTCTCGACATGGAAACTGCCTTGCAGTGCACCCCAGGAGGGATCCCAAACCAGGACAGGATCCACCTAGTTCCTGAGGCAGGGTCTCCTGTAGCCCAGGCTCCTGACCTTGCCTCCGCCTTTTGAGTCCTAGGATTACAGGCCTGCTTTACTTATCTAGATGTTTGTTTATTTGTGACAGTCTTGCTATGTAGTCCTAGGCAGTCTCAAACTCACCATTTTCCTGCCTGAGTCTCCTGAGTGCCAGACATTTAGGCATCAGCCACCAAGCCCAACTTCTTTGCTTAACCAAACCCATTTGGAAAACCTGCTAAGGGATGACCGCTGACTGAGGCTTGTACACCAGAACCTCACGGCTGTTTCTCCTGGGGATGACTGGGAGGTGATGAGGAAGGTCCCTCCCCAGATCAGCCTGTCAAGGGCCAGAATTTCTGGAGGGCTCTATGTTTCTGGCCTGGAAAGCTGAGAGGCCTAACACGGAGGGACCAGGGCTGAGGGCCCAGGCAGTAGTTGTCTCCACTCTTCCCCTACAGCATCCTTCACAGACTGGAACACGCGTGGGCGTGCTTGCGGTTTCACATCTCTGGGCGTTCAGTCAGTGCTTCAGAAATAGCCGACTTGGGCCTGACTCCCTGAACGTGTGGGCCTGGGTGACGCCCTCTCAGACAACACAAGAAAGGCTCGGTTCTGGTCCCTCAGGCTCCAACCATCCTTGCCTCCGGGTGAGGAGAGGCCTCAGCAGTATGCGGGACCTTGACCATGGGCCTCCTGCTCCCTGGACACGTTCCTGGGTACCATGGTGGCATTGGCCCGGACAGAGATGTGGTCCCAGCCTCCCTACAAGCAGAAAGCCATGTCACTTAGGACTCAAGTATTCTTTCTCCCCAAGACTCTCCCACCAGCCCGCAAGTCGAGTCTGGTGCACACAGCGCCACCAAACCGTCCCAGATGGCCGGTGTACTCACTCCAATGCCGTAGTCCCAGCCCTGCCCCTTGGGTTCCCGAGGCTGGACACCCATACGATGACACACTGTCCCCCGGCTCAGGCCATGGCTCCCCTGGACTTTGTTGGCAATCACCCAGACCTGGAACAGAACTTGGTTGGAGCTCCTGGCCCAGCTGCAGAGGAGACCCTCGTCCCCGCTGCCATCGCCTGCTGTGCCCTCACCTGGTCCAGCGGTCCCACAGACACTTTGCGCACATTGTTGGACACGTGCTCCCAACTGGAGCCCTGGGGATAGCTGGGGGTGATCCCTGCTCGGTACCACAGGTTCCCTGGACGGAGAAGCAACTAAGGTCATCAGCAAAGTCTTTTTGGCCCATCTTGGCATGCTGTGGGGTCAACCCCAACTCCCCCTCGAATCCTTCACACCCAAGGGCTCTTGACGACCCACAGCCAGGAGCCTGGGCCATAGCCAACCCTGTCTCTCTGTGTGCTAGGCTTCATAATCGTCTCATTGTGCCTCTTGGAGCTGACAGCCTCAGCCACTCTGAGGGAGAAGCCAAGGACAAAGAATGTTTTAAGCAAATAAAAAAGAAAACCGGATCTGGATCTAACCCCTGGGCTCCAAGACTGTTTTTGTTTTCTTTTCTTTTTCAGAGCCTCATGTAGCCCAGGCTGGCTTTGAACTCCCTGCTGCTTCCACCTCCCAATCCTGAGATCACTGGTGCACAAACCACACCCCGGGCGTGTGGTACTTTGTGTGTGCGAGGCAGGTGTCCTACCGACTGAGCTGGGCGTTTTCGCCAGGGTTTCAGAGATGGGATTGCACAATGTAGCTCAGGACACCCTCAAAATGATCCTTTTGACACAGCCTTTCCAGGACAGAGCTTCTAAGACACGCTCTACCACACCTGTCTTCATGCTTTCGAGACAGGGTCTCCTGTGTTCCAGGCTGGCCCTGAACTTCCAGGGAGGCCTGAACTCTGCTCCTCCTGCCTCCCAGTGCTAGGATTACAGGCCTATGCCACCATGGCTCCAAAGTCTTAATTCTGCCTTTCCTACCCATCTCATCAAGACAATCAGTAAGATCTTGGGAAGAATGAGCCAGGGCCCCGTCAGAGGGGACACAGGGATCAGAAATGGCCCTGTGCTGCCCAGGGGGCTCCTTGTTCCTCACCCAGGCGCGCCTAGATGATGCTCTAGATGCATCTGGGGCTGGTCACACAAACTGAGTAAGTTAGGGAAGAGACCAAGACTGGCTCTGAGCTGACATTTCTGGCCCCATGCAGGATCCTAGGGGCTTTGCTGTTGGCCTTGGTCCAGACCCTGCCTGCATGGCTCCTGGGGTGAAGACTGGGCTGAGCTTACATTTCTGGCCCCATGCCTTGGTCCAGACCCTGCCTGCATGGCTCCTGGGGTGAAGACTGGGCTGAGCTGACATTTCTGGCCCCATGCCTTGGTCCAGACCCTGCCTGCATGGCTCCTGGGGTGAAGACTGGGCTGAGCTGACATTTCTGGCCCCATGCCTTGGTCCAGACCCTGCGTGCATGGCTCCTGGGGTGAAGATTGGGCTGAGCTCCAGTGCCCTGTCTCCATGTTAACCACAGTGCAGGAGGTGACATTAGCGGCTAAAATTCCTTGTCCCTAGGGAAACAACACAGAAAGGCCTGGACACTTCCAAAGGGTCTCTGAGAAGGGCTGTCATTCCAGCCTACTGGTGGCCTGGGCGTGATCACAGCGGGGCCCTCCTGGGACCCCATCCTCCCCACTGGCCATGCAGCCTCTCAAATGACTTGCCGTTTTCATCCAAGGCATACACTGATGTCTGGCCCACGGACACCTGTGTCAGCTTCTGTTTGGGAGGAGAGGGGATGTGGTACCAGCAGTCACCTGTGAGGGGAAAGCTGACTCAGGAGGTTATCGAGAGACCCCCACACACACCTGTGAGCCCAAGCCCAGGCCTGTCTAGTACCCCGAAGCTCACAGCAGGCTGAGACTTGCAGTCAGCCTTCAACTCCAACAAATGTGTGGCTGGGGCTCAGTGTGTAAGCTGGGGGTCATGGAAGGCCACCTCAGGCTCTGCCACTCACCCAGTATCCCAGGCTTGCCCAGGGTCCTCTGGGGTTCAACCTGGGTTCTGATAAATAGGAGACCTACCCACCATCTTTCATCTTTTTGTTGTTGTTGTTGTTGTTGTTGTTTGAGACAGGGTTTCTCTGTAGCTTTGGAGCCTGTCCTGGAACCAGCTCTAGTAGACCAGGCTGGCCTCGAACTCACAGAGATCCGCCTGCCTCTGCCTCCTGAGTGCTGGGATTAAAGGCGTGAGCCACCACTGCCCAGTTTTTTAAAAAATTTTTTTTAAAGTTTTCCTTTTTGTTTTTTTTTAAAATTATGTATACAGTATTCTGCCTCCATGTTTGCTTGCACACTAGAGGAGGGCACCAGATTTCACTGTTGATGGTTGTGAGTCACCATGTGGTTGCTGGGAGTTGAACTCAGGACCTCTGGAAGAGCAGTCAGTGTTCTTAACCTCTGACCCATCTCTCCAGCCCCCCACCCACCATCTTAATGGGAAACTTCCTTCCCACACTCCTTTGGAATGGGGCTAGAGGTGGGAGGTGGACGCACTCACCAGCAGGCTGAGACGGAGACACAGAGCCCCGGTAGAATGCAGAGCCATCCCTGGCCACAGCCCACACCTGATAGCAGGCCCCGATGGAGACAGAGGCGAAGGGCTGGTCGGTGCCAACGTGTAGCCAGGAGGAACCCTGGAGACGGAAGGGTGAGGGAGACGGAAGGGTGAGGGAGACGGCTCAGGGGCCAGTGGGACTACCTTGGCCTCCTCCTTCGAGGTACCTAAGCCTGCCCGGGAGGTGTCCTGGGTGGTCTGACCTAGCTACAGTCTGCCTTGGTCTACTATTAAGCCCCTGGACTCAGGCTTCTCAAAGGAAAGATGACAGCATGTCCACGTCATCAAGGGTGCTGAGGAGCCACCGTGTCACCTGGACCCTGCTGCCCGCCCCCCTCACTCCCAGGCCTGGAGAGATGGCGACTCTCCATGCCAGCCGTATCCTTGGCACTACCTGCCTCATTTGGATTACATATGACACCTTCCCACTATGGAGACCCATTCTGGGCAAGACCATTCTGGGGAAACCACAGGCCAGGTGCCTCTCAAGAAAGAATCCTGATGTCCAGAAGATTCTACAAAAACAGGTGCAACCCTGAAGTCCAGAAGGTTGGTGCTCACCGCGGGGTTGAGTTCGGATACACCCAGGCGGCACAGGACATCCCCCTTGTCACTGACAGCCCACAGTGCAATGTTGTGTCCTCGCCCATCTGCATCCGTACTCTCTGGGATGATGGACACATCGCCGAGGGCAATAGGGGCCACCTCCAGCCACGGCCCACTGGTCACCAGCTTGCATTTTCTGTTCAGGGAAATATGAGCCTGAGTCAAGGAATTGGTGTGACAGCAGGCCCTGGGCCACGCCACCGCTCATCACTGCCTGTGTGACAGCAGGCCCGGGCCACGTCCCTGCTCATCACTGCATCACTGCCTGTGTGACAGGAGGCCCGGGCCACGTCCCTGCTCATCACTGCATCACTGCCTTTGTGACAGCAGGCCCGGGCCACGCCACCGCTCATCACTGCCTGAGGCTGACACAGGCACAGCCCAGCACACAGAAGCCGAGACGGAAGACCCAGACAGGACTAGGGGTGAACCACAGACTCCTGGGCTTAGGGGAGGGGTGGAGCACCCAGTGGGTAGCAATGATGGACTCCTATCTGTCCCCTGCCCTTCCTCCCAGCTCTTCCTCCAACCTATGGGCAGAGCTCAGCCAGTGACATTTCTCTTATTTGTTCTTCAGAACACACTTCAGAAAGCAGAGCGCGGGGAGCCTGGGGCATTTCCTGGGTTGACATTTACTTTGACTCTGGTTTCCTCCCTCCCTCCCTGCTTCTTTCCTGGGGCCTTAAGTCAGAGGCCAGCAGATCTGGCTCGAGAGAAACCAGTGTCCCCTTCCCTGGGCCTAGAGCAGGAAAGGGGGCCTGAACCCACTACCCTGCAGTTCTGTCTCTCACCTGGCCCAGCACCTTCTCCTGACAAAATCCTTCATGGTTTTGTACCCATGGTAAGAGCTGCAAGAGGAAGAAATGGTGCAATCACGATCACTTCGTGGAACTTTCTAGAAAGTGACACTGCACACACCCCCAACTCTAGGTCACATAAGCAGAGGAGCAGCCGGATAGTTCTCCAGCTGGCCTCAGTGTGCTGGGGCTGAAACGCAGCTTTGGGGGGTGGGGGGAGCGAGGCCTGGGCAGGGCAGCAGCGGTCCAGAGGGTGGGCTCAGCGGCTCTCAGCCTGTTCTCTCCCCAGCACTATCAGAGTGTATTTGGTCTAGCTGAGGGCTGCAGAGTCAGTCAGGGAGGCCACACTGCCGCCTGAGGGGATGACCTGGATGCTCACCCCGAGTCTGCTCAGAAGCCATCCCGCTGGGGCCTTGGCTTAGGTTCTTCTGGTTCACTGTTCTGTTTGGACATCTGCGCTGTGAGAGGCCTGAGCTAGCCTCGGAGGCTCTCAATACAGATGATCCACCAGCCCTGACTTTGTATGGGTACACGGAGGCCGGAGGACAATCTCGGCTGTCATTCACCAGGCACCTTCTACTCCCCACAACCCCGACATCTTTGAGATAGGGTAGGCTCACTAGTGAGCCCCAGGGATCCTCCTGTCTCCGCCTCCCCAGAGCTGGAATTACATGTGTGTGAGTGGGTTGTAGGGTCAAACCCAGGTCTCGTGTTGGCAAGGCAAGCCCTTTACCATCTGAGGCACCTCCCACGCCTAACAGACCACCTACGCCTTGGCATGCCTGGCTTCCCAGGATGGTGTCAGCCTCACTCCCAGGACTCCTCTGCCCCCTCAGCAGTATGTTCCCCCTCATGCTGCCCCTCCCATCACCCATCACTCAGTGCCTGGCCTATAGCTCCCCAGATTCCCCAGTGGACTCCAAGGTTCGTCTTGCCCTCCACGAGTCTCTTGGGCCTTGTCTGGTACAGCAGGGGCAAAGGCATGGGCTACAACCAGGGGTACAGGCGGCACTCCCCATGGTCCCTCTCACCCCGACCCTGAAGCAGGTGAGATAACAACATTAGGGTGGGTTCTGCTACTCAGCCAGGCTGGGGCAGAGGTTGCGTGGCAGAGGGTCCCAGCCCCAGAGGCTCAAGGCACAGGGAGATGCTTACGCAGGGAAGTCGCTGGCATACTGCCATCCTTCCTGATCGGTGCCACCGGGGACACTGAAGTCCACATACCAGTCAGAAACCTGGGGAAGAGTGAGTCAGGGTGAACGGGACACTCCCTCCCTCAAAACCCACAGCCCAGTAGAAACCTGGGTGGGGGAGGGGCAGGGCAGCAGACCCTGCACAGGGAGGCAGGACTCACCCATGTCCACTGCAGGGACGGCGGCTTCGTGCCAGCCTTGGTGCACTCCTGCAGCCCCGTGGCATCACTCCACATGTACCGGTCAGTGGGCAGACCCCTGCAGCAGGATACAGATGTAGGGTGGTGATAGAGGACTCCGAACAGCCGCTCTGCCCAGATGCTCCTGGTAAGGGGCTCATACTGCACTCCAGCTGGGGACATGGCAGAACCCCCTGAACAAGCCACCTCTAGACTCACTCACACACCAGGATGACAGACAAAACCAGAGTTGTACCAGCGCAGGGAGACTAATTGAGATCACCGTGTGTCACCACGGGGCCTGGGCCATAACAGCTGAGCCATCGACTGAGGCCATGGCTCACCGTGTGGTCTGGGAGTTGGCTCTCTTTCCCTTAGGTTATGGCCTTAATAGCTGTGCCCCAAACCACGAGATGCTGCATCCCTCAGTCAGAACCCATGGATGGGACCTTAGATGGAAATGATGGCTAATCTTTTCTGTCGGTTTCTCTGTGTAGCCGTGGCCGATGATGATTAATCTTGCTACCTTGCTTAGATGAGAGACACGAAGACAGTAATCAAAGCCCTTCTGAGCATCTCCAGTTTACTTAGGTCATGAAGGCTCTAACCTAATGTGCAGCTGGAGTCAAGATCTATTGTTTTTGTTTTGTTTTTGTTTTTGTTTTGAGACAGGGTTTCTCTGTAGCTTTGGAGCCTATCCTGGAACTAGCTCTTGTAGATCAGGCTGGCCTCGAACTCAGAGATCCGCTTGCCTCTGCCTCCTGAGTGCATGCGCCACCACCGCCTGGCTCTCTCTTCTTTCCTTCAGGTATTTTGTGATGTCATTAGAGTGAACATTAAGCTAATAAAGGCATCCTCATAAGAAGAGAAAATTTAGGGCTAGAGGGGCACATAAAGGCTCAGTCAGTGAAGAATGTGCCCTGAAAGCACAAGGAATTGAGTTGGAGCCCCAAGGCCCATGTTAAAAAGCTGGGCGGCGGCACACATTTGTAATTCCAGTTCCCGGGGACTTCAAATTTCAGGGTCCACATATCAGTCTTATAGAGACCTATTGGTGTCCCTTCATTCACAAGCTGCCTGTGCCGGCTTTGGTGTGACAATCACTAAACTGATTTTAGTTTAGTGTGTTTAGTTTAGGGTAGTTGTGTCCGCCCACTACTAGGATTTCCCAAAAGGGTTTTGGTTTGGGTTGTTTCGTGAGATAGTCTCTCACTTTATAGTCCTGGAACACACGAGGTGGCCAAAGCTGTCTTGAACTTACAAAGATCCTTCTGCCTCAGCTTCCTGAGTTCTGGACTACAAGGTGGGAGTTACTCACTGTACCCAGTCCCAAAGGTTTAGAGTAAAAATGTAAAAAAAAAAAAATGTATTTCCAGTCAGGTGTGGTGGTACATGCCTTTAATCCTAGCACTCAGGAGGCAGAGGCAGGTGAAACTGTGAGTTCGAAGCCAGCCTGGTCTACAGAGTGGGTTCCAGGACAGCCAGAGCTACACAAGAGAAACCCTGTCTTGAAAAACCAAGAAAAAGTTATGTGTGTGTATTTGTGTGTGTCTGTGTGTGAATGTGCCATGTAGTTGTGTAGGTGTGGGTGCCTCCAAAAGCCAAAAGAGAGCGTCAGGTCCCCTGGAGCTGGAGTTATATTTCGTGTAGTGAACAAACTCAGGCCTTCAGCAAGATGCACTTTCCCCCACAGAGCCATCTTTCTATAGAGACAGGGTCTGAGAAGAAAGGAAGAGTCTGCAGAAACAGTGCAGCTGGTACAAGACTTCCTTGCAAGCCTGAGGACTCAATTTCAACCCACAGAATCCATATACAAAGTTGGGCAGGGGCTGAAACGGCTCAGGGATTACGAGATCCTATTGCTCTGGCTGAGGCCCTGAGTTTAGTTCCCAGCACCCATGTTAGGAGATCACAACAGCCTGCAACTCCTGCTCCAGGGGTTCAGCACTCTTCTGGCCTCCATGGACACCTGCACTCATGTACACAAACTTGTGCGTATTTGCACATGCACGTGCACACACACGTACACACATTTAAAAGTAAAATAGATCCGAGAGAGAGGAAAAAAACAACCCTGGGTATGGTGATCTGCACTTGAATCCCCAGCACTGAGAGGTGCAGATGACACCTGAGCTTGGTGGTGTCCACATGCATATGTGCTCACACAAACATGTGCATGCTCTGCACGAAGACATGTGCACACACATGCGCACACTTACTCACACACCTAAACAAGACACACCATCTAGTGACTTCCAGGCTGGAGGCCTTGACCACAGCTCCAGGCTATGCAGAACTTTGCTACTCAGCTTTTGTGAGGGCTGTGGCCTGGGCCAGACAGTACCTTTCCCCAGCTTCCCTGCCACTCACCTGCTGGTATAGCCTGTGACAGGGTTCCAACGCTGGTTCTCATAGATGTAGACACTCTTCACGTCTGACTGTGTGTAAATGTTGCTGGTGCTGCTGGCCAGGCCTGGAGAAGACAGAAGAGGCCAGGCCACATTAGCCCTGAGGCTGCAGCCAGGGATTTCTGTCTGAAACCGGTCGGGAGGACAGATCAGAGCCAGAAAGGCTGATCTGGGTTATTTGATCTCAGAGAGACTAGCCTCGCTTGGGTTTCTATCTCCTGTGTGTTCCCAATTCCTCTGGGACTGCATAGGTTCCATGAAAGAGACCTGTGACAGGACCTCATGGTATGTCCCAGACTGGCCTTGAACACAGAGATCTGCCGGCCTCTGTTTCCCACAGCAGGGCCATAGCACACCCGGCCCCTCCATCCATAGAGACCCCGTTGCCCTATTGTCTTCCTGTCTCGTGCCAAGCAGGTTCCTGCCCAGCTCAACTTATTAGCAAAGCTACCTTGGCCCACATATACGACCTCTGTGAGTCTGGATGACCTCAAAGACAGAGCAGAGACCAGAGTCGTTCCCGCCTCAAGCTCAGGGACGTTCTTTGGCCTTTGAGGTTGGAGGTTCCTGTGGTCTTGGTGAACCACAGTTCTCCAGGGTCAGCTTGCTTCTCCACCATGGGGTGTCGGGGCTGTGGCATAGAAAACGCCTCAGAATTCTCCTTTGTCACAACTCTTCCCACCCTCAACTTGGGGACTCCAGTGGTGGGGATGACTCACTCTCCCTAAGGACTCTGGAATTTGGCACAATCGGGGAGCATGGGTTCTGGGGCTACCCCAAAGTACTCTGTGAGTTCATCTATGAAATGAGGTGCTGAGCATACTAGAGGACCTTGACAGCTGCTGTTCTAGAACCTTCAGGTTCGTCTGTTCTGCTGGTGGAGTCCCAGAGGGCATCTCAGAGGCCAGGCCTACTCTCTGGGTTCTCGGGTGCCAGAGGTTGGCCTGGGACTGCCCTCTGTGGAGGCTGGCAGCGGTAAAGGTCACATGCCAGCCAGCTGTTTAAGTGTTGGTACTGGGACAGCCGTTCTGCGCACTGGGAAGGGTAGCCAGATGGGATTAGGGGAGGTTATGGTCAAAAGGTTTGGGGAGCTGATCTTGCCAGCCTCAGGCGCTCTGGGTTACCCTCACCTTGGAAGCAACCTCCGCCATAGCCGCCTGTGTATACCCACGCTGTGTGGTCATAGCCAATGCCCCACACCACACCTCGGCTGTTGGCCTCTATAATCCGCAAGTGGCCTCCCATCTGCCGCCAGAACCTGTAAGGGTGATAAAAAGCCACTCAGCCCCATTACCCAGCGGCTCTCACTTGGCCAGATACTACAGGTCTGAGGCCTCCATGCAGTACAACAGACAACCACTTGGTTGTTTGAGTTAGAGAGGGCACGGAGTGGCAAACCAGAGACAGGGTGTCCCTAAGAGCTTGTCCCCCTCATCCCTGGGCCACACTGGCCATGGGACAGGGCTCAGTAATCTAATTCACAATGCTCCATTCTCAGAGCTGGGAAGTGGAGTTGGGGTTGGTCACAGTGTGCTAGGTGCAGCCAGGCTTAAATGTCATGGCAAAGAGCAGGGAACGTGCCATTTAATCCCCTGTGCAAGGAACAGTGTGGCCAGCTGGCTTCCAAGCCATCCTAGGGAGGCTACCTGGGGACAGCCGCCTCCAAAGCAGGAAGGTGGGTTGGTTTTCTGCAGTGGCTACCCGCTAGGGGAGCCCTTTCTAGAAACATAGAATCTGCGGCCTCGGGGTTGGGTGGAGGTGTGAGAGGCCAGGCACCGGGTTCATTCAGGGCACAGCCTACTCACATCTGGTCACAGGGTAGCAGGTGCTCACGGGCTTCCAGGTCTGGGCTGGGTTCGCTCACAAAGATGTCACCCTTGCAGGTGACCGACCAGATGGCCTGCGGGGACGGGCGTCCGTGGACCTTCCGGCTCTCACAGCAGGACAGGCTGAGCAGGGCGAGCTGGCGTGGGTACACAGCTGGTCACTGCTGGGCACGCTGAGGCCTGGGCACTCTCTTCTCATGAAGCCCTATCGGACCCCATCACTCACCCAGTCGTTCATGTCTTGCTCTGTGGCGGCAGCCAGGCGCACGGGCCACCTCTGCCGCGTCCTCTCGGGGGTGTAGAGGGCGAAGGAGTGCTTGGCTTCATTAAGCACAGGGACCAGCACGGTCACCTCATTCAGGAACACGTGCAGGTACTGTTGGGACGACGCGGTGCACGGTGAGGCTGTCACCCTCATCTAGACCTCATTCTTGGGCCCCACGACCCATTTGCTAGTGCTGAAGCTACCCTTGATGAGCAAACGCTTTGGGGCTGAGGCCGTGGCTCAGTGCAGAGACAGGTAGAACGCACAGACCAGGCATGGGGGTGCGGAAGAGCCCGTTTCCCACCCACCCCTCCTAAAACATGCTCTAAGTTGGCTGCCTGGCACACGTGAGACTAGGATTCGTCTCCTCAACCTCTGGTCTCAGCTCAGAGGCCAAGTCTGAACAAGCAGGAGACAATCATGTGACCCCAGCACCCGGGAGGGTGTCGTTGAAGGATGGCAAGTTCAAGGCCATCATGGGCTACCTGGTGACTTCCAAGCCAGACTACTTAGTTAACTTAGTGAGACTCTGTCTCAAAATACAAAGGACTAGGAAAATATATAGTGGTGTTTGGATTAAAAAAAAAAAAAAAAAAGACTGTTGTCAGAGGGGTGCTGGTTTGGCGAGGTCACATGTGCCCACACCAGGCTTTGCCAGTGAGGGCAGGTTCTGCAGTAAACGCCTCAAGGGCCTACTCCACATGCCCCTCTCTGGAAAACGGGCCCTTGATGGCCCCCCTCCCCTGACAAGTGCTTTCCACCCCGTACCTTCTTTTCCTCATGGACCATGTAATAGATGAAGAGGATGCTGTCTCGAGCCCCGTCATGCCCTGTGAACTGCTCCAGGGCCACACGGACGTCCACCCATTTGTGGGGCTTCCAGTCACACCACCACTGCAGGGACCCGGTCTTCACCCACACTGACTGTGGCACAGACAGCCGAGGGCAGGGGAGAGGTCACAGGCAGCTCTTTCCCAGAGCCCTAGAGCTAGCTAGCTATTCTAGCCCTGGGTCTCCCCATCTCCCCATGCTCTGAGTCCACCCTCCCAGCTTCTCCTCCATTAATGTCAGTGCCACAATTTGACACTAGGTGGCACCAAATACACAGTTGTCGCATCAGTCTCCCAAAGTGGACACATCCTTAGCCCACCGTCTGGATAGGGAAACTGAGGCTCAAGGAAGAGGTCACATCTGGCCAAAGTCTGAAAGGGAGTCAACACAGACCCCAAGCGTCTGGGCCAGCCTTACCCAAGACTTCTTGTGTTCTATTTAATTTCTCTTTTCCTGGCCTGACTATGGCATCCGAGATTGGGTCTCTGTTTCTGAGGTCATGGGGTTACCAAGAAGGGTGACCCTGGGATGGCACTGACTGTCTACAACTCTATCCTGATCCAATTCATCAAAATACCCCCACTGGGAGTTTAGGTTCCTGGGGGGGGGGGACAGACAAATTGACACGGTTTGCCTTCTCCTCCCTGTCCATCGCCTTCTGAGGATGCTGGCTTCCCAGGACCACAAGAAAGGTCCTTCAGGACAGGTGACTGAACCAGCAACTGGATTCCTTATCCTTGGATCTGCCTTGGGGCCTGGAAGCACTGCTGGGCATGTGGGACAAATGTCCACTCTTAACACCCCACATCGGGGCTGGCATACAGCCAAGAAGCAATCACTAAAGAGGTAGGGGCAGGTGTGGCACTGAGTGTCCATGACCCCAGCACTCGGGAGGCTGAGACAGTTGGATGACCAATGGGACATGAACCTGGGCTAAAGGATGTGTTCTAGGCTAGCACAGGGGCACAGTGAGACCCCCATCTCTAAAGACACAGAAAGAGTATGGCAGGGCCAGCTGGGCCTACCTGCTCCACAGCCTGCTCGTAGTGTCTGAAGCTCTCTAGCTCCCGCTTGGTCCTCTCCGTGAGCTGCTGGAAGATCTGTTTCCTCCAGGCAGCAGTCTGGGCAGGGGTGATGGACAGGGACAGCGTCTGCACTGAGGGGGACAGGCCTGCAAGAGGCCAGAGTCTCAGGCTGGGTGCCATCCTGCCTGCAGCTGGACGGGAGGCTAATGGGGCTCCCTGCACCCCCGTCCCTGTGATGGTCCATCTTGCCAGGACCCAGCCCCAGCCAGGGTTAACTGTGATGGGCGCACCCACCTTGAGAATGGGGTGGCACCATCCCATGAGCTGGGGCCCCAGCCTGGATAAGAAGGAGAAATAGCATCCATCCCTGTTTCTTGACTATGGAAGGACTGTGACCTCCTCCATGATGGGCTGTATTGCTGAACCATGAGCCAAAATAAACCATCCCTCCTAAGCCCTCCCTGGCAGGTGTTTTGACAAGCAGTGAGAAAGGGAACTACCACAACCCCCAAATCAGCCTTTAAAAATGTTGTTTTTCTTTCCTTCCTTCTTTCTGTGTGTGTGCTGATGGTAGAGTATCTTTTTTCAATAATTTCTCTGCCTTACTTTTTTTTTTTTTGAGACCGATCTCTCACTATCTTAGTTGCCTGGCCGGTGAGCCCCCAGCACTGGGGTTACAGGCATACACTGCCATCCCCCACTTTTATATGGGTTCTAGGGATCCAAACTCAGGTCCTCATGCTTGCACTAAGACATCTCCCTGGCTCCAATCTACCTGTTCTTGCTAGAAAGTTCCAGCTTACAATCTGTTGTGTGAGCCTTCCTCCTTGGAGCCTCGGAAGGCCAAAGACTGGCCCGATGCCTTGGTTAAGGTTGAACACGGAGGCTCCAGGCAGGTTGGTGAGCCCGCTGCAGCCCTCAGGCTAACCTATACCCCAGGCACCCACAGACACGCGCAGGGACGCTTTGGATACACCAGTCCCATGAGCCCCCTTACCTGACTGGACAGTGAACCACTTGAGCACAGAGCCTGCCTCCACTGCGCATCCACCTCCAGACACCCAGGCCCACAGGGGATGGTCATCCGCTCCATAGGGCTCCTCCATGCCCAGTGGGAAGGGCCCCAGGGAGGAGAGGCCTGTCGTCTCAGGAAAGCCTGCAGCTGGCTGGTTAGACGCCCTCTTGGGCTCCTTGAGGTCAATGTTGGTCCAGGGTAGCTCGGCTGGTGTGGAGGCTGGGCCATGGCTTTCATCAGCGCTCGAGGCCTCAGGGGCCTTCCCTTTGCTTTCAGCAGGGCAGGCGTTCTCCATGCTCTGCTCAGGGTTCCTGCTGGCCTCGGGGCCCTTGGACAAGCTCCCTTTAAGGTTCCTGGGATTGTTCAAAGATTCTTTGGGGAAAGGTTGTTCGGGGCCCTGTCTCTCAACTTCCGAGGAAGCATCTGTATCGCTGGGTGCAGACTCCGTACCACTGCCCCTCACCTCATCACCGAAGAAGCAGCCAGCACTGGGGACGAAACAGGACAAACTCACTTCCTCGTAGAAGATTTATTTCACCACTGTAACTAATTTAACTGGGTGAATCGAGTCAAGTCACAAGCCCACAGAGCTCTTGTCTACCGCCCCTGTACAGCACACATGAACGGTGCTTCCCAGGGGCTAAAGACCCCATCCTATCCCAGATCAAAGGGTTGAGACGTGTGTGTATTTACTGTTGTCTCTAGATGGTCTGGGGATGTAGATCGGCTGTCAAAGTGCTTGCCTGGAATGGGTGAAGCCCTGAGTTTGGTCTTCAGCAGCACCCCATAAAACCGGGTGCACGGCTGTCATCCCAGTTTGGGGGAGGTAGAGGTAGGAGGATCAGGAGTTTAAGGTCATCCTCCGACACACAGCCAGGCGATATTCCATGCTGCCTGGAACTCACACTGTAGCCCAGGCTATCCTTGAACGTATAGCAATCCCAAATGCTAGGGTCACAGGGATACACCACCACACTCAACCGGAGCACCTTGTTGCTTTGCTTTGTTTGGGAGACAGGGTCTCGCGAATCCCAGGGTGGGTCTCAAATTCAGTAGGTAACCATGGGTGACCTTGAACTGAGTCTCCTGCCTCCACCTTCCAAATGCTGGGATTACAGGTGTGTACCACCACACCCACCCAGTCACGTGGTGTTGAGGACTGACAAGCACTGCTCCAGCTGAGCAACGTCACCAGCTCTCTGGTATCTTTTTGATTAGGGTAAAATACATCTAAGGTTCTTTTTTTCCTCTGCTGCTCTTGTTGGTGGTATTATTGTTGTTGTTATTATTATTGTAGAAGTAAGGGTAAAACCCAGGGCTAGGAAAGTGGTCTGCGAAAGAGCTGCACCTGCAGCGCTTTCTATTTATTTATTTATTTTGGTTTTTTGAGACAGGGTTTCTCTGTGTTGCCCTGGCTGTCTGTAGACCAGGCTGCCTCCTGAGTGCTGGGACTAAAGGCACGCGCTACCATCGCCCTGCTGTACTTTTGTATTTTAAGATGACCTAGTTAAGTTACCTTTGTAGGTAATCTTGAACTCCCTCTGTCATCCAGGGAGCCCTCCTGCCTCAGCCTCTGAGTTCTGGGATTACAAGAACCGTACGACCGCACCCAGTTAAAGCTGACCTTTCTAGTTGCTGAAACAGGGCATTAGTTAGCCAAGGATGACCTTGAATGTGACCCTCCTGCCTCCACATCCCCAAGCCTGGGATTGCGGGTGTGTTCTACCACCTCTGGGCTACACTGACTACTTTAAAGTTTGTGCAACCGTTTCCATCACCTACTGTCTTGGTTCGCTCTACCTGTCAACCTGAGAAGCCCAGAATCAGTCATTTGGGAGGTGACTCTCAGCTGAAGAATTGCCCGGATCATAATGGGCTGTGGGCAAGGCTGTGGAGGAGTCTTGAGTATTAATTGATATAGGAGGGTCCAGCCCACTCTGGCCAGCACCACTCCCCAGGCAAGTGGTCCTGGGCTATTATATAGGATGTGCCTATAGGCGAGCTGGCAAGCAGCGTCCCTGCACGGCTCAGGCTGGAACTCGTCCCTAGGCTGTAACTTCTTTACTCAGAAGTAATGTTCAACGTGGCCCAGCAAACAGGCCTGCCTTTGAGTTCCTGCCTTGACTCCCTCCATGATGGATCATGGCCTGTAAGGCGAAATAGACCCTTTCCTCTACGAAACCGCTTCTGGTGACAGTGTTTTATCACAGCAATGGAGATATGATTAGGACACCTAGCGACAGAAGTTTCTCTTTTCTCTTTCCGTTTTTGTTGGAACAAAGTCTTACTATGCAGCTCAGGCTGGTCTAGAACTCACAATCCTCTGGTAAAGACTGATTCTCTTGTAGGTCATTGGCCTTGTACCCCATGGGGCCACAGTCTGTCCCACCCAACTCCTCTGCGCACTACTGCCCTGTGTCACCTGAGGAGACTGGATGAGCTGCCAGAATGTGACCGGTCACTTTCTCGGCCCACAACGATGGCCTTCCATGTCTTCCCGCTGAGCTCACTGGGGGTGACGCCCTGTCGGAAGTACACAGCTCGGTCCTCACAGCTGATCCCCCAGACCTAGAACAGATAGGGGTGCTGCTGAGAGGCAGTTGGGCACACACCTGGACCTCTTACCCTTTCTGCCAGGGTCTAGGAGTGCTCAGCAGGGCTGTAGGACAGGTATGTAGGACAGGTATGCAAATGCAGACAGGAGTCCCCTTATGGTGACATGGGGGGGGCATGCATGAGTGTTTGCCAGGGCTAGGGATGTCTGGTGGGGGTTGGTAGATGACTGAAGATATCCAGGAGACACAGAAATCCAGGCAGGAAAGGCTGGCAGGGCTGGGGGAAGGGAGGGGTCGCAGCAAATCCAGGAGAATCAGAATCCTGGCTCTGGGTTCCTAACGAGTGGGGCTATGAGATGACAAGGTCCAGAGTAGACAGAGGGGTGACAGATGCTGAGCTGGGACAGAGTCCACTCAGTGCTTTATCTTAGTTAAGACAAGTTTAATTATATGTGTTTTGTGTGTATATGTGAAGGTATGTGTGTATGTTGTATGTATATGTGTAGGTATGTATGTATTTTGTATGTATATGTGAAGGTTTGTGTGTAAGTGTAGGCATGTGTGTATTTTACGTGTATGTGTAGGTATGTGTGTATTTTGTGTGTATATGTGAAGATATGTGTGTATTTTGTGTGTGTGTATATATATATATAGGTATATGTGTATTTTGTGTGTATATGTGAAGGTATGTGTGTATTTTGTATATACACACATATATATATGTGTATGTATTTTGTGTGTATATGTGTAGGTAGGTAGGTAGGTATGTATTTTGTGTGTATATGTGAAGGTATGTGTGCGTTTTGTGTGTGTATATATATATATATATAGGTATGTGTGTATTTTGTGTGTGTATATATAAGTATGTGTGTATTTTGTGTGTGTGTGTGTATATATATATAGGTATGTGTGTATTTTGTGTGTGTGTGTATATATATATAGGGATGTGTGTATTTTGTGTGTGTGTGTATATATATATAGGGATGTGTGTATTTTGTGCGTATATGTGAAGGTATGTGCGTATTTTGTATATACATACATGTATGTGTGTGTTACTTTGTGTGTATATGTGAAGGTATGTATGTATATGTGAAGGTATGTGCTATGTGCATATGAATGCAAGGGCCCATGGAGGCCAGCAGAAGGCATTGGATCCCTTGGCTACAGGTGGTTGTGAGCTGCCCCCAAATGGGCAGGGAACAGAACTCGGGCTGCTCAGTCATCTCTCCAGTCTCTTGTTTTATTCTTTGAGACCTCACAACATAGCCCAGGCTGGGCTGGAACTTGATAGTCACCAAGGATGACCTTGAACTTTTGATCCTCCTACCTCTACCTCCCTAGTGCTGGGATTGCAGGTATGCACAACACCTGGTTTTAAGTGGTACTAGGGATGTAGTAAAGAATTACTGATTCATAAGTAAGTGTGTCCCTGAATGGGTTTGTGTGCACCACAGGAGTGCACGTGCCTGCGGAGGCCAGAAGAATGTGGTGGATCCCCAGGAACTGGAGTTACAGACAGTTGTGACCTGCCCAATGTGGGTGCTGGGAACTGAACCAGGGTCCTCTGTAAGAGTACTAAGCAAGCACTCTTAACCACTGAGCCTCTTCTCCAACCCCTCATTATCTTTTTAAAAATTATTTTTTTGTCTGGGTGGTGGTAGTGCACACCCTTAAACCCAACACTTTGGAAGCAGAGGCAGGAGGATCTCTGAATTTAGAGGCCAGCCTGGTCTACAGAGTGAGTTTCAGGACAGCCAGGGTTATACAGAGAAACACTGTCTTCCAAAAACAAAAACAAAAAAACCCATTATTTTATTGTTTGGATTTTGTTTTTATTTTTTTTCAAAGATTTATTTATTTATTATGTATACAATGTTCTGCCTGCATGTATGCCTGCAGGCCAGATGAGGACACCAAATCTCATTATAGATGGTTGTGAGTCACCACAGAGTTGCTGGGAATTGAACTTAGGACCACTGGAAGAATAGTCAGTGCTCTTAACCTCTGAGCTGTATCTCTAGCGCCCATTATTGTATTTTATGTGTCTGACAGTTTTGTCTGAATGTATGTCTGTATACCACATATGTACCTAGTGAGTGCAGAGGTCACAAGAGGTAGTTGGACCTCCTAGAACTGGAGGTAGACAGTCGTGAGCCACATGGTGCTGGGAATCAAACCCAGGTCCAGCAGAAGAGCAGCCAGTGATCTTAACTACTAAGCCATCTCTCCAGCCCCAAACTGCATTTTTTTTTTTAGGAGGAAGGAAGCATTGTCATACTGACATCCACGAGAAGAACATGGCATCACAGAGTCAAAGAGGGGAAACCCAATATTCTCATTCAGCAGTGTCCTCCTCAATGTTCCTTAAATTTACCTTCTTATATATAAGGTGCATGCCCCACCCTTCCTCACCAGCAGACTGCCCTGCAAGGTCCTAAGTGAGGTGACCCTGAGCCAAACAGAGAAGCCAGGTCTATAGAATACCAGTCTCCCGGGCCCCAGAGAACCCTGACTCCTCACTGTGCCCATCTGGGATCCTGGCTGGGGAAGAAGGGACAGTAGGGTGGTAGTGGAGAGGCTGTGCTAGGAGTCCCATGAGCCATGTGCACACCCACCTGGTCGTTCAACCCCACGTTCACCATTGTCATCTCGCCAACCATCTCGATCCAGCTGGTGCCACAGGGGTTGTGAGAGTTGACGCCCCTCCGGAACCACACCTGCAAAATCAGAAAGATGCATGTATCCCTGGAGACATTTGGAGACAGAAACTCATGTGTGTGTGTGTGTGTGTGTGTGTGTGTGTGTGTGTTCTCGAGCATGTAGTCATGTGTGCAGGGCAGAGAACAACCTCATCCATCAATTCCACAGGTGCCATCCATCTTGCTTTTTTGAGACAGGGTCTCTCACCAGCCTAGACCTTGCCAAGGAAGCTTGACCGGCTGGTCTGTAAGCTCTGGGGATCCATCTGCTCCCACCTCCAGGCACTGCAATCGCAGGCACACACCAGCATGCCCAGCACTGGGATCGCAGGCACACACCAGCACGCCCAGCACTTTTACATTGGTTCTAGGGCTGGAACTCAGGTCCTCACGATAGCAAAGCAAGTTTTTACCAACTGAGCCACCTCAGAATCCGAGGGGAGCTTTTCATTGTATTTTTACTTATTTACTCAGACAGGGGACAGAGAGGAACATGTATCATAGCTTGCACGTGGCCATCAGAAGACAGCTGTGGGGGTTGGTTCTCTCCTACCATGTGCATCTGGGGATTGAGCTCAGGTTGACGGGCTTGGTAGCAGGCGTCTTTACCCACCGACTCACCTTACTGGCTCATTCTAGAAAATCCTTCTAAAGTTGACAGGAATGGCCCCTACATATAGTTAGAATAAACCCACAATGTACAAGGCCCTAGTTTCCTTCCCCAGCACCATGACAGGCAGAGATGATAGATGGGCAGATAGATTTCACAAGAGCATATAAAATTGGCTAATTTGACTGAACCTGCCTCTGATAATGTGACAAAGGAGAAGAGAAAAACATTTAGTTGGCTGAAGTTAATTGGGTGGCATATTGGCTTCTGGTTATCTGAAATGGTTGGCCCATGGAACAATAAACATGGTTGTTTAGCATTTTAGTCCAGGGATGCGAGTGAAGGTACCATTTGATCTCTAGAATCAAATACCCTGGAGATGGGTGATGATTTCAACAGAGGGAAAAGCTCACAGCAGGGGCTGCAGGTGTGGCTCGGATCGTAGAGAAGTTGCTTGGTATGCATGAAGCCCAGAGTTTGGTCCTCAGCAGTCAGGTATGATGGTACATGTCTATAATCTGAGCAGGAGGAATGGGAGCTCAAGGCCAGCCCCTGCTACATATTAAGTTTCGTATACCATTTCAAAGGGAAAAGGCAAACTCACAGGATTTACACAATGGGTTTAGATGACCTCACAGGAACAGAAAGCCTTGGTATTAAATGGCACCATTACGTACCCCAGTTCCAGCCCCCAGCTCTTACTTTGCGGTCCTTCGTGATGGCCCAGACCACACTGACTCCCGCGGAGACGTGCATGATACCATTTTCAGACCCAGGAGGCTCCACTATGGACCAGGAACTTCCTGCCGGTTCCCAAAGAGACCCCAGGCAGCCCCGTCAGCCAAGATTCTGGACAGGAAGTGCCCCGCATCCTGTGATGGGACTGGCTACCTTTTGGGTTGTTCCTGCAGATTCCTTCTCTGACCAGGGCCTGCCCTTCCCAGAGGGTGGCCCATATAAGGTCGTGGGGTCCACAGCTGATCTGGACCACCTCCCCTGGGGTGTCCACAAGAGACCAGGAAGAGCCTTCTGGGTTCGGGTGGCTGACATCCTCTCGGTACCACACCTGGGAGAGGAGAAGAAAATATGGTATTTGAATGGCTAAACCTGCCTACCTGCACAGGCCGCACATGGGGTCTCTGACACACTCACACCCTCCCTGCATATACACACCTTGGTGAGAAAGTGCACAGCCTGGGCTGTGGCGGGACTAGAGAGGCAGACCTAGTCTCTGCTGTGAGACCGACCGTCTACAAGCAGATTCCAGTGTCAGCATGGGACGCTCAGCAGATCCCAGGCAGTCCATGACACCTGTGCCCCCTAGTGGCAAAGTGCTCCCAGGACACCTGTCACAAGCGAAGGCAGGGTCTTCGAGGTTTAAGCTTAGGGAAATCCAATGTCTAAAATGTCCACTTCTTTTCCTCTTCAACCAAAACAATGAAATTCCTCTCTCCCCATATCTCTGCCAAGGATTGTTATCCGTTACTTTCTTGATAATAGTTACCCCGACTCTGGAGAGAGGGAATCTCAAAAGTAGTTGTGTGTGTGTGTGTGTGTGTGTGTGTGTGTGCATGCATGCTATTGTTTGTGCATGATCATGCATGCATAGGGCCTACAGAAAAGGACTTGTAGCTGGGGTTGACAGCATATAATCACACTGTTGATTCAGTTCAGGTAAAGGAGGTGAGGGGAGGATGGGTCCACAGAGCCATCTTTGGACTCGGGGTTCTGACTTCTCTGGTCTTGCCAATCTACCCTTATGATGGGCTCTGCAGGACCAGCCCTGGGAAGCCCTGGCAGCTTCAGGGAACAAGCCTCTCCCTTGCGGAGCACAGGGTCCTGGGGCCACCTCTTCCGGAGCACAAGAGTGGGACTGGGTGATGCTGGCTCACAGCTGACACTCGGGAACACAAACACAGGTGTGTGGCCCCTACTCTACCTTCTCTTTGCATCCGGGTGGGAAGTCCTGAGCTAGGGCGCTCACCCTGCTTGGCCCCTCTCCACCACCCTCCAGAAGGGCTCAGAGAAAATGACTGTGCTTCCCCTAAATCTGAGAGAACATGACCCCAGCCAAAGTTAAGCCTGCTAAAAATAATCCGCTCTGACTGTTCCAAAGTCAGTGGTGACTTGTGGTTAATCTGGTTAATACAGGAGTTACTGAACAATCATAAAATAAGACCTAAAAAACTACGAGGAAGGCATCAGACCCCTACGCTTGGGACCATCTGTGTTCCCGTTGCCATCCAGGCTTGGCGTTTCTCATAAACTCTCTGAGAAAAGAAATTCTCTCTAAATATGCATCTATCCATCACTTACCAATCTGCACATCTACCATCTACCCATCCATTCATCCATCTACCCACCCATTCATTTATCCATCCATCCATCCATCCATCCACCTACCATCAATCTACCCCAATCCACACACCACACATCCAACCACCCACATCCAGCCAATCAACACTCGACCCACTCCTCATCCCCCTACTTACTTCCCATCCATTTGTCCAGCCACTAGCCTATCTATTCACTTGTCATCTATCCACCCACCCGGGAGTTTTCTGTCATCTATTCACATCTACTTACCATCCATCCATCCATCACCCCTCATCCATATACCCATCCCTATACCCGCCCTCATCCATCTAGCTACACACCATCAATCTATCCACACATCAGCCATCCACCCACCCACACATCCACAACCCTCCTGGAGACTGGAGGAAGGAGCTGGCAGGGAGCCCAGAATCCGTCCAAAGAGACAGAACTGATTACATCTGAGCTAGGACGAGTGACAGGTCCCAAGGCTTCCAGGGTATTGTGGAGTCTGGAAACTCTCTGCCCATGCAGGAAGTCCCAGTTCCAAGGACAGGAGGCAATGAGCTCTCTTCCCCACCTTGGGAAACCCCGGCACCAGTCCAGCCTGCAGCCGGCCTCCTTTGCCATGTCAAGTTGGGCACAGTGGTAGTGACTTACCTTTCCCTGCAGGGACACGGCCCACACGGACAGGCGGCCCACAGGTTCCTCTGTGATCTCCCACCCTCCCACAGAGAGGTCATTGAAGGGGTCGGGGAGTTCCTTGGGGTCATCCTTTGAGGGGATCTGAAATGAAGGGTGAGAAGCAATGGCTGTCATCACCTGGTGACCTGTACTGGGTCACCCCCTCTCTCTCCTGCCTCTCCCCCAGTCTGTCCATCCTCAGCGTGGTCCATGCTGCTTGACTCCATGAGGAAGGCAGCCACAAGCCTGCAGGCCCGTGGAGCTGGCCATGGGTACCCTCTATTCTGTCCCCTCATCAGACGCCAGACCTGAGCCACTGCTTTTGAGCTGGATCATTGGGGACAACACTAGAGCCCTGGTCAGGGAGGGAAAGCCTAAGAAAGGATAAGTTCTGTGCTAACTTTGACTCCTATATGGCCAGTTTCCAAATGAGGGGACCTGTAGGGCTACAAGGCTCCGTGGCAGCAAACAAACCAACAGCCAGGTCCTGGGGTGGGTATGGTGTCCCCTTCTGCCCTGGTTGGGGGATGAATGAAGATGCCAATCCTTGTAACCCTCCTATCAGGGACCCTATGCTCCACCGCCATGCCCCATTGAGGCAGAAAGACCTTGGCCCAGGTGTCCCGGGATTTGTATCTCCTGTACCGGATCCACTTTCGCCTCCGCACGCACGAATTCCATTTCTTGTCTTTAGTGTAGGTGGCAGGGAAGTCCATAGCGTATGTCCACCCCTGAAATACCAAGGTTCGAGCCTTATCTGGCTTGGCGGGGGAGGGGGTAGCTTCTGAGGAATGGGAAGGTGGAGAGATAAAGGGAGGGAAGGAGGGAGCAAGGTGTCCAATCCCAGCAGAGGTTGGACACCAACAGGGAGCACTGGGGAACAAGCTGAGCCCGAGAGGCATTCATGGAGGGTTCTGAGTTCACCTACCCCTTTCTCGGTGGGCTCCCCTCCAAAGTTCTCATCCACGTACCAGTCTGATTCCCATTCCCAGTGTGGCGAGGGCAGTGCTACCCCATCCAGCGGCCGATGCTGGAGCCCACTCACGTCACTCCATGACCAGCGGTCACTCGGCAGGAGCTTCTCACAGAAGCCTCCCATGGGGTTCCAACGCTGAGGCCAGGGGACACGGAGATGGTATCAGGAATGAGCCAGATGGGGGTGGACCACCTCAGCAATCACACACACACACACACACACACACACACATACACACACACACACACAGAGAACTACCTGATTCTCATAGGCCTCCTCTCGGTGGCGGATGGGTACATCACTAGAACACACGTACAAGTAGACCTGGTTGTCACAGGCAATGCCCCAGCAGCACTGGGTGGCTGCACTGACCCGCTTGAACTCCATCTGGACATCCTTGCAAAGCTCCCAGTACTGGCCAGCCGTGGACAAGGTGTACACCCTCCCGAAGAGGTCCACCGCCCACAGCACAGAGGCAGGCATGGTTGCAGCGCTGTAGGGAAGGCAGGGACAAGAGAAACAGTGTCAGTGTTATGAGTCCTGGACCAGGAACATCACGAGAACCTTGTGAGGTGGCTGTATCATGCTACAAATGGCAAGATGAGGTCCCAAGAGACAAGCAAGCAGTCACCATAGCAACCATAAGCAAAGCGTGTCTCCCAGTATAAACTCTCTTCGCCTCTTCTTTCTCATTTTAGGGATGCTCTGCCTCCTTAAATTTGAGACAGGGTCTCACGTGCCCCAGGGTTGATCTCAGATTTTCTCTGCAGCAAGAATGATCTTGACTTGTGACCCTCCTCAGTACTTCCCAAGTACTGAGGTTACAGGGGTGCCCTGCCACACACTGTTTACGGGGTAGGACCCAGCACACACAAAGAGCGGGGTTTATCCCCAGCACCCTACAGACTACATGCGGTGGCTCATCCCTGTAATCGCAACACTCAGAGAGTCGAGCTGAAGGCCCGCCTAGGCTACCCGAGACCCTGTCAAGAGAGTACTGGGAAAGTAGGTAGGGTTATTTAGGGACCTCCAGGCTTTGCCAGGCTGCTCTACTCTGCCACAGGCACGGGGGCGCTCCAGAAGGAACTGCCAGTGTGCTGAGGACTGGAGACGGAACAAATCTGAAAATAGGAGCATCTGCCTCAGGCAAGATCAGCTCCTTTGGAACCCAGTGAGCCTCACAGACAAAGGAGGATACAGGTTGCAAAGGGAGCGACAGGGATACGGAAGAGGAAGCCAGAGGCAGGCAGGGACAAGTTCTGAGGAATATCTATGACCTGAAGCAGAGAAAGACTTCAGGAAGGGGGACCTGCTTCCTAAGAACTAAATGAGGTAACACAGACAGAGAACTTACGGTAAACACTGTTCAGTACCCAGCATGACCTCTGTGATGGCCACTGATGTCACTTGATATACAACCATTAACCGCTCATCTGAGTTTTTGTTGATATGTTTGAGTCAAGGCCTCACTATATAGTCCAGATTGGCCTGTACCCCACAATCTTTCTACCTCAGCCTCCCTAGTGCTGGGATGACCGGTGTTTGCTGTCTCACCAGGTTTCAGTCTCTTGAGGAGAAAAGTCAAGCCAGAGGTGGGCAACATGGCTCAGCAGGTAAAGGCCATTTGCCACACAAGGCTGGCAATGTGAGTTTAACTTCCTGAACCCACATAAAGGCAGAAGTAGAGAACCAACTATACAAAGTTACCCTCTGACTGTAAGTATATGCACGCACGCATACACACAAAATAAAATACTAAATAAATTTAAAAAGTAATTTTTTAAAAAAGAAAGTAAAGCCGGGCGGTGGTGTGGCACACGCCTTTAATCCCAACATTCGGGAAGCAGAGGCAGGTGGATCTCTGTGAGTTTGAGGCCAGCCTGGTATACAAGAGCTAGTTCCAGGACAGGCATCAAAGCTACAGAGAAACTTTGTCTCATAAATAAATAAATAAGAAAGTAAGTTGGGCAGTGGTGTGCATGTCTTTAATTCCAGCACTCGGGATGCAGAGGCAGGTGGATTTCAGTGAGTTTGAGCCCAACCTGGGCTACAGAGAGTTCCAAGGCAGACTCCAAATCTACACAGAGAAACCCTGTCTCAAAAAACCAAAATAAATAAATAAATAAATAAATAAATAAGAGAATAAAATTCCCAGCACTTGTGAGGCAGAGGCAGGCAGATCTCTGTCAGTTTGAGGCCAGCCTGGTCTACAGAGCTAGTTCGAGGACAGACTCCAGACTCCAAAGCCACAGAGAAACCCTGTCTTGAAAAACCAAAAAAAAAAAAAAAAAGAAAGAAAGGAAGGAAGGAAGGAAGGAAGGAAGAAAAAAGAAAATAAAATTCAAGCCAGGCAAGATAGTACATTCCCATAGTTCAGCACACAAGCGGTAGAAACAGGATGAGGACTCCAAGGCCAGCCTAGGCTACACAGTAAGATTCTGTCTCAATTCCCCTACCTCCAAAAACAATTCCCAATCCAATGTATAAACAACCAATTAAGGCAAGCTGAGCCTGAAGGTTGAGCTCAAAAGGTAAAGCTGTATTTGAAACATTTTCCTTCAGATAAATGACTAAGCAGTAATTTTCTCCCAGACATAATTGAGCCTTCTGGGCGGCTAATGGAAGAACACTCGGCTGCAGAACCAGGATGGAGTGGGGGTTGTACTCATGAACTCCCTTCCGAGTGGGAACTCAGGCACCAGTCACACCGGAGCTAAAGGCCACACCGGGTAAACATCCGAGGCCAACCACAACTCGTGTCTGCCTCCACAGGATGCTCCCGCAACTTGTCACATGCCACTTCCTGTGAGATCACCATGCAACCTGGCTTGGGTCACTAGGTCACAGGACTCTTGATGTGGGTGTATGGAGGTCTTGTGATCCTGGGATCCTAAGATATCATCATTGGTTTTTGCAGAAGCGAAGGGATGGAGAGAGGGTACATCTCCCATGGAAGCAACCTCTACTTCACCACAAATCTCCGAAAGCAGCTGTAACCTGGTCCTGCAGTTATTTGGTTAACTCACCACAAAAGCCATTTGCCTCTCTGGGTTAGTTTATTCACAGATCCCTTCAGAGACCAAAAAATAGACTGCTGTGGTAGCACATTGCCACGCTCTCCGCACCTGGAAGGCTAGCCTGGCCTACATAGTGAGCCCCAAGTCTCAAAAAAACAAACACAATGAGAGCTGTGAAGATGACTTAGCTGGCCAAGTGCCTTGTAAGGAGGAAGACCTGAGTTCAACTCACATTTAAAAAAAAAAAAAGTGTGTCCTGGGGGTAGGGGAGGCGTGGTCAGCCAGGTGGCTGATTGGGTAAAGTTACTTTCTGTCAAACTGAACAACCTAATTTTGAACTCCGAGACTCACATGGTGAAAGGGGAGAACCCACACCTGCAAGTTGTCTTCCGGTTTCCACATGTGAGACATAGCAAGTGTGCATGCGCATGCACGCTCACACACACACACACACACACACACACTATTAAATAAATGTAAAATAAATTTTTAAGTGAGGCATAATGACACTTGCCTAGAATCCCAGAGCTGGAGAAATGGATCCTTGGGGCTCCCTGGCCGGTCAGCCTAGCCTAATCAGCTGCCCCAGGCTAGTGAGAAACCCTGTCTATAAAACACCAAGGTAGGTGGTGCAGGTTGACCTCTGACCTCCATTTCCACGTGTACATCCGCATAGACAAAGAGCGAGAGCGAGAGCGAGAGCGAGAGCGAGAGAGAGAGAGAGAGAGAGAGAGAGAGAGAGAACAACAGGGTAAGTAGGGGTAGATGCCCTAGAAGCCACAACACTGCACAAGGAAGCATGCACATGTTTACTTCTCCCCAACCTATCTTGGGGCTCCCTCTTTTCTACTACACCCCCACTCCTATCTGGTGTGCACTGGCAACCAAAGTTGTTTCCTGGCTACCAAATGCAGGGACTACTCCAAAGCGATTAGGATGAAAAGAGAAGACAGGAAATAGCAGAGCTTGTATGGGAGTGGGGGCCTTCCCTGGAGAATAAATAGAGAGCGCCCAGCCCCAGCGGACAGGAGGTATCCTGGCTTTTATCCAGTTCCTGCACTTGGGCGACAGGTGGGTCCCCTCACTGCCGTCAGGAGCATATGTCGGACTGTAGGGCCCTGACCATCTGCCTACATTAATCCCAGGACAAGCAGATTTGCTCGCAACAACGTCAAGAGAGACTACAGACAAGCCCCTGGACGTTCTATTTCTCTAAATCATTCAGGCTTCAGCGACCGGCTCCTTTAGATCGCTGCGGTCCTAAGGCTGCAGTGGGGGCGTGCTGTAAACCGGGTCCCGGGGCTGGCGCGTTTGGGGGTTCGAGGCAGGGATGGGGTGGTATCCTGCAGGCGTGCAGCAGAGAACACAGGTACAGTCCCTCTCCTTCTATCGATCGTCCCAGCAAACGCAGCCAATGGAGGAGGGGGAGCGGGAAACCGGAGGCTCCTCTGCTCTGAGCCGCCCCAATCTCCCCGGATAGGAGTCCCCAGGGCTCTGTCACCGATGCTTCGGGGACACCGCGCTGCACTTACCTGGGCCCACGCCCGGCGGGGCGGGTTCCTAGCGGCTGCCCCTGAACTCCCAGGCTATTGCTATCGCCTGGTCCTCCCCTGGCCTCAGGCGAGAGGGCGGGCCGGAAGCAATGGTCAGTTCAGTTCTGATTGGTCAGACTCTCAGTGACGCAACTGCCTGGGAGCCCTCGGTAGACCGCTGCGCTCAGCGGCGAGCTCACCCGCGCCGGGTCGCGCGCATGCGCACTCCCGGGGTCGCACCTGGTCCGGCCGACCGGCAGATTGCGTGCGGCGTCTGATGAGACTAGGTGCGGGTTGTTGCGTCCCCAGTCCCTCAGGACCCGGCTGCGGGAGCGGAGCAGGCCGGTGTAGATGCGAGTACCTCAGGCGAAGAGGAGGGGCGGGCCGGGAGCATGTTGGAGCGCAGAGTGAAAGGTGACCTGAGGATCGCGGGCGTGTGCGGGCGCGCCTGGCCCGGGACCGGCGGAGAAGGACACGTGACTCGATGGAGCCCTCGGAACTAGAAAGTAGCCCTGAGTACAGACTGGAAACGTGACTTTTATGACTGTACTGTGGCATCAGAGTATGTATTGCTCCGTCTCTTGCGATTGTCGTTGATAACCTAGATTGATGGAGCATAATGTTAATGTCGATGTGTGAGTGTTCCCTGGATGTGCTGATGTCTTCCCACTTTGTTGCAAGAATTCCTTCCCAGGAGAGAGGTCAAAAAATGTCTTCCTATTCCCCATAAGGTCCCAATGACCGACCAGACTGATTGCACGGGAGTTGATGGGGCTTATTACTTCCAGTGCATGGATGAGTGCGAGTGACCCTGCAGTTGGGCCCCTGACAGTCTCTATGCATCACAGCTGATGGCTTCCCTATACCCTGTGTACTCTAGCATCTCCTAAGATCCCATGCAATTAGGGCAGAATGGCATATAAATGCTCTGGAGGCGTGGCCAGGGGGCAACGGAAAGCTCAGGTCTGGTGACCACATCGCCTCTGAGGGAACGTCAGCAGTCTGGCCTCTAGCGTGCATCTGATGACCATGGCAGCTGCTTTCCTCCAAGGACCTCATTCTGCCACACACTTTGACCTCCCCAGTAACCCAAATGAGCCGAGAGCTTCTGCTCTGACTTGTGCTTCTGCCATGCTATGCTGCCTTGCTAGGGACCTAAAAGCAATACGGTGAGCCATGGACTCACAAAATTGTGAGCCAAAACAAGCATTTATGCATTTGTTTTTGAGACAGAGTTTTGCTACGTGACCCAGGCTGACCTTGAACCCAGGGTCATCCTACCTCAGCCTCCCGAGTTCTAGGATCACAGCGTGCACCGCACGTCACCCCCCAGCAACCTTTCCTAGGCCAGTTCTCTCAGGTGTTTGCAGCAGCACTGGGAGCACACGCCCTCCTCCTTTCTTGGTTCTTTCAAAAACTTTTATGTGTATGAGAGTTTTCTTGGCATGTATGTCTGTGCACCGTGTGCATGCATGCAGTGCCTGAAGAGGTCAAGAACTGGCTCTGGATCCCCTGGAACTGGCGCTGTGAGCCGCTCTGAGGGTGCTGGGAATGAACTTAGGTCCTCTGCAAGAGCAACAGTGCTCTTAACCACCACACCTTCTCTCCAAGGGAAGCACAGGCTCATTGTGAATACTGAGTAGGTTGGTGGCGTCTCTCCTGTACCGCTGAGATGGAGGATTCAGCGTGGAGATATGGGGAGAACTCTTTCAAAGCTTAAGGTCTCAGAGGCAAAGGGGGTGGATCCTCTGAGACTAGGCTACGGTCTGCTGCACTGCAGAAGCATTAGTGTGGTCCTAGGAAGACTTGGGTTCTGTTGTCTGTGATGCTTATAGCCTTCTTCTTTGTCCCCAATTTGCACTGGTGAGATCACTGAGGACCCTGGCAGGTGTGCACTGGTATATAGCTCACACGGGGGGAGTGGGCAGGTGTGCACTAGTATATAGCTCACACGGGGGGGAGGGGGCAGGTGTGCACTGGTATATAGCTCACACGGGGGGAGGGGGCAGGTGTGCACTGGTATATAGCTCACACGGGGGGAGGGGGCAGGTGTGCACTGGTATATAGCTCACACGGGGGGAGGGGGCAGATGTGCACTGGTATATAGCTCACACGGGGGGGGGGACAGATGTGCACTGGTATATAGCTCACACGGGAGGGAGGGACAGATGTGCACTGGTATATAGCTCACACGGTGGGAGGGGGGACAGATGTGCACTGGTATATAGCTCACACGGGGGGAGGGGGGACAGATGTGCACTGGTATATAGCTCACACAGGCCTGAAGAGGGCCTCAAGTGTCCTCTGTTGTCACCTTCTGCCTGTTCTTCTGACAAGGGCCCTGCCTGAATCTAGGACTGACTCACTGTCTCTGGCTGGAAGCCAGTAAGCCCCAGGGATTCTCGTGTCTCTGCTCACCTTGGGGTTGGAGTTAATGGGCAGAGACACCTGGCTTGCTAAGTGAGCATTGGCTCTGAATTCTGGGTCTCATGACTGCAAAGCCCGTGCTCTTAATGTCAGAGCCGCCTCTCCAGCCCCTGGCTAGTTTTAGGGTCCTTTTCTTCCCCCTTACAACATGGTTTGTTTTGTGTGTGGTGTCTGTGTACACGTGCACACGTACCACAGCACAGGTGTGGAGGTCAGAGGTTAGCGGACTTGGGTCTCTCCTTCCACCGTGTGGGTCTCACGTGGGACTGAAGTCAGGTTGTTAGCCCTTTACCCTCTGGGCCATCTTGCTGGCTTGCCTAGTTAGTTTTTTGGACACAGGATCTCACTGGGTTTGCCCAGGGTGGGATGGACTCCACTGTATAGCTCGGGTTCTCCTTGAACTTGCAGTCTTCCTGCCTCAGCCTCAGGAGTGTCGAGATTCCAGGCTGCACCACGACACCTGACATGTTGCTATATTTTGACATTTTTATTTTATTATTATTATATGTGTGCATGATATCCCACAGTACCTGTGTAGAGGTCAGAGAATAACTGTAGAGCTGGTTCCCTCTACCGTTTCGTGCATTCTGGAGATCAAACTTTGGTCTCTAGGCTTGCCCAGCAAGTGTTACCCACGCCCCAACCCTCCTGAGTCTCTTAACTTCCTCCATACTTTTGTGTTCTTCTCCATTTGAATCTTGCCACTTCTCTGCTTGACCAAGTTGCAGCTCTGTCGCTTACATCGTGAGTCGCTCGGGCTCCGAGTCTGTGCTGTAAAGGCACACGATCACTTGCCTCTTGTTGGGAGGATGGCGGAGCTAGGTCTCTGGTGGCATCCAGAATGTCACTGTGCCTTCTGGATCCATAGTTTTCTTCCAGTGCCGGGGATTAAACCCAGCCAGGGTCTTGCACACGCTAGGCAAGTATTCCGCCACCAGACTCCCTTCCTAACTTTTCCGTGTAATCAGGTTTGGGTCACTTGGCCATCATTGCTCATTGCCTAGTGAGAGTTCTGGAAATGCTTTAGGGAAAACACTGGCTCTCCGCCCACTCCCAGACGTGATAACTGGCACTTCTCTGCCAGTGTGGACTGTACTCTTGAAGTATGAGCCCAAATACACCCTCTGCTCTGACCTCTAAATGGAACCCCCCCATATACGTGTAATCACATACAAACAACATGAAAAATAAATAAAAATGAGACTAAAAGTGTGTGTCCGTCTGTCCTTGGCTGGGGAGAGCTCACAGGGTCACAGATGCAGTGTGTGTGTGTGCGCCCACATTGGCACATCTAACACCTTGAGGAAGGGATTTTGAGACAGGCTCTGAGTATGTAGCTCTGACTGTCCCGGAACTCGCCATGTAGACCAGGCTAGCTTAAAACATGCAGAGATCTGCCTGCCTCTGCCTCCTAGGTGCTGGGATTAAAGGTGTATGCCACTATACCCGGGTAAAACATGGTAGTTTTGATTGGTGATATAGCTTACAACCCACAGGGCCCTGGGCTTAATCCCTGGTTTCACCCTGGGGAAAAAGGAAGAGAAAAACAAAAGAATTAATTTTTTAATTTCTAAAAATAATAATTAAAAAAAATTAAACCACAAAACCTCTAAAATAAAGACAACCGTGGGCCAAGCCTAGAAGTCAACAGTAGCCACTCAGGGTGCGTGAGAACGGGCAGGACCTTCCCTACCTCATTGCTAAGTCCCTCAAAATGGTGAATGGAACATGCATTGACAGGACTTACAGATTCTGTATTAGCACAGTGCTTTATTCGAATTGGCCAAGAGATCTTTCACCAAGAACTGAAAAGGTGCAGAGGGAAAAGAAAGAAATGTGTGGTATGAGAGGAGGCAGGAAGGAAGGCAGGGAACTGTAAGGGCTTGAGCTGTGTGAATAAAGACGGCCAGTGAAGGGTTAAGAAGGAGAGCCGATAAGGTCTGTGCTGGAAGTACAAGGGTCGGGAGTAGGAGGCTGGAAACCCCAGGGTAAATTACTCTATAGGAGGCAAATAAAACTTGCTCTTGCCCTTAATTGGGGCTCCTGGTGTGTGTGTGCGCGCCGGCTGCCGCCCATCCCTGTGTTTTCACTTGGAGGCTAAAGCTCGCTCTTGTGGTTTGATTCTTACAGCAGTTAAATGCCAGTGTGCTCAACACCAAGCTGTAGTTCATGAAACAGTTTTTGCTGCTTTTGTGTTTCTGGCGATGCTGGGGATCCAATCCAGGTCCTTGCACATGGACTAGGCAGTGTCCTGCCACTGAACCGCATCTCCAGCTGTGGCCCACTGAACCGCATCTCCAGCTGTGGCAAACTTACCTAGACAGCCTCTCTGGGGCTGGGCATGGAACTCAGAGGTGGAGACCTTGTCTGTCAGGTGTGAGGACTCTGGCTTTGATGCCTCGTTATTCACATAGTAAAGGAACAGAGCATGCAAACATCTGTATTCTGTTTTTACTCGAGAAATGTAATTTGTCAAATAAACCAGGTTTTGGAACTAAGTTGCTTTTGTGGTTTTCTATAATTGTTTGCACAAGCATTTGTGTGTTTGTGGTGTATACGCGCACGTGTGTGAGGGCAGCGTTCATGGACATCAGCTGGTTTCCCTACTTTTAAAATCTTGTTGTTTTTCAGTTATTTTTATATTTTAACTGTGAGAATTTTGCCTGCATGTATGTCACCAATGTGTGCTGTGTTTGGTGCCTGTGGAGGTCAGAAAAGGGTATCAGAAATCCCAGCTCTGAGAAGAAAGGGCAAGTGGACACAAAGTCCCATTCCTAACCAAGAAGTGATTTGCAATTGATACTTGCTGGGAAGGAAAAAATCCATTTCACTACCAACCACATTCCAGGGCAGGCCCCATGCACCGGGGCAGTTGACCAACACAAAATGAATGCTGTGCTTTTTTTTTTGGTGGAGTTTTTGTTTCATTTTGTCACATTTTGTTTGTTTTGATTTTCATTTTTCATTTTGATCTTTTTTTTTAAGAGAAAGAACATGAAGTTTGATTGGTCAGGAAGTGGGGAGGATCTTTGAAGGGTTGGGGGAGGCTCCCTTGTACTATTATTATAGATCTGTGCCGACACACCTGAGTCTGCGTGGATGCTGGGGATCCAAACTCAGATCTTCATGTTTGCATGGCAGACTTTACATTTCCCCAGCCTCCTGCACAAGTTTTACTTAGTGTTATTGACCTAAATGGTGATTGCTTGCTTGCTTGCTTGCTTGTTTGACTTTTTTTTTTTCAATACAAGGTTTCTCTGTGTAGCCCTGGCTGTCCTGGAACTCACTCTGTAGACCAGGTTGGGCTCGAACTCAGGTTGAGATCCTCCTGCCTCTGCCTCCCAAGTGCTGGGATTAAAGGCATGTACCACCACCGCCTGACTTGATAATTGTCCTGCACTCGGCCTCGCCTGCAAGAACCACGCGGGACACAGGATTCTTCTGCAGAAAAGCTTTATGCCTCTTGGGAGCTAGAGCATAAGCCATATGGCGGAGACCCAGATATGAAGGAAGCCATCCCTTATATATGAAACAGTCCTGCTTCGGACGTGTCGCTCTTGGATTGGTCAATTGTCCATAATCCCAGGTGAATGCCTCGGGAGTAGGCGGGGACAGTAGTGGAAAAATACCAACACGTGTGCGTTCACCTGGCGGTGAAGCCGGATGTCAGCGCCATCTTGATGATGGAGAATGTGGCTGCGGCCTTCTACAGATAATCATTTTTAAAAAGAGTTGGGAAATAGAAAAGAAAAAGGTGTCAGGTCTTCTGGACTTGGAGTATAGGAGGCTGTGAGCCACTGTGGTGGTTGTAATGAGAATTGATCTCCAGTTGGTGGGACTGTTTGGTAAAGCTCAGAAGGTGGGGCCTTAATGTTAGAGGAGGTGTGTCGCTGAGAGTGGCCTTTAAGGTTTCAAATGCCTATGCCATTCCAATTAGCTCTCTCTGCCTCCAACGTTTGGATCAGGATGTCATCTCTTCGCTCCAGTACCATGCATGCCTGCCTGCCTGTGGGCATGCTTCCTTCTATGAAGATCATGGACTCACCCTCTGAAACTGTAAGCAAGCCCCAAATTAAATGCTTGCCTATCTGAGTTGCCTTGGTCACAGCAATAGTAAAGGAAGTAAGACAGGCACCATGTGGGTGCTGGGAACCAAACCCGGATCTTCTGCAAGAGCAGCAAATGTTCTTCATCACTGAGCCAACCCTTCAGTAACTTACTTTTATTTTATTTGTGAGGCAGGGTCTCACTGTCCCTGCTGGCCTGGAACTTGCTCTGTAGACCAGACTATCCTTAAGCTCCATAGACATCTGCCTGCCTTTGTCTCCTGAGTGCTGGAATCGAGGACGTGTACCTCCATGTTTGGCTCATTACCTCTGTTAAATCTTGTGTGTCTTGTGGGAACACAGGACGTACTATAGCACCCTTGTGGAGGTCAGAGAGCATTGTTAGGTGTTCATCCTTACCTTCCACTCTGAGACAACCTCTGGTTCTGTACTTTGGACACCAGGCTAGCTGACTTGGAGGAATCTGCTCCGCCCCCCCTCCCACCTCTGTTAAGAGCACCAGGATTTTAGGCACATGCTGCCATATCCGAGGTTTGGTTTTGTCTTGACGTCATTCCCCATCTCACCAACCCTCCACCTTAGTAGTTGAGCAAAGGTCTCTCACTGAATTCGGGACTCAGCAACCCACTAGACTGGCTGGCAAGCGCTAGGGATTCTCCTTGCTCAACCGCCTTTGTACTACGCTGCGCTGACACACCTGAGTCTGTACGTGGGTGCTGGGGATCCAAACTCAGGTCTTCATGTTTGCACAGCAAGCTTCCCCATCTCCCCAGCCTCCTGCATAAGCTTTACTTTGCATCATTGACCTAAACGGTGATTTGTGTTTTTCAACCCCAAAGTCCAGCACAGAAATGGAGTCCCATTGGCTGCTGCTGCGGGCAGGACGCCCCTCCACGGAGACTGACGAAACCCTGGCTTCTGCCCTGCTGAGCCTCAGACAGCAATTTTAGGCAGGCAGGACACTCCGGATCTGTGTCACCCAGCCAGCAGGTGAGCGTTTCCACAATGATCCATTGTAACCCTCCGTACTTCCCAAGTCCAGTCTTGAGGTCAGCAAAGTGGTAGTCGTTTTTTGTGGAGAGAAAAAACTAAAAAGAAGTATTCCAGACACGTGGGAGAGCAGAAGAATGCAACTGGGGGAGACGTCAGAGTGTGAGAGTCTAGACGTGGTCCCTGTGGCAGTTTCAACGAGCATGGCCCCCATTGGCTAGTGCGTTTGGACCCTGCTGAGCCACGGATTCAGTGAGCCTCCAAACCCTTTGTTCTCGTCACATCTGAAGTCAAAGCCTCGAGTGTGTGATTGGCCTACATCCAGACCCTTTTCCTTATTTTAGGGACTGGGCAGTTGAGAGAGTTGGGGCCTTGCTTTTGTCACTCCCTACCCTGGGGAAATAACTTTCTCTACAGTTCATAAGAACACTCTGGAAAATATTTTTTTTGTGTGCATTATATGTGTGTGGTGTATGCATTGTTACAGTTGTGTGTGTGTGTGTGTGTGCAAGGCAGTGGTTGGCATTGGGTATCTGAACCTCACTGCTAGCTGGCAAGTCTCAGGAATCCCCCTGCCTCTGCCTCCTAGTACTAGGATTACAGAGCTGCATCTGGCTTTTTATGTAGATACTGGGGCTCTAACTCCGGTCTTCAGGCTTGCATGCCAAGCACTTTACTGACCGACCCATCTCCCTGGTTCCCTCCCCACAAGATTTTGAAGTGCCGTTTCATGTAGCCCAAGGCTGATCCCAAACTCACTCCATGCTTCAGGATGACTGTTAAGTCCTCATCCTCCTGCCTCCACCTCCTGGGTGCTGGATTGCAGGTGCTTATGCAGTGCTGGGGATGGAGCCCTGGACTTCCTGCAAGCTGAGCTAACTCTTTATCCCAGGAGTCAAAGAAACCCTGTGTGTGGCTATGTGTCCATATATGTGTATGCATGCATTTGGAGACCAGAGATCAAATGTCAGATGACCTCTTCAATTACTCCACCATATTTTTTTGAGACAGGGTCTCACTAAACCTGGAGCTCATCCCATGGCTGCACTGACAGGCTAGCAGCTCGAGGGTCCCCCTCTTTCCACCACACGCACACAGGCATTACAGGCACCAGGCGTAATTTTCCCTGGGTACTGGGAATCCAGTCCCTGGTCCTTGTACATGCATGGCAAGCACTTAACCAAGCCATCTCCCCAAACCTCACTTGTAGTCTTTTCTGCTAATATGTGAAACATCAAACAAAGATCAAGTTTTGGTTAGCGTAGTGTATGTTGGAGACAGCCCCTGACTTTGCACATCCTAGGCCGGTGCTGACCTATGTCCCAGCCCCATCTATGTGTTTGGTTAGTTAGCTTGTTTGTTTTGCTTTTCTTAGGATTAAGTTTGTGGTGAACTTCCTCTAGGCCTTCTGAGTACTGGAATTGCAGGCAGGAGCCAACATGCCCAGCCCTTGTGTCGTTTTTTTTTTGTTTGTTTTTTGTTTGTTTGTTTGTTTTTGGTTTTTTGTTTTGTTTTTAGGTCCCATGGCTTGTAGAGGTAGAAAGAATCATTTCCAGAGAATTTTCTTTTTTTTTTCTTCCTTCCTCCTCCTTCCCTCCCTCCTTCCCTCCCTCCCTCCCTCCCTCCCTCCCTCTCTCTCTCTCTCTTTGTTTTTTGTTGTTGTTGTTGTTGTTTGCTTTTGTTTTTGTTTTTGTTTTAAAAGACAGGGTTTCCCCATGCAGCCCTGGCAGTCCTAGAACTCACTCTGTAGACCAGGCTGGCCTTGAACTCACAGAGATCCTCCTGCCTCTGCCCCCTGAGTGCTGGGATTAAAGGCTGTGCCACCACCGCTGGCTCCAGTAAGTTTTTTTAAAGCTGGAAGAAAAAAATGACTAAATGGAGAGTTGCTAACCTGTGGATGTGAAGTTCCCTACAAAAAGACCCTGTATTGGCACATGTTTACCAGCAGGTGGCGGTATTAGGAATGAGTTCATAAGGCACCAACTTCACATCGGGGCTCACAGGAAGCAAAGCCCCTAAACTAAACGGTAGCACACATTTGTAATCTTAGCACTTGGGGAGGCTGAGGCAGGAGGATCTTGAGTTAAGGCCAATCTGGGCTATATAGTGACATAATCCCCCAACCCCAGGATTTCTTTGTGGTGTAGTTCTGACTGTTCTGGAACTCACTCTCTAGTCCAGACTGACCTTGTTAGAGATCTGCCTGCCTCCGCCTCCTGAGTGCTAGGATTAAAGTGTGCCACCACCATCGCCTGGCTGTGACATAGTACCAAGAAGCAAAAGATACTTTGTAGGCAGTGGGACCTGTCTGGAGGGAGTAGGTTAAGGGATGTATTTTTGAAGGGTAGATCTTGTCCTGGCCCCTGCCTGTTTGTCTGTTTCCTGACTACTGTGATGTGAGCAGCTTCTTCCTGACACTATGTTGCTTCTTGCACCCCAGGTCCAATGTGATGCTGCCACAAACCTTGAACTGAACCCACCAAACCTGTGAGCCAGAATAGAAATCTCCTGTTTAGTTACTCTCCTCATAGCTGGGGGTGGTGCTCTCCAGCACTCAGGAGGCAGAGGCAGGAGGATCTCTGTGAGTTTAAGGCCAGCCTGGTCTACAGAGAGAGTTCAGAACAATCAGAGCTACACAGAGAAACCCTGTCCTAAAAAAAGAAAGAAAGAAAGTAAACTACTATCCTCAGATATCCGCTGCAGAAACACAAAGTCCAAATAATATAATGAGCAGCCAGGAGTCAGGGCAGGCGAAGGTCGGGTCTTAGGCGTTGCCCCTCAGTGTCCATCCGGGGCTATGCAACAATCACCACAGGCCTTCTGTCATTTTAGTTATCACCTTGCCAGGAGAAATGGTTACATAATGTATCGGATCTAATAAAGAGTACAACAGAATACAGGAGCCCTGTGAGCACTTGGTCACACAGAGGTAATGGGAAGGATTATTACAGTTCTCTCTCCTGTCTTGAGAGAGCGGCCTACATCCACAGCCTTATTTTTTTTCAGGGATGGTCACATATTAGCCACATGTGGAGTGGTTTTAAGCTGAAGTCTCCAGGGGCTTTGGTGTACCACTCACACTGGGACAGTCTCGTGTGTGTGTGTGTGAGAGAGAGTGTGTATGTGTGTGTATGTGTGTTGCACACTTATGTGGAGGGATTGCTAGAAGAGGCCCGAGGTTGACTTTGGATAGCTTGCACTGTTTCTCTACACCTTATTTTTTTGAGGCGTTGAACTTGGAACTTGCTATTTTGCCAGACTGATGGATAACAAGCCAGAATCCTCTTGTTTCTGCCTCCCCAGAGCAGGGGTTACAGGCACACACTGCCACATTCAGATGTTTTGTGGGTACTGGGATCTCAATTCAGGTCTTCGTGCTTGTGAGCCCCTAGGACAGTTTTTTTTTTTTTTAAGTGAGACACAGATCTGTAGGTCTGTCTCATTAGTTTAGGAGCACAAGGGATAATTAAGAATTCCTAATGTGGGGGCTGGAGAGATGGCTCACCAGTTAAGAGCACTGGCTGTTCTTCCAGGGTTCAATTCCCAGGTCCCACATGGCAGACTTCTGTCTGTAACTTCAGTTCCAGGGGACCTGACACCCTCACACAGACATATATGCAGGGAAAACACCAACGCACAAAAAGTAAAAATAAATTATTTGGAAAAAAAAAGAATTCATAATGTGGTCTATGAGGATGAAAGGGCTTTTATGAAGATGTTTCCAGTATAAACAATCACAGGGTGGAAGATCACATAATGGTGTATTTCATCTCCCAACAGTGTGCTGTGAAAGGGTAGTTCTATAAGCTGTGCATTCAGTTTAGGAGCTTTTGTTAATTATAATAAGTAAGCCCCTGTGAGAATAGGGGGCTTAAATATGTGCAGTTGGTGTTAACTGTCAGTTTGACAGAATAAAGAATCACTTGGGACACTGGAGAGATGACTCAGAGGTTAAGATCACTGGCTGCTCTTCCAGAGGTCCTGAGTTCAATTCCCAGCAACCACATGGTGGCTCACAGGCATCTATAATGGGGTCTGGTGCCCTCTTCCAGTGCACAGGCAAGCACACAGGCAGAGCGTTATCTACAAAGTAAATAAATAAATAAATCTTAAAAAAAGATCACTTGGGAGCTAGACCTCTGGGCGTGCCTGTAGGGGATTGTTTTGATTGTGCTGAGGTGGGAAGACCTGCCCACTGTGGGTGGCCCCATCCCCTGGCTAGGATCCTGGACTGTACAGGTGGAGAAGAAGGAAGAGCTGAGCAGCCGTGTGGCTTCACCTCTCTGCTTCCTGACTGGATGGGGTGTGACAGGCTGCTTCAAGCTCCTGCGTCCTTCACTTCCCCACCATGATGGATAATTCTTTGTTGTTTTTGTTGCTGCTACCGTTTGTTTTGTTTTGTTTTTTGACATTTTTGGTTTTTCCACACAGGGTTTCTCTGTAGCTTTGGAGGTTGTCCTGGAACTCGCTCTGTAGACCAGGCTGGCCTCGAACTCAATGAGATCCGCTTGCCTCTGCCCTCTGAGTGTGCCGGGATTAAAGGCATGTGTACCACCTCCAGGCTTGGTTGTTTGGTTTTTCACAGGTTTAATTGTGAGAGTTTTTAAAGAATGACAGCAACAGGAAAGAAAGGAGACCGCAGTCCTTTATCTCGTACCATGAGAGGCCGCTGGTGGTTTAAGCAGTGACAGCTTTTAGCTGGAGGAGTTGAAGACCTGCGATTACTCAGCATCGTGGTTGTCCTAAAACAAAGAAAATGAAAGTTTCTCAATAGTTTCATCGTTTGAATTAGCACATGCCATCTGTCCCAAGAACAACGCAAAATGGACACGTTGGAATGCGGCCAGATTTTGCAAACAGACTGAGAAGTTGTCAAGTATGGTAGATCGCCCATCAGTATGCAGTAGGTTACTCCCTTTCTCATTCCCAGTCACTGTCCCCGTGAAGAGACATCATGTCCAAGGCCGCTACTATAGTAGAAAACATCTCCTGGGGATTTGCTTACAATGTTGGGGGTCAGTCCATTCCTAGTGGAATGCAGGCAGGCACTGGAGCTCTAGCTAAGGGCTGCATCCTGATTCGAGGGGGCAGAGAAAGAAAGGCGAGGCTTGGCATGGGTTTTTGAAACCTCAGAACCCATCCCCAGTGACACATTTCCTCCAACAAGGCCACACCTCCTAATCCTTTTAATCCTTTCAAATAGTGCCACTCCCTGTGACTAAGCATTCAAATAGATGAGCCATTCTCATTCAAACCTCCACACTCCCTAAGAAAGGATAATCTTTGTGGGTGGTATTTTACTGAGCACCACGGCTATAACCCAGTGGCATGGGAGGATTTCCACCCAAGGAGAACCTAGACACTGTTAAACACACACACACTTGTATGTGTAGAATCCAAGGGTTTTTTTGTTTATTTGTTTGTTTTTGTTTTTATTTTTTTGAGACAGGGTTTCTCTGTAGCTTTGGAGCCTGTCCTGGAACTAGCTCTTGTAGACCAGGCTGGTCTCAAACTCGCAGAGATCCGCCTGCCTCTGCCTCCTAAATGCTGAGCCAGAACTCAAGGTTAAACAACGGAATTCACCAGTAGTCGATGATTTCTGGTCGTCCTGCCCCTACCTCCCAAGTGTTCTGATTACAGGTATGTAATACGGGAGCTTCCTGCACAGAACTCTGCAAACTGAGACACATCTCTAGTTCACTCTTTCTTATTTTTGATTTTGTTTGTTTCTCGAGTATAGTCCTGGCTATCCTGGAACTCTCTGTAGACCAGACTGGCCTCAAACTCACAGAGATCCAACTACCTCTGCCTCCTGAATGCTGGGATTAAAGGTGTGTGCCTCCACAGCCCAGCCACACTTCATTTTCCAGTGGGGGGGTCTTACCCTGTAGCCCAGACTGTCATGAACTTTACTATGTACATTAGGCTGACCTCAAACTGGTGTTCCTTCTGTCTCAGCCTCCTAACTGCTGAGATAATAGGTGTGTACCGTAATACTTGACTGAGAATCAATTTCGTGTGTGTGTGTGTGTGTGTGTGTGTGTGTGTGTGATTGTGCATGTTGGGGAGGGGTCAGAGATCAACACCAAGTGTTCCAGTCATTCTTCACTTTGTTTTAAGGCAGTATTTCTCACTCACTGATTGGGGTAGACGGGCTGCCTAGTGAGCTCTGAGGATCCCCCGCCTCTGCTGCCCCAGGGCTAGGATCACAGATGTGCATCTTCATGCCTGTTATTTTACATGGGTTCTGGGGATTGAAGTCAAGTCCTCATGCTTGCAAGGCAAGCACATTACTAACAACAGCCATCTCTCTATCCTGTCTTTCTTTTTCGCAATGCTAGGTGTCAAACCCAGAGCCCGACACGTGCTGGACAAGTGTAACTCAGAGCTCTACCACTGAGTTATTCCCCTAGGCCGCCCTCGCGGTGCCAGTGGCTCTGAATCATTGTGTACGTGCTACAAAGGAGAGATGAAGACAGCATGGGCAGATCGGAGCCTTGGTGTGCACGCATCCTCTGGGCACAGTGTCTTTGGTTCTCCTAATGTACTTCTCTTACTGTGATAAACGCCATGACCAAAAGCAACTCCAGAGATGGAGAATGCCAATTGGCTTGTAGGTTATACAGTCCATCATCGAAGGATGCCAAGAGCTGAACCCAAGGCAAGAACTTGAAGCAGAAATTGCAGAGGAACACTGTATACCGTCTCACTTCTTCTGGCTTGCTTAGCTACTTACACAGCCCAGGCCCCACAGCCTAGGGAACACCCATAGTGGGCTGGGCCCTCCTACATTAATTAGCAACTAAGAAAAGACCCCATAGCTGGGCACCTCTAATTCTAACACTTGGGAGGTAGAGGCAGGTGGATCTCTGTGAGTTCGAGGCCAGCCTGGTCTACAAAGCAAGTTCCAGGACAGCCAAAACTGTTACTCAGAGAAACCCTGTCTTGGAAAAAGAGAATGAAAGAAAGAAAAAGAAAATACCTTACAGATAAGGTCAAAAGCCAATCTACTGGCATTAATTCATAAGCTGAAGTTCTCTCTTCCAGGTTACTCTAGGTTTGTGTCAAGTTGACAGCTGAAACTAGCTAGCGATGATACTGGTTGTTCCCTTTTTTCCAGCTACCAGGTATTAAAGAGAAGATCATGACCAAAGCACCCATTCCTAGGCAGCTGATGAATAGTGTACGAATCCTTCCTTAACCCACCAATCCATTCTAAAATCCCCTCTAAGAGTTGCTTTTGTCATAGGTTTCCTTTCCACGGTTCATTCATGCATCGTGAAGGATACAGCTGGAAAACGGCCAGCCAGAAGACACAGAGCAGGATACGGATTGGCATTGGGCTTCCATACGCTGTCTAGGAGCGTATTTCCAAATATCCATTCATCAGGTGTCGCTGGAAGAAGTCTTCCCCCCCCCCCCCCGCCTCAGGTGAGTTCAGTGCCCACAGAGGCCAGAAGAGGGCATTGGGTCCTCTGGAACTGGAGTCACAGATGGTTGTGAGCTGCCGTGTGGGTGCTAGGAACTGAACCCGGGTCCTCTGGGGAAGCGGCTTATGCTCATAATCACTAAGCCATCTCTCCAGCCTCAGAAGCTAGATTGTTTTTTCTCCCAAAGGCACGAGGAGCTGGGGCCGTAGCTCCATTGCTGGAGTTCTCACCACCATGCACCGGCTCATTTTCTAGCACATAATGTGTGACCCACATTTGGAATCCTGGCACTCAGGAAATAGAGGCAGGAGGGTCACAAATCCAAGGTCACCCTCAGGTCCTTATCAAGCCAAGTGCTTTACTGACTTGCTGTCTCCCTGACCCCTGTGTTTTAAAGATAAGATGATCGAATTTCTGTTAGGGCTTAGCTATATTGAAGGCTCGGTTTTCAATGCAGTGTTCAGAAGTGAGGCTTTCGGCACATAATTGGATCAGAAGAGTGCAGATATAATCGGTGGATTAGCCATCGATGGTTTCATAACTGATGGAATGTTAAGAAATGGTAGAAACTGTGGAAGGTATGTTCTTGGAGGCTGCCGAGAGGCCACTGAAAACTGTGTTTTTTATTACTTATGTATTTACTCTTTTGGGTTTTCAAAACAAGGTTTCTCTGTGTAGTCCTGGTTACCCTGGAACTCACTCTGTAGATCATGCTGGCCTGAAACTCAGATATCTGCCTGCCTCTGCCTCCCAAGTGCTGGGATTAAAGATGTGCACCACCACCGCCTAGCTAGACTATGTGAGTCTCCCTTTCCTCGGGGTTGTTGGCCACCAGCCCACGAGGGCAAAGGGAGCAGAGGGATGAGCAGGGTTTGGATGGCTGTGAGCAGGATGGAAAGAATTTAGGGTCACAGATGGGAAGGGTTGGTTGGTCACAATACAGCACCTGATTATCATACAGGCGGGAGGAAAGATGGAGACTTAAGTGCTAAGTCATGCAGCATTTGCAGGGAGCTCTGCCATCTTCCAAATAAGGCCAGGCAGCTGAGTTTAGGAACACTCTCCAAATAAGATTAGAGGAGAAGAGGAAGCCCTGCTGGGAAAGGGGGTCCTCCACTTTGTGCTGAGCTCAGGGAGCTATCCAGACATGGTGGACTGAAAGCTTACTAGCAGGGATCCTCCAACAAGACTGTATTTAAAAAAAAAAGATTTATTGTGTATGTATATTGTAGCGTAACACCTGCTCTATGCGCCATGGTACAGTTCACCAATTGGGCAAGGGGCTGGAGATCGAAACACACACAGAGACACGGGTAATGCCCAGAAAGCCCCAAGAACGCTCCTTTATTGTGTTCCAGGGAAGCTTGTACAGGGTAATGGCCACCCCCTAACTCTTAGCTGCAAGCCCACCAGAAACCACTCCCCCGCCATCAGGAACTCCCGAGGGTCTTGTGCTCAGAGCAGCTGCAAAACAAGTTGTTTACTCCGGCAGGCGGGGGGGGGGGGGGGGGGGGGGGGGGGGGGGGGGGGGGGGGGGGGGGGGCGTTCGGTTCACAGGAAATTCAGGGTCTGGGGGTCCACAGTCCCCAATATCTCTCCCTTTTCTATATAGTTAGACCAAGGTTCTAGACTGGCATGGGCGTAGCACAAATAGGACGGAAAAAAGGAGTCACAGCAGCCATCTGGTGGGCGGCAATTCCAGCTGCCACGGAGGCCGGAGGTCTCAGTGATGACAGTAGTGGCCACCACAGCCGCGATAATCCCTAAGTTTCAGCCAGGACAGCTCGGCAGTCATCCTCAAACTCCAGATCCTCCTGCCTCTGCCTCCTTCAGCATATCCTACCAGTGTGTGCCACCACAACCGGCTGGGGTGGCTCCACCATGCTGGGCACCAACCCTGCCAGGGTGATGCGCCTCCGGCTGCTTCTGGGAGCCGGCCTTCTGCCGCTACTGCGCAGGTCCCTCAGGTCCTATAGTGGTACGGGAGAATTGTCTGTATTCTGTCAATCATGTATTTTAATAAAACGCTGATTGGCCAGGCAGGAAGTATAGGCGGGTCAACCACACAGGAAGTAGAGGCGGGGCAATGAGAATAGGAGAAGGCTAGGGAGGAGGAAGCTTCCTCCTCCATTTCTGCCCAGACCACCTAAGAAGCAACATGTGAGCTGACAGCTGAAAAAGGTACCAAGCCATATGACTAACGTAGATAAGGATAATGGGGTAACATATGTTATAAGAGCTAATAAGTAGCCAGAGCTAAGGGCCAATCAGTTTATAACCTTATGGAGTCCTGTGTGTGATTTTCTTTGGGATATGCCGGTTGTGGGGTACTGGGCGGGACAGATACCCCAACAAGCCGGCCCCTCATGTTACAGATGGCACCCACGTGAATAACTGCATCCACAGAAAGCCTGAGAAAGCTTGAGAAAGAATAGAGTAAAGCATGTTTTCTTGGTAGCAGCAATTTCTCAGGTCTGCTCTGCTTGCTAGGGGCAAGCAAGTGCTCTCATCTAAGAAAGGCTTCCTGACTCAGCTTTAGCTGCAAAACCCTGCAGCTCTTTTAAGAGGTCCTGCCACTGTAAGATTTTAGACAATTCTGTAGCCATTTCTGACAATTCCAAACCCTCTCAGCCTCTGTGCCTCAGTGCTTCCCCTCCTCCCCTGGGAACCAAGGACCTAACGGCTACACATGCATGTACTCAGTTCCTGAACAATTACCCACATACATATGTTTTGACTCAGTCCCCTGGGAAACGGGGTCAAAATGACCTCTTACCTCATCTGATCTGACAATAGTTTTCCAGTCAATTATTGATATTAACCCTTTTCGAATAAGCCAATCACAATGGTAAAGGAACAACCCCTCTTGTTTCTATGGGGCCTTCTCCTTTAAAAGTAGACTGTACCAGCTATTGGGGGTCTCTCGGCTTCCCGAATGCTGGGGGACCCTGTCATGACAGAATTAATAAAATCCTCATGCTTTTGCATCGGCTGTGGTATGTGAGGTGGTCTCTGGGGGCGACTCCTTCTCAGTTTGGACACTAGAGTCCAACACCATGAAACACTTAAATGGTGTTGGTGAAAAGCTGAACGCATGCTTTTCGGTTTTCAGCTGTAGCAGGAAAAAAGCTGTGCTGTTTTAAAATGCTGGCCGTCCTGCCAGGGCAAACTCTGCCTCTTTCAGGCAGGCAGTCCGACCATGGAGGATTTGAATGTGGTCTGTGAGCAGAATACTGTAGCTTGCTTGCTGGCAGGGACCTTGAAATGCCACAGAGTTGTGGCAATAAAAATGGCTCCAGTAGTACCTTTGCCATAAGGCTGGAAAGCTAAGGAATGGGCTGGATCTAACCGTCAAAGCCACGGCTTTAGTCCTACCCATTAAAGATTCATGTGGTCAGAAAAAGAGAGATATACAGTAAAGAGAGATTCAAAGAGGACGAAAACCTCTAAACGGTTTACAGTGTGTTAAAAATATATGCAGGATAAAAGTTAAAGTTCTTAAAGTTAAAAAGAAAGAGAGTAGGTGGGTGTGGTGGTACACATCTTTAATCCCAACACTTGGGAGGCAGAGGTACATTGACCTCTGTGACTTCAGGGGTATCTGGGCAGTTCCGGTTTGCCTCAGCTCCAGCACTTGTTGATGTGCCTCGCTCCTGCTGTGGCTCCGAGCACCACCACCTACGGCATTCCCCGTGGTCCCACAGCCTCCAGTAAACCATCATTTAGGGAATTTGGGTGTCATTTTCTCTAAACTACTTTCTGCTGTTAGTTGGGCAAAGTAATTTTTTAGGGCATTCACAGCAACCTTTGGCTGGGGGTGGGGGGGGGTGGGGGTCTTGGTCCATCAAACCGTTATATTAGCCTGGAAGGATTCCACAGATTCTCATCTTCTGTGGAAACGAAAGCAGAACTTCCTTTCCAAAGCAACAAATCCTTAGACCCATATTTTGAAATCAAGATAACTTTCTTAGCAGTCCCCAGAATCAAATGTCTCTTTCCAGTCAAAAATTAAAAGAAAACATAACAATATACATAATCCAGATTCTCTGTGCACATTCCATCTTTCTGAGGCCTTCAATTCACCCTCTTGCCTCCTCTTTATTACTTTCCTGCTGTCCAGTCTTCTGGAGGGTGTCCCTCAGAGTGTCTCAGGTTCCCGATCTCAGCTATGTCTCCTGTGGCACCTGGAACCACTATCAGGCAAGAGTCTGGGGATGAAGAAACACATACCCATCTTCAGTACACCCTTACCACTCCAATGGGTGATCTCTCAGGGATCCCTAGTTCCCCATCTCGCTGGGGGGAGGTGGTCTCCATTTGTAACACAACACCTGCTCTATGCGCTATGGTAAGGTTCATGAGTCTGGCAAGGGCCTGGAGATTGAAACACACACAGACAGAGAGATGGGTACCTTCCGCAGCTGCTGCAAGCATAGGAAAACAAGTTGTTTACTCCGGCAGGCAGGGGGTCCACAGTCCCCAACAGTATATGTGTGTGTGTGCTTGCATGAGTTTATATGCACCATGTGTATGCACATATCTGTGGAGGCCAGAGAAGAGTTGTTGGGTCCACAGATCACACAGAGATGGGGACAGACCACCAAAGTCTAATAAACCAGAAGCAAACTTTATTCCAGAAAAAAATTAAAAATTAAAAAAACAAATCTCCATGGGGCCTAAAAAGCTTATCAGCTAGCTTAGACCATAGCCAGAGATGGACTTGTAAGGCTGTGTCAAAGGCCAGATTTTGAACTCCTCCTTTTACAGCAAGCATTAGGCAATAACAAAAGAATTTTACAATCTCAAGGTAAAACTCAGATAAAAATTGTCCTTCTTTGCAATTTCCATTAATGTAACATGAGGGGGGATGGCTTGTTTGTGTTTTTCTGTCCCACCCAGTTGTTTAGTCCCAAAGTAAAATCACACAAGAGATCTCTGTAAGTTATAAATGCTGATTGGCCTGTTAGGTCAGGCTTTTTACTGGCTAACTCTCATATCTTGATTAACCCATTATTTTTTTCTATTTTAGCCATGTGGCTCAGTATCTTTTTCAGTGGGGCAGCTTATATCCTGCTGCTTCGGTGGTCTGGGCAGGAGTGGGAGTAATCAACTTCCTCCTCCCCAGAATTCTCCTGCTCTCCTTGCATCATTTCCACTTCCTGTCTGGTTTTCCCGCCTACACCTCCTGCCTGGCCAATCAGCGTTTATTTAAAACATGATTGACAGAATACAGACAATTCTCCCGCACCACTTAAGATAATGGCGAATCAATCCCACACCAGTTATGTTTTAAAGGGGTATTTTTTTGGGGGGTAAAACTTACATACACCATAAACCGTCAGGAAGGGAGCCTAGTCGCTGGAGCAGGAGCCGGAACCAAGCACCGGAACCAAGAGGCCTAGCCGAGGCTTGCCACTCTTCTTTTAAAGAGAAATATACCACGCCCCAGTGGGCTGGTATTTCAGCAACTATTGGCTGACGGAGCAGAAGGCTCTCCCGCAGCACTGTGGGCTCGTGCTTCAGCGACTATTGGCTGAAGCAGCGGAAGGTACTCCCGCAGCACATTAACAGAGTTTTTCAGTTAAACTAGTGTTTGTATTTAGCCCATCATTTTTCCTGTCATTCCTTGATAGTGTTTACCAAGCCTCTGCACCTCCCCTCACACTGCCCGTTTTGCAAAGCAGGGAAGGGTATGGGACAATATAAAACCAAAAAGTCAAAAGTCACGTACATCCCATAATTTAAAAGTTAACTCAGCTCACATCAATTTCTGGTCATGAGTGGCAGGGGGGGCGGGTATCTAAAGGCTGACCCTAGGTTTGCAGAGCGACCCTAAGTTTGCAGCGAGCCACTTCAGCCTCACAAATAAAACTATGGGTTGTAAAGCAGAGTAACCCATGGTTAACAGTTAATCCTTAAGCTGCTGAGACAGCTGCTGACAGGCTGCCCTCATTCTCCTAGGCTTACAACTTTATATTTCTTTATTTCTGCATTCTTATTTCTGGAGTCTACATTTCTATATTCTTATTCTTGGGCTCTTCAGAGCCAGTTCCCTTAAAGCGGCAGTTAAGGGTGGTGGGAGCCGCCTGATAATGGTGCTGAGAGCTGAACCGTCATCCCTCCGTGAGAGCAGCAAACACTTGTAGCTACCAAACCATCTCTCCAGCCCTCAGGACTGTCTTGTCCCTGTTCTTCCTTGCCCGATCTCTCGGTATCCCGGCGTTCCTGAGGTGAGAGCTTTGCTTTGCCACACGCTCCCCACAGGCCTTTAGCGGTGAAGTAGCCCAGCACAGACTAAACCTTTGCTCAGCCATTTTGTCATGGCAAAAGGTGACTAATACCTTCTCCTTGGGTCTGCTGTTGTCATCAAGTATATGGTTTATCTCTGTGTGTGTGTGTGTTGGAGGGGGGGTACAGGTGCATGTATGTGCCTGTCCATGTGGAAGCCAGAAGCTGACTTGGGCTCCTGTTCCTCAGGAATGGTCTCTTCTCGAGGCAGGATCTCTCACTGACCTGGAACTTGCCGAACAGAGTAAGCTGGCTGCCAGTGTGCCACAGGGGTCCACCTGTCTTGCCTACCCAGTGTTGGGATTACAAGTACTTGCCCCCGCAGTGGATTTAGGGGCTCCACCTCAGATTCTCATGTTTGCAAGGCAGACACGTCTCTGCTAAGCATCTCCTCAGACCCTCAAATGTATGTTTTAGGAGGGAAGAGGCCCTTGTGAGATGTTTTCCCCTCATTCTTTCCTTTTTCATCCCTCCCTCCCTTTCCTTCCTTCTTTCCTTCCTTCCTCCCTCCCTCTCTCCCTCCCTCCCTCCCTCCCTCCTCCTTTTCTTTTTCTTTCTTTTCTTGAGACAGGGTCTGCAATCTTGGCTGTCCTGGAACTTGGTATGTAAAGCAGGCCTGGAACCCACAGAGATCTGCCTCCTCTTCTCAAGTGCTGGGATTAAAGGCGTGCCTGGCATGTCCCCTAATTTCTCTTTTATGTTTCCTGTCACTGCCCTTCCCCCAGGTGGTAATGATCATCTGTTAAGGGAAACTGTAGAAACGTTCCCTTCAGGATAGCTTGTTGCTACTTCACTGCTCAGCTCCCTGTGGGACAGGGTCTCACAGTATAACCTAGGTTGGTCTCCGACTTGCCATGCTCCTGCCTCAGTCCCTGAAGTGCTGGATTCGTAGGCAAGCATCACCGTGCTTATCCGTGGTGTGGCCTTCAGGTACCTCTGGTGCTCTGTAATTGCTAGGACTGGGTCTCGGAGGTCATGGCCCAGATGGAGGACTTTGACATGCTGGCTGGGGAAATCGTCTTAGGATTCATGGCACTCTAACCTCCCAGTTCCGTGTACGTTCACATGCGTGTGCACATGGAGCTAGGGGAGGGTGTCGGGAGCCCTGTTCTGTCACTCTTTGCCCTCTTCCCTTTAGATGGGGTCTCCTGCCGAATTCAGAGTCAGCAGCAAGTTCCAGCGATGCTATCTCTGCCCGCTAGCATTGGAGTTACAGGTTTCTGTGGCCGTGCCTGACTATTTCATTTGGGCATGTGGGTGATGGGGATTTGAACTCAGATCTTTATGCTTGCCAAGCAAGTGCTGTCATGCACTGAACTATCTCCCCGGCTCTTTGTCTTTTGATCCTTTGTCTCCTACAGGGCAGGTGAGGAAAGGTCTCTGCAATTCCCTTCTCTGCCTCGAGGCTCCACCTGTCAAAGCAGACACAGGCCTCTCCCTCTGAAGTCTCACAGACATAGGAAAGGCCTTAAGTCTGCAGCTGGGCCCAGGCAGAATTGTCAAAAGATAATGTCTGTCATTTGGATGCCAAAGGTAACAGTTTATAGGTGCTGGGGAGCTGACTCCCTTGGTAAAGTGTACACAAGTATGAAGACCCAAGTGTGGATTCCCAGTATCAGTGTAAAAAGCGGGGTGTGGTGGCACATTCTTACAATCCCTGTGCTGGATAGGTGGGGACAGGAGGGACTATGGGACTTGCTGATGAGCCAGCCTAGCCAAATGGGTGAGGCCCAGATCAGCCAGAGACCCTGTCTCAAAGGAGGTGGGCAGCGTTCCTGAGGATGACCCTTGAGGGTATCCTCTGGCGTCACCAGACCCTGTGTGCTTGCATACTTATGTCTCGGAGACCTGGGACAGATGGCTGACTGAGGTGCCTGTTAGCATATCAAAGTGCACACTGGCCAGCTGTCCCTAGCATCACTGGGTCCTCGATACTCGGTACCCACTTATCTCTCCCCCACACCACACACAAGGACGCACCCATCCAAGAAAACCGTTTACAAGTTCATTTCCGTGTCCTGGGTCCCTTTGTTCTTTATTCTTGGTCCATTTACTCACCACTGTTCCCTCTCTCTTCCCCATTCAGGAAGACATGAACCCCGAGCTTTACTGGGGTTCACGGGTGATTGTATTCCCCACTGTGCACATTATACACTTGTGTGTCTTGGCCCCTCTTAGTCCCTTGTCAGCGCAGTCCTGAGAACTGAGGTTAAAGGGAAGTTCCCACACACTGCTGAGTGTTCAGAGATGGGGTCGGTAGTCAAAGTGGTCTGGAGAAAAGGGAGTTGGGTCAGGTGTGGTGAATCTTCCTCAGTCTGTCGGTTTGGGTTTGGGTTATGGTCTCTGGCCAGTTGTCTTAATTAGCATTTCCGTTGCTGTGATAAAATGCCACTATGATCGAAAGCAGCTTGGGGAGAATGGGGTTTACTTCATCTTAGAACTCAGGTCACATTCGTCACATCACTGAAGGAAGTCAGGGCAAGAGCCTGAGGCAGGGACCTGGAGGCAGGAATGAAGCAGAGGTCATGGAGGAACACTGCTCCCTAGCTTGCTCTTCACGACTTGCTCAGCCGCTCTCTTATATGACCCAGGACCACGGGCACAAGACCAGCCTATAGTGGGCTCAGCCCTCCCACAGCAATTATTAATCAAGATAATATCCCTCAGATCTGCCTACCGGCTAACCTTATGGAAACATACTCTCAATGAAGAGTCCCTCTTCCCCCTGGTTGGTGGTGGCGCATGCCTTTAATCCCAGCACTCAGGAGGCAGAGGCAGGCGGGTCTCTGTGAGTTTGAGGCCAGCCTGGTCTACAAAGCGAGTTGCAGGACAGCCAGAGCGGTTACACAGAGAAACCCTGTCTTAAAACAACAACAACAACAAAACCCAAAACCATCTTCCCAGATATATCTAGCTTTGTGTCATGCTGACAAAACCAGCCCACACAGGGGCAGCTTCAGGTGAAGAATTTGCGCCATGTATTTGGCAGAACATTATGGTGGTGGAACTCAGGGAGAAGGCTGTTCATTTCCTAGTGAATAGGAAACAGATGACAGAAGGGACCAGGGCAATGCAGAGCCCCAGAGGACACACCTGCAGTCACCCACTTTCTCCAGCTTGGCCCCACCTCCTTAGCTCCACCATCTCCAAATATTTTGAGATATATTCTCACGAGTCTAGGCTGGCCTTGAACTGGCTGTGTAGCCAAGACTATGATAAACTCTCCGGTAGCCGAGGATAACCTTGAACTTTTGATCTTCCTGCCTTGTGCTTCCTAGTGCTGAGATCACAGGCAAGTGTTTCTGTGCCCATCTTATGCAAGGATGGGGGTCAAACCCAGGGCCTTTGTATGTTAGGCAACTTGTCTATTAACTGAGCTATAACCCCATATATATTAATATATATTATATATATTATATTTATATACTATAAATATATATTTGTATATTATAAATATATATTTATATATTAAATTTATACAAATAAAAACACTTATAGCTGAGTGTGGTCATGCACACCTTTGATCCCAGCACTCAGGAGGCAGAGGTAGGTGGATCTCTGTGAGTTCAAGGCTAGACCAGTGTACATAGAGAGTTCCAGGATAGCCAGGGCTACACAGTGAGATTGTGTCTCAAACAAAAACAAAATAACCCCCCCACACACACACACATTTAGTGTGTGTATGTGTGTATCTGCCTATCCACCTTTGCTGCTAGCCAGTATGTAGGCGCCCCTGGAGCCAGCAGTGATGAGCTAGCTGCCTGGTATAGGTGCTGGAACCCATATCCGGGGTCCCAACTTGGGATGTCTGAGAGAGCAGAAGCTGTTAACCGCTGAGCCGTTTCCCCAGCCCCCTTCCTAACTTTTTTTTTTAAGGAATTGAGATTTTTTTTTTTTTTTTACTTTTCTGTGTTTGGGTGTTTGGCCGGCTTGTATGTCTATGTACCACTTTTGTGCCTGGTGCCCTCAGGCTGGAAGATGGGGTTAGATCTACTAGAACTGGAGTTACAGACAGTTGTGAGTTACTCCGTGGGTGTTAGGAATCAAACTTGGGTCCTCCACAAGAGCAGCCAGTGCTCTTCACAGCTGAGCCATCTCTCCATCTCTGTAATTGAGATTTAAACCTGGGATTTGGCTTTGTGGTTTTAATGTCAGCACATGCCTTTATTTGGTTATGTAACAAGTGTTGTGTTTATAGCACATGTATTACTGCAGGTTAAACTCTTGAAGAGAAATAATTTAATAGTCTTACCGACTTTAGATATGCCAGAAATAATGGTTTTTAAAAATTGGCCTGTAAGACTTACAAGGTTTGTTGTTGTTGTTGTTTGTGTTTTGGTCTTTTGAAACAGGGTTTCTCTGTGTAGCCCCGGCTGTTTTGGAACTTGCTCAGTAGACCACGCTGGCCTTGAATTTACAGAGACCCACCTGCCTCTGCCTCCTGAGTGCTAGGATTAAAGGCACAGGCCACCACCACCCAGCAATACTAACCATACTTACTTACTTTAATACATTGAACATTAAACAATGTCCAGAGAATGTAGACATCATTTTTCTACTCAGTGCCCTGGGCCAGCAGGGTTTTGTTGTCTTTATGTTAACAGACACATTTCCACTAAGGTCAACACTGAGCCACATACTAGATACAGATTTTTGTTTGTTTGTTTGTTTGTTTTTTCCGAGACAGGGTTTCTCTGTAGCTTTGGAGCCTGTCCTGGAACTCGCTCTGTGAACCAGGCTGGTCTTGAACTCACAGAGATCCACCCGCCTCTGCCTCCCAAGTGCTGGGATTAAAGGCATGCTCCACCAACCGCCCGGTTTAGATACAGATTTTTAAAAAAGATTTGTATTTGCAGTTATGTCAATGTGTGTGTGTGTGTGTGTGTGTGTGTGTGTGTGTGTGTGTGTGTCTGTGTGTCTGTGTGAGGATGTGTATTTGAGTGTAGCTGCCCTCAAAGGCTGTAAAGGGTGTTGGATCCTCTGGAGCTGGGGTTTCAAGTGGTTCTGAACTGCCTGACATGGGTGCTGGGAATGCAACTTAGGTCCAATGCAAGAACAGAACATGTTCTCCACCGCTGAGCCCTCTCCACCTCTAGTACCAGTATTTATAGAAGAAACGTATCTACTCCGAGCTGACTCATCCTTCCTGTGGTCCTCAGGGACCCAGCTTTAGTGCTGCTCATGGCAGGGCTGGACTGTGCCTTCACCATTCCTGGTGACCCGCCTAAGGGTCCCTCTAAATCACTGTTGCTTCAGAATCATCCTCAGGACAAGGTCTCCTACACAGTGTGTGGATGCAGCCCCATCATTGCACGGAAATCAGGCACCAGGAGCTGGAAGCCTCTGGTCAGGTTGCAGCCACAGTCAAGACGAGAGATGGACTGAGTAAATTGGGAGCATGAGGACCATGGGAGAGGGTAGAAGGGGAGGGGAGAGGAGGGGAGGGGAGCGGAGAAAAAGATGTAGTTCAATAAAAACAACTTAAAAAAAAAAAGATGAGAGATGCAGTGTTGTGTCCTTCCCAGGCTCCTGCCGCATCTTGGTTCCCAAATGCTGGCACTATTTTGAGAGGCTGTGTGATGGTTAATCTCCACTGACAACAAGTCACCAAGGAGGCAAGCCTCTAGGTACACCTGTGAGTGGGTCTCTAGATTAGGCTGAGCTGGCCGTGACACCACTGACTGAGGTGGGAAGGTCCCACCCTGAAGGATGGTGATGCCATTCTTTGGGCTTGAGTCTTGGATTGTATGAAAACGGGCACACAGCTTTAGTCCCAACACCAGGCAGGCAGAAGCAGATGGATCTCTGTGAATTTTTAGGCCAGCCTGGTCTACGCAGTGAGCTCCAGGACAACCAGGAGATCATAAGACCATATCTCAAAAACAAACAAGCAAGCAAGCAAATAAATTCCAAACCTGATGGACAGAAGCCTGGGACTGCGAACCAAAACATGTTTTTTCCCTTCCATCGTTTTGCCAAGGTGTCTTACCCCGGCAAGTGTTCAAACGAGGTAGATAACTACGGAAACTTCAGAAAGTCTGGCTGGATGAAGAGGTTCACTAGGGGCTTGTGCTTGGGTCGCTGTGTCACCCTGAGCCTTTGCTTTCTCCCCACCCCCTGCTTTCTGGCTGCCCCTGTTCCCCTGCTGTGGGCTGCTCCCCTCTGCTGTGCTGCCCACCACAGTTATGTGATCCTTCATCTTCAGTGTTGACTTTAAATACTACATAGATTTTAAAAAAATAATTGTGTGTGGCAGGGAGGTGTCACAGGATAACTCTTGGAGTTGGTTCTTTCCTTCATCCAGGTGACCCAGGCTTGGCATCAAGTGGGTACACAGAGCCATCTCCCTGGTCCCTTGGTTCTCAACTTGAACGGATTTAGAATCTCCACGGAAACACTCCTTTGAGTGTGACTATGAGGGTATTTCCAGAAATAGTAAAGAGAAAGACCAAAGCTGGATACAGGTGGCACCATCCTGTGGGACAAAAAGGAGAAAGTGAGTGAGCACCAGCCCCTCCCCCACTTCTCCCCTTCCCCTGTGGTTGCAGTGTGACCGCTGTCTCTGCTCTGCCACGCCACTGCACCATGACAGAACCGTTCCTTCTCTGCCACCCCTTTCTTAGATTTTTTTGTAAATGTGCATTGGGGTTTTGCCCTGGTTGTGAGCTGCCATGTGGGTTCTGGGAATTGACCCTGGGTCCTTTGGAAGAGCGGTCAGCGCTCTTAACCGCTGAGCCATCTCTCCAGCCCCAAACACTCCTTTCTTTAAAGTGCTTCTTGTGCGGTGTTTGGTCACAGCCAGGAGAAAAGGAACTAACACAGAACGACACCTCTGACATGGTTCTTCCCTGTAAGTTGTTCTTGGGTATTCTGGTTATAGTAACTAACACAGTCAGTGACTTCATCAAAGCAAGCGGGGAGGACCAGGCTCCACCACCCGCGTGCAGCCCGCCATCTAGAGAACAGGTACACACACTGTCATAAGGCAGAAGGTAGACATCGTGTCTGTGGAGCTGTGAAGTTCTCCGGGGGCTCTGGAGACCAGAGCTCAGTGGTAGAGTGCTCGCCTAGCAAGCGCAAAGCCCTGGGTTCCATCAGCTGCTCCGTATGCTTCAGACACAGTGATGCCATTGGGAGCTGGAAACAGGAGAAGCAGGACTTCAGGGTCATCCTGGGCTACGTTGTAAATTTGAGGGCAGCCCAAGATACAAAAACAAAACAAAGCAAAAATCTGCAAGGGAAACAAGACCACAGAACACATAGCTGTCTCCAGTCTACTTCCTAAAATTTCCTCAGTCAGGGAAGACTATAAAGCTAGAGCCAAAGAGGGAAAACTGCCCATCTGGAGCCATCCTTACCCCCAGGAGATTTGTCCCAGCCGTGTCTGTTCTCTTCGAAGAGAGTGCTTAAGCTTTAAACAATCTGTCCCCTGCTTTACAATACAGTTATATAGCTCAGACCGATCTCAGACTCACTGTGAGCAAGGATGACCTTGAACTTTGCATCTTTCGGCCTCCACTTCCCAAAATGCTGGGATGACAGGTGTGTACCACTAAGTCAGGTTTGCATGGTGCTGGGGATGGAACCCACATTGGGAAATGCTGCTGGCTGAGACACACCCCCTGCGCCCCACCCCTTTATTTGAGTTTTCTATTCTGCATGGTTCCCAGGACTGTGTGCATCGTGGTAAATGAGTCTTTTTTTCCTCTTAGTCTGCCTTTTCTTGCTATATCTTCATAAACACAATTATCAAATCTTCAGAAAGAAAGATGGTGTGTGAGTGCATGTATATGTATGTCAGGGTATGTATGTGTATGGTGTGTGTATGTGTGAGTGTAATTACATGTGCGTTTATTTATTTCTTCGGAGACAGTCCCTTCATAAAGCCTTAGCTTCTCTAAAGGTTGAAATCTTTCTCCTCCTGCCTCCCGAGTGCTGCACTGGGCGGTGCGCACCACCTTGTTGGGCCTCATGAAATTGTTATATAATGTTGTATTGTTGATTCAGTTCATGGAACCTCAGGGCTATTTCTGCCTCCTTGTGCATAAGGCTGCAGCTCTTACCTTTCACTCTGACCTTTCCAGGGCCACAGGCTAAAGGCTGACACTGGACCCTGTCTCTGCTGCATGGTGGCAGCTTATCACATGGTGGCTCCACAGTCTCCGCCTGAATCATGGGTGGTATCACATCTCTTGGCAGAGGGATGAAATATCTGAGCTGGTGTCACCTCCTGCGCACCGCAGCGAGCTCAGAACCTAAGAACCTTGGCACAGAGCGGGATTGTGAGGCCACATTCTGTCCCCTGCGAGGCCCAGCCTGCCCAGTTCCTCCCTGCCTCCCCCGCATTCTCAATGATATGACTCTGCCTCACTGGCCTTTGGGGTCATTCCTTCATGTTGGTCACTGCCTGTCAGCTGCTGGAACGTAAGGGGGCTTTTCCTGGCCCAACCTCAGACTTCCTCTGGCCACTCCTGGGCATCTTACGGGGACTAGCCATGGGCACCACTGTGCAGGAAGCAGGTACGAGGCCCTGGGCTGTGAGGCCCTGGGCTGTGAGGCCCTGGGCTGAGGCTCGGGAGGCCTGGTTGGGGAAGACACTTGGTGGGAGTGAGAAGGGACAGGAAAAACAGGTATTTTTTTCTCAGTCCCTTTATTATGGTACCCCCTCCAGTGTGTGTGTGTGTTACATATGTGTAGTGTATGCACACGTATCTGTGTCAGCTACAGAGACCAGAGGACTTTGGGTGACCTAATCTAACATTCTCCATCTCATTTTCTTGAGGCAGGGTCTCTCACCCGGAGCTAGGCCAGGGATTGTCTTAGTGACTTTTCTACTGTTATGCTAAAACACCATGTGGCGGTGGTGACACGCACACCTTTAATCCCAGCACTCGGGAGGCAGAGGCAGGTGAATCTCTGTGAGTTCGAGGCCAGCCTGGTCTACAGAGTGAGTTCCAGGACAGCCAGGTCTGTTACACAGAAAAACCCTGTCTCAAAAGAACAACAAAACAAAACAACAATAACAACAAAACCCCACCAAAGCAGCTTATAGAAGGAAGAGTTTGTTTGGGGTTTTGGTTCCAGAGGGACGAGAATCCATCGTGGCACTGATGTGGTAGTAGGCACTAGCCATGGCATCCTATAGGAACAGCCTCGAGCTCACATCTCAAAAGCACAAGAAGGAAGTAGAGCAAACTGGGAAACTGAGTCTTTGAAGCCTCATAGCCTGCCCCCAGGGATGTGTTTCCTTCAGCAAGGCCACATGTCCCCAACAGCACCACCACTAGGGACCAAGGGTTCAAACGCCCCCCCCCCCCCCCACTAGGAAGGATGTCTCATCCAGACCATGACAGTGATCCTCCAGTCTCTGCTCGTCACAGCACCCTGGTGACAAGCATGCACAGTGACACGCCTGACTTAATGTGGGAATATGGGGATTTGAACTCAGGTCCTCATGCTTGTAGAGTTAAGTGCTCTTTCCTGCTGAGTCACCACCGGAGCCCCAGCATCTACTCCTGTCAAAGACCCTCCCACAAGGATTCCCCAAGCTTGCTTGTTTCCCAAAGCTAAGGCCCCATGCCAGCACCGTCTCAGATCCCCTGACTTTGGGGATTAGCTCTGCAATCTAAGAAATGGCTGTGAGAAAGACATCAGGATCTTTAGTCACACCCACCCATGAAGAATCTTCTGTGAATTTTCAGATTGGGTCCTTGACATCCTTATGGACCCAAAGTCATGAATTATTTGTCTCATGGGAACTGGTCCCTTGTCTGCTTACCCCAAACAAAGAGGATCCATGTTTGTCACTAAATTCAGTAATCAGTAATTGGTCACAACTGTGCCCCTTCAGGCTCTGCTTGGTTTCCTGCTACCACTGTAAATTAAACACAGAGAAACCTCCTTCAGCACCCTGGATCAACCCAGGGCCTAACATATGATGAGCAAACATTCTACTGATGGCCACACCACAGCCCCTCACTGGGGGATTCTAGGCAGGTGCTCTACCACTGAGCCATACTCCAGCCCCTCACTGGGGGATTCTAGGCAGGGGCTCTACCACTGAGCCACACCCCAGCCCCTCACTGGGGGATTCTAGGCAGGGGCTCTACCACTGAGCCACACCCCAGCCCCTCACTGGGAGATTCTAGGCAGGGGTTCCAGCAAGCCTAGATATCCTCCCATCAGAGCTGGGGTTGCAGGATACCTGGCCTGTAACGTGGGTGCAGGAATCCAAAGTCTGATCGTCATGATTGTGTAGCAGGTGCTCTCAACCTCTGAGCTCCCTCTCAAGCCCCAGACTTTGTTTTTTGAGACAGGCACTCACTGGCCTTGAGTTTGTCAACCCAGCTAGTCAGACTGGTCAATGAGCCTGGGAATACAGGTTCCTACCCCATGCCTGGCTTTTAACATGTGTTCTAGGTAGCACTCAGGTCATCATGGCAGGCTCTTTACTGATGAGCCATCTCCCAGCCCAGGAGACTATTCTAATACTCAAAGGATTTGATGTCTCCAGTTTAGGGAGCTCAGTCGCTTGCCCAAATTATACAGGAGACCCCTAGCCTAGAACATTCTTGACGAGAACCCATTGTATGTCAGTCCCCGATCTTCCCCTCCACCTTACCTGCCTCAATGTCTAAATTTAGTTGTTTCAATTTGGTTGTCCTTGGACCCTCTCTGTCCCTCAATTAAGAAATCTGGGAAGATCGGGGCATAGCTCAATGGGTGGAGTGCTTGCCCAGGGTGCCAAGGCCCTGAATGTAAGACCCTCAGAGAAAGGAGAACAACGAAGGGCATTTTGTACATTTGAATATGTATATATGTGACTTAGAAAAGATTGTAAATGTGTTTGTGCACGTATGTGTGTGCAAATGGGTGTAGTCGTATATGGGGATGCAAGTACGCGGTGGCCAGATGTTAACCTTGTGTTGTTCCTCGGGACTGCCCATCCTGTGTTTTCTGACGAGGTCCCTTACTAGCCTAGATCTTGCCTCATAAGTTAGGCTGGCTGGGATCTGCCTGTCTCTGCCTCTGGTAGTTCAAGCCTTGGCCTCCATGCCTGGCCTTTTCATGTGTATCCTGGGGTCAAAAGGCAGGCCGTGATGCTTGCAGGACAAGCACTGCACCTCTGGAGCCATCTCCCTGGCTCCATGACTTACAGAAGATTTACCACCCGACAGCAAAAAAGACACTTCTGTGTGTTGTGTAGAAACCAATATGCTTAATTTATAAAATTCTTAGAAATATTTGCCCAGTACAATTGTAAAACTCACACCAGGCTTATCATAAAACCCCGAAGTGTTTATCTAAGATAAACATTTAGCTGCTATTCAGCAAATATTTGGTGATGTCCTTCCCCAAGCCAGGCACTTGTAATTGGCTCCAGCGCTGGCTTTTGACGCTAGGCTTCCTCCTTCTCCTTTTTTTTTTCTCCTTTGCACAATCCCAGCCATGTGAGCCATGTGAGGTACCCAGTTCCTGTATGTGCCAAGAAGCCCACGTGATGGGTTATCAGCGCTTCTCAAGAGCATGCACGAAAAGGGCATGATCTTTGTTTCAGCTTCCTCTGCTACGTTTGAGGACAGTCACAGTGACTGTCAAGGTCTGGAGGATGACAGCCCCCAACCCCCAGGCAGGGGCCAGCACATCCTCCGCCTGTACAGATCCCCTCTTGCTGCCCTTCTTAGAAAACATTTATATGCACTGCTCAAAATCAAAGTTGCATTTATTTATTTATTTATTTATTTATTCGAGACAGGGTTTCCCTGTAGCTTTGGAGCCTGTCCTGGAACTAGCTCTTGTAGACCAGGCTGGCCTCGAACTCACAGAGATCCACGTGCCTCTGCCTCCTGGGATTAAAGGCATGCGCCACTACCGCCTGACTGCATTTATTTGTTTTTTTTTAATAGAAATGGCAATACTAAAAAAAATAAATTTATGTGTGTTAGGTAATGTAAGTGGATAAAGAATAGAATTAAAGTTATCAGAAAAATGTACATAGGACTTAAGGATGGCAGGGTCTCATGTAGCCCAGGCTGACTTCCAATTCACTAGTTAGCAGGTTACTTGGGAGAGGATGACCTGATCTTCTCTTCTGCCCGCCTCTACTTTCTGAGTGCTGGCATTATGGCTGCATGCCGTCACACATGGCTTGACAGGTGCTGAGGATAGCTTTATGGAGTCTAGGGCAGTGACATCTCTAGCCCTTATTTTGATTTTTATTTTCCTTTTGGTGCGGAGTCCTTTGGCGTGCTTGGCAAACACCCTATCCCTAAGTGACGTCCTCAGCCCAAAGAAGATACAATGAAATGAAACAAATTCTGTCTTATCCTGTAGGAATGTATTTCTCGTAGAACCAGTGGTCAGACAGTCTGGTGAAACAGACTTGTAATCTCAGCTACTCAGAAGGCTGAGGCAGGAGGATCACGGTTTAAGGCCTGGCTGGGCTACGGAGTAAGATCAAGACCACAACTTGGGCCACTTAGTGAGACCCTGTCTCAAAATAATAAAAAGAGTAGGCTAGCTTCTTGAACTTACAGCTAATACCAGCTAGGAAGAGGACTGGCTGTGTATAGCTCAGCAGTAACTTAGCTGGCGGGCATGAAGCCCAGGGTTCATTCCCTAATAATGCAAGGGCAAAGGCACGGCTGCACGCGCGCGCGCGAACACACCCTCCCCCACACCCCCCACACCACACAGCCACCAGTGTTTCCACATTGCACACTTGGTACAGAGCAACACGGTGTAGACTTAGGGTTCCTTGAAACAGCAACAGCTGTCTGTGCCTGAGTTTCCTTTGCAAGCAGCTAGGGGGCGCTGATGTTTACTTCCATGAGATGACCCTAAAAGAGGCCAGAAAACATAAATCATAGGACATGCCGTGGACCGTTCCCAACATACCCAAATCACGGTTACTGGGATTTTTAGGATTAAAGAAGCCCTGATAAGTGACCCAGCCTCAAATACCAGTTAACGAGATGCATTAGCTAATTAGATAATCGTGAAAAGCAGAAAAGGGAGTTATCCGGTACGGCCACATTGGGAAGAGGAACAAATGAAGAGGTCCAGGGACCCCAAGGTCCACTTTCAGGGACATTTTAATTTTTTTTTGTTTTAATTATTTTTCTGTTATGTGAAATGGTGTCCTCCTGCCTGCCTGTACCTCTGTGCACCACATGCATGCAGTTCTCGCAGAGGCCAGAAGAGGGCATCAGATCCTCTAGGACCAGAGTTAGAAATGGCTGTGAGCTGCCTTGTGGGTGCTGGCAATGGTCCCCAAGTTCTCTTCAAGAGCAACCAGTGCTCTTAACCACTGAGCCATCTCTCCAGTTTCTGAAATTTATGTCTAAATAGAGGTCAAGAATTATGCATAACTAAGAAATCCTGGTCAAGGTGTGCCCCTGTTTGTCACGGACCCATCATTGTCCCGTTCAGGGTGGTCTAACAAGGCTTAAGGTAAGGGCCCACTCCGACTGGCACCTGGGGTTTCAGTCTTTCCCTCTCCTCATTCTGAGACTCCTGCGGGGAAGTCCCAGTTCCCTGGAGACCAGAGACCATTGTTTCTATAACCCCACAGCTGAAGGGAGGACACTAGTGTCTCTTTAGTATACCTTGGCTCCAGCCATGCCAGTGACACAGGGCAGCAGGATCCCGGCCATATGAGGACGCTCCCTGGGAGGTGTAAGGCTTGGGCACGTGTTCATGGACACGACAAGGCCATTCTATATCAAGCCTGAGCCCTAAATGCAAACAATGGCTGGTGTCCTTATAGGAGGAGGGGGCCCAGAGAGGCATGAGGCTAGGACTTAAAGGCATTTGCATTTGTTGTGTGCTGGAATCCGGAGTCAGCAGGCACTAGAAATGACAGGAAGGGTTGTTCCTAAGACCTCTGGAGGGAAAGAAGCCCAGCCCATACCTGGATGGTTGACTTCTGGTCTCCAATGAGATGGGATGGAAAGACAGGGGTATTATGGGGACGTGAATGGAAAGGAGCCTCATCCAGGTGCCTGCTTGAAGGCTCTCTCCAGCTAAAGGGTAAAAGTTCGAGCACAATTAGTCACGTTTCCTTAGGGCCTCTCTCCCTTCCCAGCTGGAGCCTGCAACTCTCCAGGACTCCACCAGAAACCCCAGTGCAGGAGAAGATCAGCCCTAAGCCTTGCACAAGCCTAAGACCTCCTGGTTTTTCTTTATCAGATCATGACTCCATGCAAGTCACCTCCGCAGCCACCCTGTCATCTCACTTGTCAGAAAGAAGGGGGTGGGGATATACTCAGTTGGTAATGTGTTTGGCTGCCACCATGAAGCCCGAGTCCAGGTTTCAACACCATAACCCGTGTGTGGTGGTGCACAGCTCTACTCCCAGCACTTGGGAGGTGAAGGCAGGAGGGTTAGAAGTTCAAGGTCATCTTTGGCTACTTAGAAAGCCACGTGAGACCTTGTCTCAGAGAAAGAGGGAAGGGAGGAAAAAGAGAGAGGGAGGGGAAGAGAGAGAGAGAGAGAGAGAGAGAGAGAGAGAGAATCTTTTAGCAAGCCTTTGAGATGTAACTTGAGAGTCCCCAAAATGCTGAACGTGGCTAACGACATGACAGTTAATTGTGTCCCCTTTAAGAAGTTGTATTAGTTGCTCCATGTTGCTATGGCAACAACACCATGACCAAGGCAACACAGAGAAAAATGTATTTGGCTTATGGTTCCGGGGCGATAAGAGGGTTTCATTGTGATAGAGTAGTGTGGCAGCTGATGGCAAGCGTGGCAGCTGGAGCAGGAAGCTGAGAGTTCACGCCCTTAACTACCAGCAGGGATCAGAGAGAGCAAATGGGAAGGAGGCGAGGCTTTTTAGTTCCACGGCCCTCCCCAGCGATGTGTGTCCTTCAGGAAGACTGCGCCACCTCAGACTCCCGGGCTTCAGCCTTTTCTTTCTCCAGTGGCTTAGTTAACTTTTCTATTGCTGTGAAGAGACGCTAAGGCTATTTACAGAGGACAGCATTTATTAGATGCTTACAGTGTCAGAGGGTGAGTCCATGACCATCATGGTGGGGAGCATGGCAGCAGGCAGGCAGGCATGGGGCTGGACAGTAACTGCGATCTTGCATCTGATCCACAATGACAAAACAGAGAGCTAACTAGGAATAGTGTGGGCTTTTGAAACCTCAGAGCCTACCTCCAGTGACACACCTTCTCTGACAAGGCCACACCTCCTAATCCTTCCCATACCGTTCCACCCACTGGGGACCATGTATTCAAACTTATACACCTATGGTGGGCATTTTCCACAATGCCTCAGTATGAGGTTTCCTGGGAAATTCCAACTCCTTAAGGTCCACTGTTTCACCAACATGATGGCCAGGAAGGAGGGGCACAGGTGTCTTGGAACATTTCCCCGGCTGCCTGGATGGCTACATTACTGCCTCATGTGGCTCGAGGATCACACTGTAATTCTTCCTCTTGCCTGCACAGACTCCTATTCTGGGGCGTCCCATAACCTGTCTGCTTCTTACACTTCCCCCTCTGGTCTCAGACTCAGCTTCTGGCTTTGCTCCCAACTTCATGGAGGATTTAGCAACACTCAGAGAACGCTCCCATGCTGGGGATGTAGTTCAGGGTAGAGTGCTTACCTAGCAGCCAGTAGGAGGGGGAGGGAGGAGAGCAAGGGGAAGAAAGGGGGTGGGATAAGAGGGAAGGGTAAAAGAGGGAGTAATATCTGTCCTAGCACCTTTGCGTTCCCTTCTGTGGGAAACCAGTCCACCCTATAAGGGACTGTCCCTGCTGTGTACAGGACTCTGTCCCCTTACCCATCATTCACCGCCCTGCCCCGCTGAATCCTATCACTTTCCAAGTGATCTGTTGTTTGCTAACATCAAACAAGTGAGCAAGTCTAAACTCTTCTTCCATCTCTATGTGGTCAATGGTTTCATTTTCTTTTCTTTTCCTTTTCTTTCTTTCTTTCTTTCTTTCTTTTTTTTTTTTTGAGACAGGGTTTCTCTGTAGCTTTGGAGCCTGTTCTGGAACTAGTTCTTTTTTTTAAAAAAATATTTATTTATTATGTATACAATATTTTGTCTGTGTGTCTGCCTACAGGCCAGAAGACAACATCAGATCTCATTTCAAATGGTTGTGAACCACCATGTGGTTGCTGGGAATTGAACTCATGACCTTTGGAAGAGCAGGCAATGCTCTTAACCTCTAAGCCATCTCTCCAGCCCCCGGAACTAGTTCTTATAGACCACACTGGCCTCAAACTCACAGAGATCTGTCTGCCTCTGCCTCCAGAGTGCTGGAATTAAAGGCATGCACCACCACCGCCAGATGGTTTCATATTCTTATTTTGAGTGTGTGTGTGTCTGCATGTTTGCACTTACACAAGTGTCAGTGTGGAGAACAGAGGTTGAAGTCAGGTATCTTCCTCGATTGCTCTCTCTCTCTCTCTCTCTCTCTCTCTCTCTCTCTTTCTCTCTCTCTCTCTTCTTCAAGACAGGATCTCTCTGTGTAGTTCTAGCTGTCCTGGAACTTGCTCTGTAGACCAGGCTGGCCTTGAATTCAAGAGATCCTCCTGCCTCCACCTCCTGACTGCTGGGACTAAAGGTGTGCATCACCACCACCCGTCTCCATCTATTTTGTAAGACACAGTCTCTGGCTTAACCTGGGTCTCATCTATTTGTCCAGGCTGGCTGGCCAGTGAGCTCCAGGAATTTCCCGCCCACCCCACCCTGCTCCATTTCTGCCTCTCTAGTGCTGGAATCGCAGGTGCACACCACACTTTCTGGCTTCTATGTGGGCGTGAGGATGCAGATTCAAATCCTCTCTTCACTGGCTGATCCAGCAACACCTCCTCCTTTATCTGTTTATCTATTTATTTTGGTAACAAGGTCTCGCGTAGCCCAGGTTATCCTCAAATTTTCTGTGTGGCTAAGGATGGTCTTGAATTCTTGCTTCTCATGCCTCTACCTCCCACATGCTGGGATTAGGGGTCTGATGTGGCGCAGTACATGGCTACTCTTTCTAGTCTGTCTTTGGTCAAATGTTCCCTTCCGAACTAGCCACTCCAAACACTGGAGGACAGCTGCAAGCCACTCCCCCATTCTCACTGCCTCCCCATCTCCTTGAGCCTGTTCATTCCCTTGGCATCCCTTCTTAGTAACTCCATCCGCAGGTCGTTACCTCATCAGCGGCAAAAGCAGGTGACGGGTCTCATTTCATGCTGGCTACACCGACGCTGCGCTACGTGTAATACACCCAAGTGACTCTGACTATGAAATGTCCCAGCCCTTTCAGCAAGGATGATATTAAACCAGATGTGGTGTTGTGTGTCTGTAATCCCAGCACCGGGGCAGTGGAGACCGGAAGATAGAGAGGTCAAGGTCATCCTTTGTTATAGAGTGAGTTCGGGTCAGCCTGGGCTACACAACACCCTGTCTCCAAACTACTACCCCCCAATACACACACACACACACACACACACACACACACACACACACACACACGACTGGTTAGAGAGATGGAGAGATGACCCTAGTGGTTAAGAGCACTGGCTGCTCTTGCAGAGGACTTGGGATCAGTTCCTAGTCCAGCAACCACCATCTATAATTCCAGTCCCAGGGGACCTAGCACTCTTTTGGCCTTTACAGGAACCAGGTACACATACAGAACACAGGCACACAGGACACAGGCACACATGCAGGGGAAATACTCATACACATAAATACATAAATCTAGACCAAAACAAACCGAAACGCCAATAAAAGGAGGGGCCGTTCCCAGCGCCTGCTCAAACAAAAGCCTCTCCCAGCTTTTCTTAGGTGTCTCTTAGGGAACAGCTGGCTCAAGTTCACAGATGCAGGAAATGGGATCTGGCTGGCTCCCCCCCCCCAGCACAGCTTCCCTGCTGTGCACAGCTGGGTGCCAGCCACCTATCTCCCACCATCTAGCCACACTCCTGAGCATCCTGCCGCCAGTTTGGTGACTTTCCTAGGCAGTTGCCCAGCCTTTTTGTTTCAGGTGGGGTTTTGTTGGCCTGGAACTCATCTAGATCCTCCTGCCTCAGCCTCCTGAGCGCCGGGATTACAGGTGCATGCTGCCACCCCTGGAAAGGTCAAACAGTTTTAATAGGAATCTTTCATTTTCTTCTCTTCTCAATTTCCCTGACCTTTGTTGCTGCCTGCCATTTTTCTCACCCATCCATTACCAGGCTTGACTCTGCTCAGCTTCAGAGACTGGGTGACTTCAGGACGGTGATGGCTGTAGACACTGGTTGCTCATCTTCCGATATGCAAAACCGATGCTCCGCGCTGTTTAAACCCATGTAATTGCCGGGTGGTGGTGCACACCTTTAATCCCAGCACTTGGAAGGCAGAGGCAGGCTGATCTCTGTGAGTTTGAGGCCAGTCCAGTCTACAAAGCGAGTTTCAGGACAGCGAGAGCTACACAGAGAAACCCTGTCTTGAAAACAAAACAGCAACAAAACAAACCCGGGCAGTCCTGCGGTCAGTCAAACCCTTCAAGGTGCTTTCTCCACTCTAGTGTCTCCGTCCACTTCCCTTTGGTCTCTTGGGGACCCTTTCAGGCCACCCCAAGGGACTCAGAGGCATAGCATGGAACTGTCTGCTGTTCACCTTTTGGGATTGGACCTTGTGCTTCCTAGGAAGCTCTTGCCCCCCTGGGAGGTTCTTGCTCTGGTCCCTAGGGTCACCCCCCTGGCTTCTACGCTAGACACTGAGCCCCAGAGGATGCCTGGGTCCTTGCTGCCTGTGGCCGTTCCTATCTCCTCACTCCTGCACTTTTCATTTTACTCTCTGACCCCCTATCTGACGCTGTTTTGTGTCCCCATTCTGTGTCATCTTTGTCCCCTCAGGCATGCATGTGGCCCTAGCATGCGCACATTCGTGGGCGGCTGCATGAGGGTTCTGTTGGTGAGTGGCATTCTTCAAGGTTACACTGGGAAATCCCACCCCACCCCCAACCCCAGCATTCATGGGATGGCACCCTTATGTAGAAGTGTTCCTAGGAAACCAGAGGCTGTGGTTCTCTGTGGGGTTTGATCAGCAAACACGGGGCTGCGAGAAAAGGAAACTGACTTTTAAATTGAAGTCTACCAATGTATATGGTGTCTGATAGGAAAGCTTTCCAAAGGCAGGGACAATAAATAAGGAGGGTCTTGGGCTGACCGGATAGCTCAGTGGGTAAAGGCATTTGCTAAACAAGCCTGGGGGCCTGAATTTAGTCTCCAGAACCCACATAAAGGTAAAAGGAAAGATATGTCCACAGCTAGTCCTTTGACCGACATACATATACCATGGGGCATGCACCCTCCCATCATTCACACAACAATAATGAATATAGATTTTTTTTTTTAATGAAGCAAAATCACCATCCGGGAGGTCACAGTGGAGCAGCCTGAGATGAACTCACTTCTCATGACAATAGGGTTGGCGCTGCATCCCAGGCTCCTCTGGGAGAGGGGTTATACTGCTCAAGCCTTTGGTCTCTAACCGTCGCTCCCCTCACCCAAGCATCAGCCCTGCTTCTTCCAAAGCTCTCAGCCATGCTCCATCAGCCAAATTGTCGAGACACAGTCTCCAGTAGCTTAGGCTGGCTCTGAGCTTGCTGTTTAGCCAGGGGTGGCCTTGGAAGTTTGGATCCTCCAGCCTCCACCTCTAGAGTGAGGCGATTAGAGGCTTGACTTAACTTGCCTGGTTAATGCAGTGTTGGGGATGTGTGCTAGGTGAGTGCTCTACCAACTGAGTGACACATCCAGCCACATTGGGTTTCTTTGGAGACAGACAGACAGATGGCTCTGAACTCCCAATTCTCCACTAGACAGACACACAGACAGACAGACACAATTTCTTTTATTATTTATTTATTTATTTGGTTTTTCAAGACAGGGTTTCTCTGTAGCTTTGGAGCCTGTCCTGGAACTAGCTCTTGTAGACCAGGCTGGCCTCGAACTCACAGAGATCCACCTGCCTCTGCCTCCTGAGTACTGGGATTAAAGGCATGCGCCACCACCACCCAGCTCACATCTTCATTCTTGTCTTTGATGTTCTCTGTCTGTCTGTCTGTCTGTCTCTCTCTCTGCCTTCTTCAAGACAGAGTTTCTCTGTATCCCTGGTTGTCCTGGTACTCACTCTGTAGACCAAGCCGACCTCGAACTCACAAAGATCCGCCTGCTTCTGCTTCCCGAGTGCTGGGATTAAAGGCGTGCACTACCACTGCCCAACCTTGATGTCCTCTCTGTGTATTGGCCAAGGGATTGGCCGGCCTCTCAGTTCTCATGAGATGATGGGCGAAATGACCCATATAGAACAGGGAGGGAAATGGGAACGGGCTTGGAAGAACTCAACATGTTATACGGGGATGCGAGTTTCTTCTGAGTTCCCCAGATGTGGATCTTGTGTGCACATAGCGCCCGGAAACAGGCCTGGCAAGATGTGCTCAGTGGTCCAAGGGCGGCAAGTCTGTTACAGGGGAACCAGCCGCTCTCTGAGGCCTGCTCCAGGGGAGGGACTCCTCACTGGTGCCATAACTGGGTCAAAGCCATGGCTAGGGATGTCAGAGGCCCTAAGTGGAGAAGCTCCCTCTGTTAATTTGCTAACATAAAAGTAATTGAAGTGTAGCAGCACAGGTTTCTAGTCCCATTCTGGGCAGATTACAGCAGTATCACAAGTCTGACATAAATAAATACAAAATGAATCTCTGAGAAGTTGTAGTGATCCCAACTGTGGATCCAAACACGGACCACATAAAGAAGGACAGGAAGTGGGGAGTGTTGCCAAAGCAAGGCCCTGGAAATACACAGCAAATGGAAGGGTTCTAAGTGTTCCAATATTCCTTTTTGGTTTGGTTGGTTTTGAAGCCGTGGTCTCCTGTGTAGCTCAGGCTGGCCTTGAACTTGCGTATAGTAGAGGGCGTCACTGAACTTCTGATTCTCTTGTGTCATCTCCCAGGTGCTGGGATCACAGGCATGCACCACTGCACCTGGTTTATGTAGTGCTGAAAATGGAACCCATGGCTTCATTCATGCTAGGCAAGCACTCTGTCAACTAAGGCGTAGGCACAGCTCCCAATCTTCCTAACCAACCAACCAAGTACCATGCTAGGTAATACTTCAGCTAGAGGCATGACAACGGCCATGTAGAGAGACTGCACCCGAGCACGGGCCTGCGTCAAGCCACTGTCCTCTTCTAGATAGCCACGTTTCCACTTAAACCCAGCATGCACCTGGGCAGGCTGCCAAAAAAGATTAAAGTCCTTGAAGGACACACGGCAGGTGCATAGTTTAGGGTGCTTCCAAGCGGGGCAGTTATTTCTAGTTAGTGGCCACAGCCCCTGAGGATGACTTAATTAATCAAAATGGGAGAGGAAAAACGCTCTGTGATTGAGTAGGCTTTATTTAGTGGGCGTGTACTCAAGGGCGTGACTTGGGTGGTGATCCCAGCGCTGGGTCGGGGAGGGAGGGGGGAGAATTCGAGGGTTTAAAATGGTGATCAGGAACCGGCAAGGTTGCCCAGACTTTGGGAGACAGAGGCCTGAGCTACATAGTTGTGAGGTCGGGACCAGCTTGGGATCCATGAGCCCACGTCCAAAGGGGGTGGGGGGAGGCGGAAGGGGGTGGCGGCGGCGAGATGGCCCAGTGGGTAAAGGACAGTGTGCCTGCCGCTGAACCTGACAGCCTATCTATCCCAGGACCCGTCCGATGGAAAGCTATGGAAAGCAGAAACCCACTCTCGAAAGTTATTCTCTGACTTCCAAATGCGTGCACGCTCTTATAAACACACACACACAAATAAAGGTAACCAATATTTTTTTTTAAAAACAAACATTTTAAAATGATCAGGATCTTATTGGGTGTTCAGCCGTGGCAGGGTGTCAGAACTGCTCTGGAAGCCCAAGATCCTACGAGAGAGGCGGGGCCGAACGAGGACAACACCCCACCACCCGCCGCCGCGCGAGGCGTCTTTAAGACGCCCTCCCCCAAACCCCGCCCATATCCCCGCCCCACCCCGCCCACGTGACCCCGGTCTTGTGACCGGCAGGAGGGCGGGGAACCCTTGGCGCGCCCGCCCCGCCCGGCGCGCGCCTCACTGGGCCGAGCTGCTCGGGACACCGCCGTCGCTGCTCCCGCCGCCATCCCCGCCGGGCCGAAGGAAGCAAGCCGGGCAGGAGCTGGCGGGCGCGCGGCCCCTGGGGCCGCCATGGACCACAAGCCCCTGTTGCAGGAGCGCCCGCCCGCCTACAACCTGGAGGCCGGCCAGGGCGACTACGCGTGCGGCCCGCACGGTTACGGGGCCATCCCCACCGCGCCCCCGCCGCCGCCCTACCCCTACCTCGTCACAGGTGGGCCAGCGGCTCGGCAGGGTCCCCGAGCGGCCTGCTGGCTGAGCGGCGCGCTGTCCCGGCGCGGGCCTGCAGGGGCAGCTGCTGCCCGGAGCGCCCTGCCGGGCCAGGCCCTGCCCGGGTGGCCGTGAACTTTGTGTCGGAGGGTTTGCACTTGGCTTCTAGAGCCCACCCGCAGGCGCGCTCGGCCCAGCTGGAGGCTGGGAGGACGGGGGCTTAGGGGGAGGGAGGAGGAGGGCCGAGAACGCCCGGTGCTGATCTGCGCTCCGCTCCCACAGGGATCCCCACCAGCCACCCCCGGGTCTATAACATCCACAGTCGAACGGTCACCCGGTATCCTGCCAACTCCATCGTCGTGGTCGGAGGCTGCCCGGTCTGCAGGTAAGTCCTTAGCCTGGGGGTGGCGGACGACGCACGTGCCGGGATCTTGCAAAAGGCCAGCGGGGGTGGGATGGGGTGGGGTCACAGCCGGGGATCCCGTCTGCGAGGGAGTCCCGCAGGCGAGGGACTGCAGTGGGAGAAGGTGGGGTCACACACCCCTGGCTCTGAAATTACTTTATGCGGCAAAAGAATGGGTTCCCTTTTCCTGTGGGGAGTTGAGTGCATTTGGGAGGCATGGCACCCCGAGTGCGTGGGACGCAGGAATGTTAACAATGGAGGCTGATGGTCTTTCCTCCCTGGTTCTGGGATCCGCAGCGAATCAAGGTTTATTTTGGTTTTTCCTCCAGTTTCCGCTAGTGTACTGTTACAGTTGAATCCTATTAATGAGGTGTTGGGACTTGAGTCCGCTGGCCAGTATGCCTAAGGACTTGGGGAAGCCAAGTAGCCAGGCTGAGAGGGTGCAGAATGCAGACCAGGACTTAACAACTCCGGGCCACCAGCTGGCCCAGGAGGAAACCCGGTGCTTCTTTGTTCCGGCCTGGAGTGTTTTTTTGTTTTTTCATATCCCCACATTGGAGCGGACAGAAACTTTGTGAGGACTTTATGTAAGGCGAGAGGTGCAGCCAGGCTCGTTGGAGGCCGGCCTTGAGGAGTAAGACTTGGCCTCTCCCTCAGATGCGCAGGGCAGGGCTTCAGCCTTTGTCTGGGAGGAGGAAGTTCAAGTCTGCGAGACGGGATTAAGAAACCCTTGTTTGGACTTAGACTTCATTTCAAAAGTGTGTTTCAGAGGCGGAGAGTGGAGCCATGGGGAAGTTAATGATTTTAGAAACTCGAGAGTGGCTTCACAGGTGACTGAGGGTGGAAGACACTGGACCGACCCTCAGAGCTGGTCATGTGCCTGGGGAAGGAGAGGGCAGGGGTGTCCTCACTCGGGGACTCAAGTGCAAACTCAAGGTGGGACGTCTGACTGGCACTGTTGATGGCCGACTTTTGGCTTTTAGAGCTGGTGGAGGAGAGGGGCAACCGTAGGTGGGCACCCTCTGGCTGCCTCCAGAGGGCAGTTCTCTGCAAGAGTTCCATCTTCGGGCTTGAGGCACACCAGGTAGACAAGAGGAAGCATGGACAGGGAGATGCTCCTAGTTTGTTGAGCAAGGGAATCAATATGGGGGTCCCCTGTGCAGAGAGCCATTGGGAATAGGGGGAGTTGCATGGAGGTGGGAAATGGGAAGCCTTCCTGTTGGTGTCTAGGCTTGTCCCTGGGGGCCTTAGAGCCCTAAGGATGGGGCAAATATAGATGATCGTTCAAGTTTAAGGTGTTAGGCTGCCTGTCCGGCAGAAGGAAGGCGAATGGGGAGAGGTGTGGCAGTGGAGGGGGCCTCTTTAGGATTTCATGTCTGTGCTTTGTCCAGCAACCAGCTGAATGAGGAACTGGATCCAGATCCTGGCCCCTACCACATGTAGCTGTTTTTTCTCCCTCAGTGGACAGGGGTGTTCCCATGAGGCTCTTCTTGTCCCAGATGTCTGAGCTTGTAGAAGGGGAGCGGGGAGACCAGCAGCAGGGCATTATGGTGCTGGAGCCTCAGGAGCCAGGGCAATCCAAACCGAGAACTGTGGAGTACCCAGCGGCAGGCTGGGTTCCTGCTGGGTAGAGAGCTCTTTCTCTCCCTGGGACATGAGTTGTGGTGTTCTGCAGGCTTGTGGCTCCTACTCGTGGGGCTCTTCAGTCTTGCAGAGTGTGGGGCAAGGTCGGGCTGTGTCCACTGCCCTCTCAGGAAGGTCTTGGGCTCTTGTGGGTGCTTCTTTGGGAACTGGGAACTCCTGCTGTGCCTCTGGGTGGAGGCATTCAGCCTTAAGGAAGCTGGGTTCTCAGAGGACAAGTTTGGGGGTGCCTGACCCTTAAAGCAGTGACCACTCTTGGATCGTCCCAGGCCACTTGTGTCTCGGCTGGGAGGAACAGGCTGTTATGTACCCCTGGGATCCCTGCAGGCCGCTCATAGTACTGCTAGCCCCTGGCTCCAAGGCTGATTCCTATCATTACAAAAGCAGGCATGCAGGGAGTGGGGGCAGAAGTCAGCAGGATGGGCAACACAAGATGGGGTGGCCAGCTTTGCCTTTGGTTTAGGGAGAGAGTGTGTGTGTTCCTGGGATTGGGACTCCAGGCTGTAAAGGTTGAGTCTGCTCCTGCCTAGCTTGTTAGGGCTGAGAGATAGGACACATCTCATGTGACCAAGCTTTCTGTCTTCCAGATGTAGCTTGCCAGGCCCTGTCCCTTCCCTCCCTAGTGGCTTGGCAGGAATTTGTCCAAGTCACACGTCTGTGATTCCCTCTGAGTGAGACTTGGCAGAAGAAGCCGGTGTCGCTTGTCACTTTGCCATTCTGTCTGAGTTGCAGTTAAGCAGCCTGACTCCATCTTCCCTTTATAGACATTTGCAAGAAGTGATTCTCTCATCCCCATCTGGGCGGCTTCCAGCCCTCCTAGGTTTTCCTGCCCCACCTGCAGCAAGCAATGTATCTACAAAGGTCCTGGCTCTCTTGAGGCAGGCGCCTTTCCACTCCAAGGGCTGGGGTTGTCCCTAGATGCAGGCAGGTGAAGCTGATCAGCGTGCCCTGGGAGCGCTGGTCACAACGGGAACGGGCATGCACAGGGTGAGTGGCAGGGCTGTGAGTGCGGATCCTGGCAGGCACAGACTCCTCGTGTGTGCGTACTGACTGAGCTGTTACTGGGTATTAGCTTTGGAGGTGACCAGAGAGGCAGGAAGAAATCCAGGGGAGGGTGGAGTCTGGATACAGCCCTGGGTCACTGGTATAAGGGCGACTGATATGAAAGCCCCCGTGGGCTGGTGTGGGTTTGGGTGTTGGAGAGAACATGAGGTGGCAGAGAATCTGGAGAAGATGGGGTAGCAGCAATCTTGGGTTTCTAATAATAGTGGGTGGTGGAAGGCCTGCTCTGCCCCACCTGTGGCTGAAGAAGGAGGTGAAGAGGCTGGCCATGCCTGTCAGGAGGTGGAGGCTGGTGTCCTGGCTGAGTCCTGGACAAGGTATAAAGTCTGAGGGAGACCTGCTTTGTCTCCCAGTCCTGTCTGGGGCCTACCAGCTCTGGCAGTGTGGATGGTACAAATCGGAGTATTGGGAGACTGAGGGAGCGTGCCCTAGCCCTTTTTCCCCACTGTGAACACTCGGGCTATGCCTGACAGTTGGGCTTTTGATGCCTGTGTCTAGGTGACAGGATATTTTGGGAGAGGTCCTGGTGAACTGCCCACATCAGGGTGCTGCCCTCTGCCATGTGGGGAGGCTCTCTGGAGTGGAGACTGTTGTCTGGTGGCTCTGTTGGGAGCTTTCACTTCAGTCAGTAGCTGGCAGAGGATACCTTTGCATCCCTTTTCCTGGGGATGTTGTCCTTCCAGTTCTGGGAATGTTGCAGGTGGCTCCCAGGGCTGGAGGGTGCTTCGGGGCTGCTGGGCCTCGGACTTTTACTTGAACATCCGAGGGCTGAAGCCAAACCCAGGGAACCTGACTGCCCTTGGATCCCTGCCACACTTCCACAGCTGTATGACCTCAGGTGCAGCTCTGACCTCATCAGCCTGTAAGATGGGGCCAGGTTGTACCTGTGGAGAGGGGTGGAGTGCTGTAAGGACACAGGAGGGATCAGGGTAGCCCTTTCTTGCTAAGTACCTGGCGCTTGGGACCCTCCAGGGTTGCATGTCTTCCTGAAGCTCAGGGCTCCCTCTCTCCTCTGTCCACTTCCCTCCTGCGGCCAACCTATCTGTCAGGTGTCAGGGTTGAGTGACCCCTTGTTTGTGGAGGCTCCAGTTAGGGGTTAAAGAGGTAAAGGCTTTCAAAGTTAGTTATTTTCCTAATTCGCTGTGCTATTTCCTCCCCTTTCCATGTGACTGGTTATGGATGGGGGAGGGGCAGTCCAGGTGCTGCCAGGAGGCCTGGCTTGGATTCTGAGCCAATTGAAAGAGTTGAAACTTGTCCTGGTAGAGCTTTTTGGAGGTTGTAGAGGAGGGAGGGTGAGGCTGTTGGGGACAGGCAAGCTGGAAGGCAGCAGCCTGCCGTGCTATTGCCACCTCAGGAGCCTGTAGCATTTTGCCGAATATAGGTTGGCTTAGAGGCCATACTGTGTTTCTGGAGTCAGATGTTGGCTTTTAGATCTAAAACTTTTGCCAATGTTCCATTTGAGATCTGGGGCAGAACTGAAGTTAAAATGTTAGTATTTTTGCAGTAAGACATGACTCTTCCTGTTAAGTAGATATAGTGAGACTATAAATAGGCTGGGCAGTGGCGCATGCTTTTAATCCCAACACTTGTGAGGCAGAGGCAGGTGAATCTCCGTGAGTTTGAGGCCAGCCTGGTCTACATAGAGTCAGGACTATACGAGAGCAAACAACAAAACAGAGAATAAATTACCTCAGATGTTCAGGTCAGCTGCACCCAGGTTGGGCTTGCTCCCGCTTTAGGAAAAGCTCTGCTTCCAGAGCTTTGGTCATTTGGAATTGTGGGTTGAGGGCATGGGATCTTGGGGGCATGTGCTCTCTTGCTCACAGCTAAAGATAGAGAGCCGGGACAGGTCTCTCTTTCCCATCCCTCTAGTCCATTGAAGCCTGCTTAGAATTTGGGTTCAAGTTGTTTTTTTGTGGGATGAAGATAATGTGAGTCTCCAGTCAGACTCTTGGTGCTGGCAGATGTTCAAAAAAAATCCTTAGGTGACTGGTCCCCACATGGTGTGACTGAAGGAACATCCTCACTTTTCCTGGAGGCATTGCTGAGCATCCCAGAGCAAGCTGAGGGGAAGGCTCCCTAGGGATAGGCATGAGGTTCTCAGTAGTACCAAGTCTGGCGCTCCTGACTATGGAGTCAGCAAGAAGGTGGCATTGCTTTTCAGCTCTGAGCCTCTGACAGAAAGTGTGGGGCTTGCTGGGATCCCCAGGTATGTGAAGACTAATGCTTTGAATTTTCCCAGTGCCTGGAGGTCCAACAGCGACAGGTCAGCTGAATCTGCTGGGCTCTGTCTTGCTGGTGAAGTTCTGAGCACAGTTAAAGGGTTCAGAAGATGAGAGGGACTACTTCTGGTAATTGTGTACCAGGCAGTATGAGCCATGCCGGAGTGCCCAGACGAGTGACCTGCTATCCTGGCTCCTAGTTCTACATCCGAGACCTGGCTTGTGGTCTGGATGGAGCGTTAAGAGGAAGGGACAACAGGGTTGGGGTGTGCTGCCACTCTAGAAGGCTTACCCCCAAAATACAGCAGTAACTTATAGCTGGGACACTCATGTAGATGAGATGCACGGCAACATGAGAGCCCACTCCAACCCCATACACCCTGGCATAATCTTACAGTGCCCCAGCCACTGGCACCTTCTGAGCTCTGCACCTCCCTTGGGAGTAACTTGGCAGGTACGCTTGTCTCTTTTCTTGAGTATTGAAGGTCTTGAGGCCCCTGGTTTCTTTCAGAGCTTCTGGTGACCCAGTCAGAAAGCAAGATTTGCTTCCTGTGACCCAATGCTCTTTTGTGGGAATTTTCTTTCTTCTCCTTTACCTTCTTAACCTTTTGAGAAAATGTGTTATGTAGCTCAGGCTGGCCTCTAACCTGCTGTGTAACTGAGGATAACCTTGGACTTCCGATCCTCCTGCCTTTACCTCCCGAGTGCTGGGATTATGATATATTTTCTAGTTGGAATATGCAGACCAGTATTTCTTGGAACTTTACCTAGCGATTGGACAGTTGTGAAGGTACTAGAAGGATGGAACCCAGACAGAAATGCCCTTAATGGGTCAGGACCATATCGCCGTCTACCAGCCAGAACATGTCTAGGCCCAGGGCTCTAGCCACCTGTGCCTGGGGACAGCTGCTGTCAGAGGGCAGCACAGCAGCCTGGTTACAGAGGGCCCTGCAGCAGCATTCTGGTGGAGACCTGCCCAGTCTTTGTATAGGCTAAGGAAGTGTGGTGATGTTGTGACCTTGTGATAGTTAGGAAGGGACACTTTTATAAGAGTCATATGAGGGACAGACCTTGGTGGCACAGAACTTGGGAGGTGGCGGGAAAAGGTTCCGAAGTTCAAAGTCATCCTCAGTTGTATAAGGAGTTTCAGAGACCCTGTTTTAATGCCTCCACCCCCAGATTACACAAGAGGTAGCTTTGCTGACATCAATGCAGGCATATCCTGATGGATGCTGCCTTTAAAACAGGGTTTGGTTTCCCCTGTGCTCTGGGCTAGCCTACCAGCAGCAGTGTTAACTAGCTCTGAACGAGGAAAGCTCCCAAAAGTGGAGAGTAAGGTTGTTTTCCAAACCTGCCTGTCCAGAGCTCCTTACCTGCAGAGCTTCTCAGGGTTCAGGTGCTGTGTGTGCAAAGTGCTTTGGGACTTACTGTCCACCATAGGTTTGTTTCTGGAGGCTTCTCCTGATAGATGATGGAGGCTGGCATGGAGTTTGCCTTGTCTTCTAAGCAGTTGAAAACAAGATTCTCAGAGTATCTGGATTTATTTGTCATGGCCCTAGGAAGCCCTCAATTTTGGCTCTCACCTGTTTGGTCTTTTAAGCTGTCACTTTCCTGCTCTCCTCATGAATAGTGAAAGGAGTAGCCAGTGTGGTCCAAAGGACAGTTTGCTGTGTCTAAAACCATGGGGAGGGATAAGAGGATGCTGGGAGGGACTCCTAGCCAACTCCTCCACCCCCATTCCTACCCAGTGGGAACAGAGTAAGCAGGGTCAGCCAGGCAGCTTGCTGTCCCTGTGATAACCTTGATGAACCCTATGACCTTTGCAGCTCCCATATCACCCAGTGTCTCTTCAGCAGCCCCCCCCTCTTTGTTGTGTTATCTTGGTCTTGGCTCAATTCCTTCTCTGTCCCAGAAGTGTGCACTGCTCATGGGGTTGTGCCTAGAGCACTGGATGAGGTCCCCATTGGGAGGGAGAAGCATGCGGGAGTCTGTTTGGTAGAAGTGAGACTTGGTGTCTAGAACTTTTCAGAGGAGCTTTTGGAGCTCTGCTTCTCACCTTTGGGAATGGAGAGAAGACCCTTGAGCTACCTATGGTGACAAAGACCTGGAATCCTAATCTGAGGCAGGAGGAGCCAGAGTTTCAGGCCAGTCTGGGTCACGGGAGAAAAGGTGACATGTGACTGAGACAGTATTAGGTCACTGGACCTGTTCTCATGCTTGATACAGGTTTTTCATGATGTTCCTTTGTCTTTCTGTTTCACATTCTGCATGTTGGAAGTAGACTTTTTTTTTTTTTAAAAAAAAGATTTATTGATTTTTATGTGCATTTTTTTTAAACTTGCATGTACATCTGTGTGAAGGTGTTGGATCCCCTGGAACTGGATTTATGGACAGTTGTGAACTGCCATGTGGGTGCTGGGACTTGAGTCCAGGTCCTTGAGGAGCCAGTGCTCTTAACCACTGAGCCATCTCCTCAGCCCCGTAGACTTGCAGCTGACCTGAGTCTGGTCTTTACATCAACCAGATGATCACTTTTAACAGTGTCCCTTAGAGGACAGCAAAGAGACCTAAAGCATTTCAGCACTGGAGAAATACTCTGGGTCTGGGGACAGAGCACTTGGCTACTCAGGAAGCTCTGACTGGCTTCTGTTCCCAGCACAGGAGATACTCTAGGGTAGGTTTCATTTTCAGGGTGTCTTATTTTCCAGAGGTGTAGACTCATTTGCTTCACTCTTATTTTTCTGTTGTATCATGAAGGCAGAAGTCAGAGGACAACTTCATGGAGTTGGTTCTCTCCTTCCACCTTTATGTGGGTCCCAGGGATTGAGGGGATTGAATTTAGGCCATCAGGTTTTTGTGGCAAGTGCCTTTATAGCTGAGCCATCTCACCAGCTCACCCCTTTTTTGTAAGACTGTGACCAATGGAAAGTTCTTGCCTTTATTTACGGTAGGTGATATCTTTCATTGTGTTCTTCGAATTTGCCAAGGATGCCCTCAGTAGCAGTGGCAGTTTATACTGGCTCCAGCCAGTTCTGTGCAGTCCAGCCCTGGGTGTGTGTGTACCATTCCCAGCACATTCCCCCTGCAAGTCAGGCAGGCACCCAGTGTAGAGTGTGTGTGGGGGGGGGTGGGGGAGGGTGACGTCCCATGGGTTATCAGGCTTGGGGTCCTAACTTGGTGCTTTTCTCTGCAGGGTTGGTGTCCTGGAGTACTGCTTCACCTGCCTGGGCATCTTCTTGGCCATTGTCCTGTTTCCTTTTGGGTTCATCTGCTGCTTTGCATTGAGGAAGCGAAGATGCCCCAACTGTGGAGCAGTCTTTACTTAAAGGGAACAACACACCCAGTTTTCCTACATTCAGCTATCTTTTCTAATGTAAATGTTGTGTACAATAGTTTTATTTGATTAAGCTTCAGGACTGTTTTGTAAAGTGTGGTGGGATAGACTTGGCATTTGTGCGCTGACCGCAGAGGTGGAAGAAGGCAGCAAACTGCTCCCGAGGTTAAGGATAACTCAAGAAAGCACTGCTTCTATTTTTTGCAGTCTTCAATTTGAGAATGGTGAGAGATACTGTTTTAAATAAATGAGATTCATACCATTGTGTAGCTTGTTCTGCTTGCCCAGTGTTTTTACACACTGCCCCCTTCACACTTGCAAAGGCCGCCCGTGGCTATCTTCTAGTCCTGAGGTGTCACTTAAGGCTGAGAACATGTGTTTCAGACTCTCCTTTATTATCAGCCCGAAACAAGAGTCACCTTGGTGTTTGCAGAGCTGGGGCGTGAGTCCCAAGAAGTGACCCTGTGAGGGAGAGCACACCTCAGAGGAAGGGTGTGAGTTCTCAGTGCACTCCCCCTTCTTCAAATATCCAAAAGCCACACTTGGTTTGTTCTCTATCGGTGAAAACACAGGGCTTTCTACCTTAACCTTTACTCAAGTGTTGATCACAGGGACTGTGTTTGAAATCTGGCCCTTTCCCCATCAGGCTGGGATACCTGCCTAACACAGAGATACCACAGGGCATGACCCTGACTTTGTGATCTAGGGAGGGTGTTGGCATGGGCAGGCACAACCACTTGCCCTGCATGGGAACCAGCAGGTTTATCCTTCCACGTGAGCCTGGCAATGCTTGGCCCAGCTGGAAAGACTGAAGTTTCATATACACAAATCCAATTTCCAGCTTGGGAAAAATGATGAGATTCAAGAATCTGGTAAGCAGCAAGCTCCTGTCCATAGTGACTTGCCTAGATGTGGATTTTTAATTGCCATTCCAGAATAGGTCTAACTTCTTGGACAGGTAGGGACTGACTCTGATCCTGGGCTCAGGACTCTGTGCAGTGGCCTGAACTGTTGGTCTTAGCCAGAAGTCTTGAGTGTGGGACAGTGTCGGGCTGCAATAGTGCCCTGGCCCTCCTGACCACCAGTCACAGGCTTCGCAAGTGCTGTTTATAGGCCAGTACCTGATTGAAAAATGGAGAGACCTGACCCTCAGATGTGTCACCAAGCTTTAGAGATGTACACAGACCCTTGCTGTTAACCACTGAACTTAGTAGCTCCTGGAGATAATTTTACAAGTGCCAATGAGGTGGGCAGACTATCTCAACATTCTGCAGCAATGTCTGTCAATTGAGGTCGGAATTCTCAATTGTTACACATTTGTTTAATCAAAAAGGTTAAAATTATATTTAATATAGCTTTATAATTTATATTGCTTACTGTATTTGCACGCTCTGATGCAAACTTACATATATTCCTTAGATGAGCATCATAATGCTACTTAAAAGCACAGGCTTTATAAAATAAAACTCTGGTCTTTTTGCATTCAGCTACAGAAAGCCAGGCACAAAAGCATAGATAAGACTATCCCTTATTCTGGCTATTTCCTTAAAAATAAAAATTAAAAGAACTTGAACCAAATTTACTGCTTTTTGAATAGAAAAGGAAATATTTCAAATGATTGATCTGTTCACTAAGCTACTCATTTACCTTAAAGACAAAAAGTGTAAATCCAGTTCTCTTAAACTGAGAAAATACATTGATTTGCTCAAGTGGGGTTCACTGAAGTCAGGCACCCCCTGAGACTCGGACAGTGCCCGCACCCGTTTAGCAACCTATCATTGTGCAGGTGAGAACTCAGAGCGACTGGCAGGATCTTTTCGAATGATTGGTGCTGATCGGTCATTTGTCACTGTTGGCCGGAGTTTCACAGTAGCAAAGGGGTTTTCTCCACTATAGGGGAGGAAAGGAGGAAGAAAGAATATAAGTACTGTTTCAGAACAGGAATTAGATGTTGTGTATGGGGGTGTATGCACACAACAGTGTGCTTGCCTACATGTGCAGGCCAGTGTCATTATTAGGTGTTTCTATCATACTCCACTTTCTATTTTGAGACCGGAATTCACTGTTTATGGGTTGGCATCGAGTACCCAGAATCTGCCTGTCTTCATCTATGGTGCTGCGGTTAGTATGTTTACTGTGATATCCTGCTTTTCTGTGTGTGTTGGGGATTTGAACTCTGGTCCTTTTTATGCTTGTGCAGCAAGGACTTTACTCATTGAGCCATCTTCCCACTACATTCATATCCTGGACTTGAATACACAGGTATCTGACAGTTTACTATGCTGAGACAGAGAGCAGGTCACACAAGAGTCTGATGGAAGGAGCCCTGTGGAATAGGCTACCTGCCTTGGGTTAGAGCTGAACCATGCTGCTCCACTGTCTAAAGCCAGTTTCCTCCATCTCCATGAAGGGCCTTTGGGGGAACAATAGCCACTTCCTTAGCAGAGCAAGCAACATTACACTGACTTCATGACTAAGTTATACATACCTGAGGAATGGTGGCTTTGCGGTTCCATTTGCATCACTCTGGAAAAGACAGAGATTATGGAAGGATTGAATTTGGGACATTTTTATAAGACCCACAGATAAAGACAGGCAAAGTTAGATTTAAAGCCCCCAGTGGAGCTGGAGATAGACTGTTTTTTTTTTCTTTCGGTTTTTTTTTTTCCTCCGAGACTGGGTTTCTCGGTGGCTTTGGAGCCTGTCCTGGAACTAGATCTTGTAGACCAAGCTGGCCTCAAACTCACAGAGATCCGCCTGCCTCTGCCTCCCGAGTGCTGGGATTAAAGGTGTGTGCCACCACCACCAGGCTTGAATGATGCTGTTCTTGTAGAGGACCTGAGGTCAGTTCCCAGTCCCTATATAAATGCTCACACGCACCTGCACCTCCAGGGCATCTGACTTCTTGAATTTGTACTTGTGTTCAAACACACATGTAGACACATAAATAAAAGTAAATCTTTAAAGTTATTCATGTTTAAAAGCATCTGATGTCTAAATTATTTCCAAAGAAGTGAAGAAGAGAAAATGTTTTAGATTGTCAAGGGCCTTTTGTGTCAGAAGGTGGAATAAAGCGGTGCCTTGAAGTATGGCAGCAGTGCTCACGCAGGTCAGCAGGGAACATCCTGAGTGCTCACAGGAACTCAGATCACCAAATTAAACTGAGCGACAGCACCATGGCATGAAAGGGAAACACAGATGTGTTTCAGACCAAGCTATAGTATGTTATTAGTGACTGTGGGCTCCCCCTCTACTCGCCTCCCCTGCTCCATGCCTTTATTTTTGGAGTGGAATCCTCAATGATGACATGAAAGTAATAGCAAATTGGTTTGGGAGACTGATGCTAACTGCTAGAGCCCGCCATCTGACAACCTGGGGTGTGGCTTTGTAGCACACTTAACCTAGTTTGTAAGAGGTCTGGGCTCAATCCCAGGGAAGTAGGGAGACAACAAGGGTGGGGATTGTAAACTGAGGATCCATCCAAATCCTGCTGGTGTGTGGCTCTGAGCTTCACAGCAGGTCACAGATACCACCTCCCTCCAACATACCTTTAGGGTGTTGGCTGGGGAATTGGTGTGTCTATACATCCTTTCCAGAATTCTAAATATCTTGCAGTCTCAAATTTCTTATCGTTCCTAAGAGAGCACTGGCCGAGCACCGCCCAGCAGAGGGCAATAAAATATCATCTTAAGCACCAGAGCCCAGCAGAGGGCAGTAAAATATCATCTTAAGCACCAGAGCTGTGTTCAAGTGCCTAGAAAGCTTCCTAGGCAGACAGCCTTGGGCACATGTAGGTTCAGAGCAAACAACTCATTTTTTAATGTGAGTTCTGAGGCTGAAGTCCTGGGCCAGGACTCCTGCAGGGCAGCATCGCTTTCACAGTGAGTGGATAGACTATCAGGGAGGGGCAGGCTGCAGGCCGTGGGCTGTGACCTCAGCCCCTGGGCTTCCCTAGCACAGTCATCTAGCACAGGACTCAGTGTATACTCATCACAAGCATAAAGCGACTGCCTGGCTTGGCACGTCTTAATCAGGCTTGAAGTGGCATAAAAGTGATTTCTTCCTGCAGGGCACTCAGCTTCTTTAGCAGGTCTCTGGACAGTCATTTCTGATGTAACTTCTTATGATAGGGATGATTAAGAGCCGACTTACGATTTCTTTTTAAAGAGCATCAGGAGGTCCTGCCAGTTGCCTGCTCAAATTGCTGGCATGATTGGACTGCCTGGAGCAGCAATCCAGGCAACAGCCTGTCTGCAAGGGGCCTCCTGGCGCCCAGAAGTCAGACCAGAAGAGCAGCCTTGAAGCGCCAGGCTACCTAACTTTCCCGCTGAACACTCCTGGACAAAACACTGTCCTATCCTGTGTGACCGTGAGGAGGACAGCATCATATCTTCGACTGGAAACCAGAAAGTTCTCCACCTGACATTGCCTGCGGTTAGCCCTCCTAGAACTACCAGTTCAGTGGCCTTTTAAGGAGCCAGGATGCTTCAGGACTCAGCACACCAAGTCAGAGAAACAAGCACAGCAAATCCTTGAAAGTAAAGTGTTCATGTGCCCCAGACACCAACATATCTGGACAGGCCTCTCATAGCCCCAAGTAAAAATGCCCAAAAGTCCAACAGAATAGCTCTTGACTTTCATCCATTCTGTCCCTATGAGACTTCAGTGCCAGGACATGGGGATCCTGGTCTTGGAGGAAAAACAGTAACTGTGTGGGGCATGCACAGAGGATCTGAGAATGTTGTTTGTTAATCTGTTGCTAATTGGACAATCACTTCAAGAAAATTCATTTTAAGGGCAGGTGTGTCCAATACCCATATGCCCAGTACTTGAAAAGCTAAGAGAGAAGAGTTGGAGGCCACCCTGGACCACATAATGAGATCATACCTCAATTCCCCTACCCATTCCCCAAAAAGACCTAGGAATACTTTAGTTGGTAGAGTATTTGTTAGTCTAGCATGCACTAGGCCCTGGGTGCCACTACTAGCACTGTATAACTGGCCATGGTGGCACCAAGTTGTAACCTCAGCACTGTGGAGGTGGCGACAAGAGGATCAGAAATTAAAGGTCATTCTTGGCTACACAAGTTTTAGGCTAGTGTGGGCTCTATGACTCTGTTTTTAAAAAAATGAAAAATGTTGTATATTCTATGTGTTATTCTTGTGTGTTCATGCACATGTGTATGTTACCCTTTAATAAAGTGTTTTACTTATATTGAGTGAGGTAACCCAGACCCAGAAAGAAAATTATCATATGTACTCACTCATAAGTAGCTTTTAGACATAAAGCAAAGAAAAACCAGCCTATAATTCACAATCCCAGAGAACCTAGACAACAAAAAGGACCCTAAGAGAGAGACATACATGGATCTAATCTACATGGGAAGTAGAAAAAGACAAGATCTCCTGAGTAAATTGGGAGCAAGGGTACCATGGGAGAAGGTGTGTGGGAGGGAGCAGAGGAAATAAAAAAAAATAAATAAAGTGTTTACTTGGAAATCAAACCTAGACAAGACCCGACTTAAGGTGGTTTGGCATGATTGCTTTCAATGGCATGAAAACTACAGTGAATCTGGGGTGTAGTTTTTTCCTGGACTGGTGATATGTGTTACAGTCCCTTCCCATGGGATCCTGGAGTTACTGCTGAGACGCAGCTTCAGGCACTCTGCACTATGCTGGCTCACTAAGCTAGGATGTGCCATAAACTAGGTGATGCAGGACATCACCACCACAGCAAAAATCCAGCAGCATCTGTACAGGGTGTTTCCAGGTAGCTTCTCCCAAACCCAAAATGGCCACTGCACTTGCTCCTTAGTTACCCTCTTTGAAGCAACACTATTCTGTTGCTGTTGCTGATGGCAGGGGGTCCTTTTGCTTCCCCTATCTGTGCTCCTAGGACTCCTGATTTGAGTTGGTAGCAGTGACACGGTAGCACTGTCAGTGGAAGATTGACAGTTCTCTCTATGGTATGCATAGGATCTTGGAATATTCAAGAAGTGTCTGTTCTTTCTGTGAGTGGTAAAAACACAGTACAAACCCATCATCTAATTTCACCTTGTAACTGTGAAGCCCTTTGCATTTATGTAGGGGTTACTGTCCATCTCTGTTTTAAGAGAAGGCAAAGTAAACATCCTTAGTGGGATTTACGCCTGGGTAGAGAGACTCTGAAGTATTTCCACCTTTGGATTTTGAAAGCCTAGTGCCTGCCACTCCCCCTCCCGCAACCCAGGCTAACCATGCTGGGGATGGAACCCACAGCTTTATTCAGCCCACACAAGCTCTCTAACAACTGAGCTACCTCCCCATTATTTTCTAGTGACTTGACTTTTACTAGCTGGTATTTTCCATTATCCTTTGGATCAGAAAGGCAATCCTGCACCCTATCAGGTCCTTGGTAAACAGCGGAGAAGTGGAATGTGCCTTATCAGTCAGAGCTCCCAACTCCCTTCCCCTCCTTGTACTGATAAACAGAACTAGAGACTTTACAGCTCTGTTTCTCAATCCACTGCAGACCTCGGAAGTGGCTGTCATTCTTCTGTCCTCCCCCTTTCCTCCATTTCCCACGGCCCTGTAACCCATTTCACCATTGTATCTAGCCAGGCCAGCTCACAGCAGGGTCCAGGAGCAGCAGCTCAATTGGTTGCAGGAGGAGAAATGCTGTGATTCCATTATGTGTGGGTGTCAGGTTGGGTCAGGAGGTGAAAATAGCTATCATTCATCCTTGTATCTATATTTACTTAAATCTGTATCAAAAATAAATATAATTGAATGTTAATCATACCCTGGAAATATGCGTATTACTAAAATTTTTCCTTTAATATTTTTCTGGCTTTCAGAAAACCAAACCAAATTCATCCTTTTATATTTTTGAGTGGCGCTGGGAGATCCGCACTTGTGCACCATGCACTACTGAACAAAAGTTACCTTGTAATTGGTGTTTGCTGTGGACGAACTGTGGGATTGCACCCCTTCTGAGAAATGGGGAGTATACCCATGCTGAACAGAAAGGATCCTACAATTGTAAAACCTAACAAGAAGACAAGCAGTAGATAGAAGAGGCATGGACTCAGTTGTACCTGCTGCAAGAGGAACCCTGGGAAAGGGTCAGCGAGGAAGCCGTGGTAAACACAAGCGGTGCACACACTTTCAGCTGCTCTTCCTCCCAAGAGTCTAGCTCTGTTTCCTATTCTCTGCCACTCACTCCTCAGCCTCCTTCCAGTTTTCTCCATGCTGTTTTCTGAGACACCTGCTACTACCCCATCCCGTTCATATCCCATAGAGCCTCCTTAGCCGGTATGGATCACGGTCTCAACAGCCATAGCCATGCCTTCACAAACACCCCCGGCTCCACAATCCGCCCACTCCAGTACTATGACTTCAGTTAATCCCCAACCATTCGGTCATGCTTGAGGCCTCGCCTGTGACGATAGACTGTGTATGGTGGGAAGCACCAAAGATTGTATATGATGTCCTGAGTTTGCAGTCAGTAAGACTTCCAATGATACATTTCTCAGAACGTATGCCATCAGTAAGCTACACATGATTCTACACACGATCATACTCCTCATCTGAACTTGAGCAGCTGAGAAGCGCAGTGACAATTTCCAATCACTGCCAGCAGATTTAATGGGTGCATGGTATGGCCCACCTCCTGCTTTCCTGTGGTGTACACAAACTCACTCTGCACACTTAGTTTGTCACTCTGCTTGATACCTGGACCCACACAGCAGCTGATGATCAGTAAGTAAGCAACCAGAAACCTAGGTAGGACACACTGGCCAAGTCAGCGCCTGCCTTGCTTTCTCAGACTGGACACTGAGGATGCATCTGACTCTCAGCCATTCTCCATTCTTCATCTTTTCCTCTTCTGCCTCCACTGGAAAGGAACATCAGGAAGTCCAGTCACCCCCTAGTTCCATTCCCTGTTTATGTACATCACACACAATGTTTAAACTTTCTGCTCTCTGCCTCAGAAACATCTCCAGGAACTTCTGCACAGTGGTTCTTTCCTGTCACAGCTTGAATGTCACTTCAGAGAGACCACAGCCACATATACTGCCCCATGATGCCTGTTGTCCTGTAAGTACCCTGCATTTGGGACAGAAGGGCTGACTCTCAGATGCAGGAATGCATCTAGTAGGCTGCCTTTGCTTCTCAACAAGCTCTGACTGAAGGTCTTGCCCCCTACAACCTAGACCCACTGAAACCTAGCTCTCTCCAGGCAGCTTGAAGGCCATCCTAGCATGCTGTTCTCAGCGGGCTCCCCAGAGGCCTAGGCCCAGCTCCCCACTCTGAATGATTCTTCCTTTTCCCCCGTTCTCAGGGCTCTATCTTGTGATGCTGAACTAAACAAATTTAACCTGTCACATCCATCCAGGATGTCACCCTATTCATTAGTACCTCCCTCTATTTTCATTCTCAGCATGGCTTTTAACCTGTTTGGGTTTTTTATTTGCTTCCAATCACCAGGATCTAAGTTCTAAAGGAGCAGGGCCCTCACCTGTTTGTCTAGAGCCCACACTGTGCCAGGTGCTCTGTAGACATTCCACCTGCAGTTGCCAAGGGCAAAGAGGTGGCTAGGAGACCAAACCCTCTATGTTCCTTCTCAGGATCAGTTAAGGATTAAAGACAGTGTTTGCACATTGGCCAGCACAAAGTCCCTATTTTAAAGCTTAGCCACTCTCCTTTTCAGAAAACAACAGAAAAGGAACAAAATGCAGAGGAAGAGGATTGAAAATAAAAAACTAAGGCAAAAGCAAGGAGACATGAAAGTTCCAATAAGACCCAGCAAACAAACAGTTTAATTGTCCTGCACAAGAAAAAGTAAAAAGGCAAGAAAGAAGGCTTAGAGTTGAGGAGTTGGGGAGAGTATGTGTCTTTGAAGAAGAGAACCCCATGCCCTCATCCCCCATCAGCCATGAACAGAGCTAGGGCCCCTTGTCAGCACTCACAGGAGACGTGGGTGTGGCATCTGGTCTGGACACTGGGGCTTTGAAAGTAGAAGTAGTAGTCGTCTTAGGAGCATCTGCTCTCTTGTTTGAGGTGGCTCCCATAGTCAGGCAGTCCAGGTAGTCAGGAGGTGGGATGTCAACACTGCTCTTCTCAGTCAGGTCCACAGTACTGATGCTTCTCACTGGTGCAGGGCTTAAAGCCAAAGGTTAGGGAGCCAAGTTAGATGAGGTCATGCCACTTGCACCCCTGTGATCCAAACATCCCATGGCTAAGACTATTAACCGTAGTAAGGATGTGTCAGGGCTGGAGAGAGGGCTCAGCAGTTAAGAACACTGGCTGTTCTTCCAGATGACTCCAGTTTGATTCCCAGCATCCTCATGGTGGATCACAACTATCTGTAACTCCAGTTCCAGGGATCTGAAACTTCTTCTAGCCTCTGAAGACACTGTGCACACATATGGTACACAGACATATATGAAATCAAAACATCCATTCACATGGAAAAAAAGTGAAGAAAGAGGGAATTACAGCACTGCACTATGTACATATGTAGTGGTTTATATGCATTAAGTGTGCGTGCTTATATACATTTGCTAGGTATTGAGACACTATCTCAAAAGACAACTCTTACCTACTTCTTAAAAGGATAGTTTTCCCTTCTTGGTATGATGGCATTTTTAGACTCTGCTAGAGGGGAACATATGGAGATGGTTTATGAGGAGAGGGCCTGAAGGATGCTGAGCATGACATCTGAGGGTCCAGGGGCTGGAGAGTAGTATGCACGAGGGAGTTATGGTAAAGTTTATTGTGGACATGTTATTTCTGAGGGTTCATGGGCAGTCAGCTAGAAATAGCCATATTTCAGTCTGGATGAGTTATGACTGAGTTTCAATCTTGGTCCTGTACTCTTAGCTGTGTGTCCCTGAACCAGTTCTTTTATTGTTTGTTTTCGAGACAGGATTTCTCTGTAGCTTTGGAGCCTGTTCTGGAATAGCTCTTGTAGACCAGGCTGGCCTCAAACTCACAGAGATCTGTCTGCCTCTGCCTCCTGAGTGCTGGGATTAAAGGGAAGCGTGTGCCATCACCGCCTGGCTTTGAGCCAGTTCTTAAAACTTTTTTGTGCCTCAGTCTCCTTAGTTTTAAAGTGGAGCCCTATCTCACAGGGTTGAGAGAATTCACTGTGGTAAGCAATTTAAAGCACTTGGGATTGTCTCTAAAAGATGTTTTTGTTTGTTTGTTTGTTTGTTTTTAAGATTTTAAATGTATGTTTATCAGTTGTGAGCCACCTGACTGAGAACTAAACTTGGGTCCTCTACAACAGTAGAATGCATTCTTAAATTCTGAGCCTTCTCTCCAGCTCCAAGACGCCTGTTTTTAATTGTCACAACCTAGACTGAAGCAGGGAGGTTACAAGGGAGGGCCATTGGTGTAGTTGCAAGTATAAAGGTAAATGAAACATGGCTAGTGAGTTGATCAGTGAGGACGGTGCCAAGCTGGATAACCTGAGTCTGAGCCCTAGAGCCCACATCATGGAAGGAAAGAACTGACTCCTGCAGGTTGTCTTCTGACTTCTACACATGTGCTGTATGTAGCACCTGCTTCTCCCACAAAAACTAATAAGTGAAATGTGGAAAAAAGAAGTAGATGAAATAGCCCAGGGAACACAGGAGCACTGAGGATGGATTCCGAGAAGCACGAGCGCCTATGTGGTGAATGGAGAAAGGACCCACAGAGGAGAGATAGCACAGGTCAAGAACTCAAGGTAACAGAGCAATGTACAGTGTTAGGGCTGCTGCTGAGAAACAGCAGACAGGTGCTGTGGATGTAGCACTGCATCTGGTGGGGACAGGGAGAACTGAGGAGCTGGTGGCTGGGCCTTGTCACAGCAGATAGCCAGGGAAGCTCATGGACCAAAGGAACAGAGGAGAAGCAGTTGGCTCCTATTAAGTGTTGACGGTTAATCCCAGTGTGGCTGCACATCTAGGTTGTAGCTCTTTAAGTTTTCAGTTTCTCGGAGAGCTGGGCCATAGTCCCCTACCTTGGTGTAGGCACAGACACTGCTTCCTTCACATTTTCCTCCAGCAACTTTGTATATGATGATGGGAACCAACCCCTCCTAAAGGTAAAGAAAAAGACCCATCTGTGATACTTGAGGCAGGCACATAAGTAGTATTCATATTTGGAGACATCCTGATGACAGCTCGGGTAGGCTAGCCACTCACAAATGGGCTGAATGAAGTAGAAGCTTTTACTGGTGTCTCCTAGACACACACACACACACACACACACACACACACACACACACACACACACACCATAATAGCTTGATGATCTGATCTCTGGAATCTACACACTGAAGGAAGAGAACAGATTCCCTGGAAGCTGTCCTCCTACCTCTACACTGTATATGCACACATGCATGTACACACAAATAAATATAAAAATATGCCTTTTGTCAGCAGTGACATAATATGATTTGATAATCTATTCTTGCATCAAGTTCACCTTTACATGCACAAATTAGCTTGTGATGTAATAACAGCAGCTGCCCAAACTATAAAGAAGAATAAAGGGTTCCTACACCCACAGACAACTTGCAGTTTACAAGAACAACAGTGGTTTTCTGAGGTGAGGGCCACTTGAACCTGGTGCAGATAGGTTCGTGCCAACTCACGCTTTGGTGGTGTCATGCTCTCCATAGAGCCAGCCGTCCTTCTCATCAGGGATGAGCAGTGTGATGATGTCTCCCTGGGAAAAGCTAAGTAAAGTCTTGTTATTGTCAGCAGTGTGAGGGAAGATGGTCTTCACTTTTTGCTTCTTCATCATGTTCAGTCCAGTTGCAACAGAAACCGATCTTTGTAAACTGGGATCTTCTGAAGTGTCTGTTGAAGTGAGCATGGGAATGGTGATAATTCAGAGAATGCTCAGCAGGCAAGTTCGAAGAGTAACCCCAGGGAACCATTTGTTTCTGTATCATGCCCACATGATCCTTTTATGGAAACAAATTCTGGCCTATTTCCAGGCCTTTCACATTGCCCACAAGGAGGAAACAGGTATGCCTCAAGCCTGGAGGCCTTTGTAGAGGTCAGAGGAGCCCTGCAGCCCAGAGCCCTTGTAAGAAGAGAAGCCCAGCACAGCCTGCTTCACCTACACCATGGCAGCCAGGCTCACTTTTTCACTGGTGAATGCCCACACTTCGTGCTCTTTCAGTTTGGAACACAGAGGCAGCTGAGGCAACAGCTTAGACCCACTGCCTTTCTCTTGTGCTACAAGAAAAAGGAGTGAGTTGGAAATGCTGGTATTCTGGCTTCTCACCCGAGCACGTACATGTGAGCTGCTGAGTTCCCTTGGTTGAGAATATGTCAAGAACCTTAGTGCTATACAGCCACTAGCCAGCCTCCAGAGGAAGGCTCTGTGACTGTTGATATTGATGGACAAGGGAATTGAGCCCAAAAGAGTTCCAAGACTGGTCCAGCTCACAACTGGCAAATGGCAGCTATGCCACTGGGGGCAGCTGAGTCTATAAGCACCTATACTTGGGCACTATGCCACTACTGTCTCTAAACTTAAACACAGGCTGGTATGTACCACCCCATAAGATGGGAAACTGGCATGGGGATTTTAAATACCTGCTTTATTATTGCATCTTTGTAACAATTACAACACAAATTTTGCTATTCCTTAACATGTCTCTAATTATCTCAGCACTAAATCTGCCAGGGATTTTCATTTGGCTTTTATCAAAAAGAACCAGTTATTTGAATGAATTATATACTTTGACTTTCTTCAAAAGCAAATAACTACAAGTTATTATTTTCCCTTGCTGAGTAATCCCGGTTGTCTTTATAGAAATCTTTTGTCTCAATCTCTCATCCCCTACAACTGAAGACTACAGTCTATGGGTTCTCTCCAGGTGCAGCCTGACTGCCATCAGATTTGTACTGAGGAAGTTATCAGATATGCAACATTGTGTGAAACTAAATTATTATCGTCTATCCTGTTTATTTTTAAATACACTTCTTAGACTGGAGAGATGACTCGTTGGTTAAGAACAAATATTGCACTAGCAGAGAATCTGAATTAAGCCCCTTGCAAGCAGCTCAAACTGCCTCTTACTCCAATTCCAAGAGATCCTACCTCTCTTAAGCCTCCATAAGCACTGTGCTCATGTGCATATATCCCCATACAGACACATATGATTAAAAAAAATCTTAAAAAAAAACTTTTTGGGGCAGAGAGATGGCTCAGTGGTTAAGAGCACTTCCGGAGGTACCTGGGTTCAATTCCCAGCACCCACATAGCAGCTCAGAACTGTCTGTAATTACAGCTCCAGGGCACCCGAAATCCATGGCAAAACACCTATATGTAAAAAAATTAAAATAAAAAACAATTGCCTAGGTTCTGTGTGATGAGAAGAGCATATAAAGTAAAATGAAAGTTCTCATTAAAATAAAAACCTAAAACACTTCTCAACAGTATATTTACTCTGTAGACATCTACCAGTAGATAGAATTAGTGCTATAAAAACACATCACTTATCAAATGTCTCATGGTCTCCCCTTCACACATGCTAGACAAATGTCCTACTGTGGAGGTCCATTCTCAGCTCCAGCCTTATTCTTTGAGGTGTAAGTTATTCAAAGCCACAGTTGTATGTATCCATTATACCTGTGTATCTGCCTTTCCTTCACAGTACAATTATCAAAAAAATTTGACAAATTATTTTTAAAATGTAAAAAGGGAGCTAGAGAGATGGTTTAGAGGTTAAAAGTACTACCTGCTTTGGCAGTGGACCTGGATTTAGTTCTAGCATCTGTACTCAGTGGCTCACAGTCACCTGCAACTCTATCTCCAGGGCTCTAACACCCTTTCCTGGCCTCCAAGAGCATTAGCACACATGTGGCGCATACTCCTATCCCACACATACACATAAATAAAAACAAATGTTTAAAAATTAAATAGAACAATTGAATAAGTTTCCATAAAAGAAATCAAGCTAAATCTCTTACCTGCTGAGTTGTTTATCTTTTCTGAACTCTGTGCAGCTGTTGCAGGGTTATTGAACATATCAATCAAAGGACCGGTATAGGCTTTGATTGGAGGAGCAGGGGGCACCTTTGGTGTGTATTTAGAAAGAGTGTCATAATCTTTCCCAATCTGTAGAAACAAATCTTTATTAGTCTAATATTAGGACAATACAGATTTTTAGGATTGCTTTTTATCATATGGCAGAAACCCCCACTCTTAGTTGTGAATTATTTGAAAAGTATCATTGATTTAAAAAAAAATATTTTAGAGTCTTACTATGTAGTCCTGGCTAGTCTGGAACTCTGTGTGTTCTATATTCAAACTCATAGAGAGCTGCCTGTCTCTGCCTGCAAAATGCTGGAATTACAAGTGTGAGCCACCGCATCTAGATAGGCTCCCTTTTTAGCGTTACTTGGCTACAGGTGCTTACATTCAAAACAATTTTTTGAAAGAATTTTGAATGTGTTATATTAATTTGTTAAACACATAGCTTCAATAACAATTGAGTATCATGTACGCCCTGCCCCAGATTCCCAAGCAAAGTCTGCATTATTTTGAAGCAATTCTCAGACATATCATTTCTTTTCTTCTTCTTTTGGATAAAGGTCTCACTATGTAGTCTAGGCTGGCTTCAAACTTATGACCTTCCTTCTGCATTCTTCCAGGTGCTGAGTGGTACCAGAGTATTTTAGTCTATTCTCTCAGATGTCTATACTGCCTTCATTGGTAATAAATTTATAACATTGAAATACAGCAGCAATAACATTTCTAAAACATAACAGTGCTTAACAGTATAAAACATTTGCAGTCAATTCTAGTTCTAAAGGAAGAAGGGAAGTTGAGGAAATGGGGTCTAGGAATAGGAAAGGAGGGCTCATGGTGTCTACCACCAGAATCAGTCTCGGTCCCCTAGGTCAATATGACTCACACTAATAAACATACAAAAAGGGACTTATTCCTACCATCTTGCTTCTCTCGATCATGGGTGAAGGCTGTGGTGTCCCGGACACTGGGGTGGAGATGGGCGTCTTGATCTCTTCTATCATGTTCATGATTTTCTCTGGTACTTTTGTGGCATCACAACAGGTTTCCTGCCACCGGGGCAGCTTGGAATTAAGTAATTCTGCAGACTATAAATCCAGAAGAAACAAATTAAAGACAAAGGTGCATTGTTTGAATTTTTGATAAAAGCTGCCTCAAACAGGATCTCTACTATGTATTAAGACTTGTATCCAGCAGGCAGTTTAAGCAACTATGAACACCTACTGTGTCCTGAGGAGGCTCAGGACCTAATGGGAACTTACTTGCTTTCTCAGCATGAACACAGAACTTCCAGTTAACACAGGACCATAAATGATTAAGAATTCTGTTGGGGCTGAGAGTAGCTCAGAGGCAGAATACATGCTTGGTATGCATGAGATGTGTGTGTGCTTATGTACATCTCAAAACCAAAACAATTAAAACCATTCAAAAGCTAAAGCAAAAAGCTAAAGCTGAGCAACCAATATGAGAATCTTTCATTTTCCAGATAGCCCTGGAAAGGACAATCACCATCTCCCCACCAGTCCTTCTAAAATCAACACCTCTATTGCGATTAGAGGCGCAGGAGTCAGGCAGATGAGTCAGACTCTGTTCCAGGAAGTCCACCTGTGGGGAAGAGTCTATAGGTTCAGTGGTGGGGATGGGAAGGAGCAGGCAGGGCTGTGTATGTGCCTAGGGATGCTCTTGTCACAGTCTACAGGCTCTGCACAGTAGTTGGGTGGCAGCACAAAGACAGATAAATGGGCAGAGCTAAGACACTGCAGCTCTGGAGGCTGAAGCTGAGGAGCCATTCCTGCTCCCATAAACCAGGCTCTGCTCCTGCAGCAGGACTCTCAGAGGTTCTCAAAACCTTTCGGTAATCTCCCTCTCCAGGGCAGCATTCTGGCTGGAGAAAGAAGTAGGGTTCCATCCCAGATAGCTATTTGCATGGTAACAACACTGTTCTCTTTCTAAACTCACATCAACCACTTCTGACCCTGACAAGCTGGGGAGTGGCATAATGAAGACCACTTGCTAGCACTAAGGGCAGGACTAGGGCTATCTGCAGCAAGGGGGAATCGCAAAGCAGTTTTCAAATAGCTGAAGGAGTTTCTGGTACAAAAAGAAGCAGGATTGGTCTATGCTGTTCTACAGAATACTACTGGGACCCAAGGTTAAGTCTAAGAAAGACCTTGTCAGTAACTAGAGAGTTCTGAAAACAACCCAGGTTACCAGACATAGTGGGACATTGCCATAGGAGGGAAATTCAAGGTTGCTTCCCTTCCTCTGCAGCTGTGACCTTGTCATTCTGCCACAGCAGGAATCCTTCATTACGGAAGTATGCATGCTTCTAAACCTACTTGGCACTTGGCGTTGCTCTCACTCATGTAAATGCACCATGGGCGTCTGCAGATGCATCGACACTGGGGCAGACATGCAAATGAGCACCGGAGACAGCACTTTTTTATTATAAACATTTTAGATCTCAAGATTTAGACTAGGAAGTTGCATATCCTTCAAGTTACAAAACTTTTACAAAATGTGACACATGCACACTCAGGGCAGGTTTCTCCCCTTGAGAAAGAGTTGACTTAGTTCTAGCTCTTGCAGAACTTCTCATATTTTGGAACTCTCTCTTAAATCACTTGCTTATGAACAACAGTGAATGTTTGACTTCAATCATGCAAGCTAGGGATGCTTATATAGGCCCAAGAGAATTAAAGGGGGAAAAAAAAACTACGATCATCTAGAACCACCCAGAGATTGGACCCAGTCAAGACAGTGACATTCGAGATGCACAGCCTACCAAAAGTTGACTTTTTAAAAAATGTGTCTTTTTTTTATTGCTTTGGAGTCACAGCCCAGGCTGGCCTCAACTCACTCACTCTGTAGCTGAGGATGACCTTAAACTTCTGATCCTTCTAGCCACACTTCCTGGGGATTACAGGTGTCTACCACTATACCCACCTTACACAGTGTACTAGGAATCAAACCCAGTGCATGCTAGGCAAGCACTCTACCAAAAGTTACAACTGGAGCCCCCAAATGTGTCATTTTTTCCTACAAGGGATTTTAAATATGGATAAATTATGAAATTAATGATCAGTATTTATTTGATTATTCATTCCACCTGTATTTCTGTAAAGGCCCATTGCTCTATACTGTGCTTATCTGTAAGGAGAGGAATCTCGAGGGCTTTTGAGTATAAGATTACTGCCACACTTAGTGCAGTCTGTTGCACACTTACCTGCCGGTGATAGTAGTGTATGTGATTGGCAAAGCTACAGTGCTTGTCCACCAGAAAGCAGAAGCGCCTTTTTTCCTCAAGCAGGGCTTCTTTGCAGCCATCTGCAATGAACTTCTGAATTTCACTCTGGCGAGAAGTAACAGTCTCGACATACTATGAAAGTAAACAATAGAAGCAAGACAGAAGGCATCAGATTGCTGCACGGCATGACATTTATCACTTGCCATCTTTATACCCAGTTTACTTTGATTATGGAGTAAACACTAAATGCAGATAAACATGGGACAAAATACTTGTAACCTGGCCTGAGCAGATACTGACTCATGTGTAGAGAAAGGTTAATGAAGGTTTTACATTGCCCACTGAGCAGCTGGCACCATATAACTACTCTAGGAATGACTTCTAACTGCAAGATAATTTGGAACTAGAAAGTTTCAGTTTTGATCACAGTTCCAGGTACCAACCATAGGATTTAACCTAAGCCTCATTTTCCCATGGTAAAATGAGGACAGTCAGGTCAAACATGGTGGCACACACCTTTAATACTGGTACTTGAGAGGCAGAAACAGGCAGATTTCTGTGAGTTCTAGGCCAGCCAGGCTACACAGTGAGACCCTATCTCAAACAAACAGGAGGGATAGTCATGTTAATCACAAAGGTCCCCTTCTTTTCCCCGAGTTAAGGGGAGATGCCAATAAGTTCTATGTGCTATTATGTTAATTCTGGAAAACGCTGCAATACTAAGTCAGATTACATATGCTTTGTTTTTCTTTTCTTCAACACAGGGTCTCATCATGTAGCATAGACTAGACTAGAACTTAAGTCCCCTCCAACTCAGCCTTGAGAGAGCTGGGATTTCTGGCATGTGCCACCATGCTCAGCGTGGAATGCTTATGAGTGATATGGTATAGCTGATTGAAGTAAGCCTCCCCTTAAACTGTACATACAATGACTGACAAAGGAAAATATCGCCGAAAAGCTCACCTCGCTTTCTTTGTGTTCATATTTGAGTGCATTTCGTCCTCCTTGACTTTTTCTTCTGATCTTCTTCAACTCCGCCTGAGACTTCTCCAAAGAGTCTAGTTTATTCTTGTGTTCTGCTTGATATCTTTTCAGAGTAGCCTGTAAGTCAAATGTTGTTTTACTGTGGCACCATGCAAGCTGCCTTGAGTCACTTCTGCCCACACTTAACCGTGCATAGCTAACTGGCTTTGACATCCTTGTACCCATGTGGCTTCATTCTGGCTGGGGCTTAAGAATGCCAGTCCACCTCTCTGAATGTGGCTAACAATGGGGGCTGACTGAGAAGCCAATGATAATGGCACTGGGATTTGATTCTACTGCATGTACTGGCTTTTTGGGATCTTATTCTGTTTGGATGCTCACCTTCCTAGGCCTGGATGGAGGGGGGAGGGCCTTGGACTTCCCACACCACGGCAGGGTACCCTGCCCTCTCTTAGGACTGGAGGGAGAGGGGAGTGAGTAGGGGAGTGGGCGGGAAATGGGAGGAGGGGAGGAGGTGGAAATTTTGAATGGTATTATTTATAAAGCAAAAAAAAAATATTTGAACTAAAGAAAAAAAAAAGAATGCCAGTGCACACCATCTTCACATCTACTCTAGAGGATCCCCCTTCCACTTGAGTTCTTAGGTGCTGTTCTAATGTTTCTGTTTATAAGCAGCTCTCTAAAGATAAAAATGTCTTGTCTTTTTAATTCCCTCTTTTTTCAAAGGTTTTTAGACACTGGGTAGTCAGTGCTTTGATGAATACACAAACAATACTAAAGATCTGGGAATTTAACTCAGTGGCAGAGTGCTTACCTAGTGTGTCAAGCCCTGGGTTCCATCTCCAGCATACACTCACACATGTGCTCTCTCTCTCTCTCTCTCTCTCTCTCTCTCACACACACACACACACACACACACACACAAACACACACACACACACAGTTGTTATATGATTTACAATTCAAGACCTACAGGGAATATGTGCAACTGCTCACAAGTGTTTGGGGTGCTGTATAGCACAGTGTTTAAGAGACTAGATTACAGTTATAGCTTCTTTCCTTATTACCTGTGTGAGCTCAATACTTAATTTCTATAAAACCCATGCTTCTCATCAAATCTGTAAGAGGATCATAACAATATCTAGATAAGGGTTTTGTTAGGAATACAAATTAGAAAATGAGCTGGGCATGCTGGTCCATGCCTATAACCTCTGCACTTGGGAGGTGGATAAAGAGTTTGAGGTCATCATCAGCTACCAATATGACTATTCTGGGCTCCACAAGTCCTGTGAAGGGCAGTGAGGGGGAGAAAAAAGGTGGTTGGAGAGCTGACTCAGTGCTTAAGAACATTTTCTGCTCTTGTAGAGGACCAGAATTTGGTTCCCAGCATCCATGTCAGTTGTCCTACAACTTTAACTCTAACTGTAACCTGTGTGTATGTGCACTTACACTGTACTAACATGCACACAGTTTGAAGTTGGAGTTAAAGTTGTACACACACACACACACACACACACACACACACACACACACACATATAAATTTTTTTTTAATAGAATGTAAAAGGCACAACTTGAAGTCCACCTCAGCAGGTGTGTGTAACCCCATGGCCTGTGCGTGCATAGCTACAAACCTTGTAAAGATTTCTAGAGAGGACTATTTGGAAGGGTAACATGGGGAAACCATACTAAAACATAAAGGGGCTGGGGATTGGATGACAAAAGAAAGTAAGTGTCTAAGGGAAGATGTCATACACCTTAGTCCTGGGAGTCAAAGTGCTGGTGAAGGGAGGCCTACAAACTGCCTGGATGGATGGCTGTGTGACAGGCAAGAAGTCACAAAGCACAGGTGTTCTTCCCAAGCACAGTGATATCCAGGTGCTGCTTAGTGAAGGCACCAGCTGTAAAATACAGACACAGATGTCGTACTACACCAGCATGGTCTCTGAAAACTCCTTGTCCCTCACAGGAGTGATTTCCTTCTTTAGTTTTTCCTGTGCTTTGTTGTTGCTGTCTCTGTGGTTTACTTATTTATTTTATACTTTGCCTGTATGCATATTTGTGCACCATGTGTGTAAGACCAGAAGAGAGCATCAGATCCCCCAGAACTGGAGCTACAGATGGTTGTGAGCCGCCCTATGGGTGCTGGGAATTGAACCTGGGTCCTTTGAAAGAGCGGTCAGAGCTCTTTACTGCTGAGCTATCACTCTAGCCTGTTTCTGTGTTTTTGTTGTTGTTGTTTTAAGATAGGGTCTCACAGTGTAGCTCAGGCTAACTTTAACATCATTATCCTTATGTGTTGGAAATATGGGCGTGTGCCGCCATACCCAGCACCTCTCTATTTTTGTAACACACATACCAAGTAATGGCAAAAGTGAATCCACTTAACCCAAAGGGAATGCTAGTTTTATATATTACAGTTTGTGTCAGCAGCAAACTCTACCTTCAGCAGCAGACAAAACAGTGTGTGAGTGTGTGTGTCAAAGTTCTCCTAGGCTGAGTGCTCAGGTGTAGGCCAGGGTGGATGAAAGCTGCACTCACATTCATATACTTTACGTCAAGCTCTGTCTTCTTCTCTAGCTCATGGATAATCTCCTTATGGAATTTTTTGAACTGTTGACAAAAAATGAAAATTAAAAAAAATTCATGTCATATTTGAGTTTTAAGCAAAATTTTTAAAAATACATTTTAAAATATAACAACTGTCCACATACATTTTCATCAAGAGTCTCATTGAGTTTCTTGTGGGTGCTGGAAATCTCTATGAGGACATGGCCTGTGAACAAAAAGAGACACATAAGGGGAATCCATTTGCAAATAAATAAATAAAAACAAAATAGTGGAAGCAAACAATACAAGGTTGCCCTTAGGGGATCCAAACAGTGAACCCAAGACAAGTATAGGGTGTGATGTCTCCCCAAAGAAGGTTCAAAGGAACCCTGTGAACTAACTTCCTACCTGGGTTAAGAGCACCTACCCTGTTCTTGGTTTCATGCTGGTCTATTTAACTCACTCCCTCAGCCAAATCCTATAAAGATTTAACTTTTTAAAACAGATTTTTGGTAATGTTTATATTATTATGTAAATGTGTGCCATGTGTCTGTGCCCATGGACGCCAGGAGAGGGTGTCAAATCTGGAGTTATAGGTGGTCATGAGACCTGATAGCTGGAGCTAAGATTCCAACTCATACTCTCTAAAAGGGCAGCGCTGGTATTTGCTCTTACCCATGGAGCTGTCTCTCCAGCTCTGTGATTTAACTTTGAATTCTCTTACAAAAGATTAACTCAGTCAACACAATAACTAATTATAGGAACAGAGGGTTTATTTTTTATCTAATCCTTGGAGTAATCTGATTATCTGCTCATCACAGAGAAAAAGCATCTTCTTTTTCTCATTTTAGTTCCTATATTTGTTCTGGAAACTATCAGCACGAGGGGAAACTGTAGCAGCCACAGTGTTCCACCTTGGATCTCCTGGGAGGACAGAATCTCTGCAACAGAGAAATGTTCCAGGGCAAAGGAGTGGTCAAGAACCTCTCTGCCAGCCTACCTGCCTCAGAAGCCACACTGGTCTGATGAATACAGCAGGAAAACAGAGGGACTCATTTGGAATGACTGCCACTGCTTTATGAAACTACTACAGAATGTACTGGTGGATTGCTCTATACGTCAGTAGCAAGATCGAAGGAATTTTTATGGCAAGCTGAACAGCTGTGGATGGGAAAGGATGGCACAATAGGGCCCTGATAGAATAAGGGAAAAGGGACCTCGTGGCCTCAGCTGTCACTACTGTACAAGTGACTCAACTCCACTTTCAGGAGCATTTGCAGACAGCTGTTTCTCAGATCTGCCAGGCCAGCCCAGCCCCTCCCTCATCTTCCATCTCAGAAATCCAGTCTCCTCCCAGACTTGGGTGTTCCACGTGTAAGAGTGAGCTCACTGTGCCTCCTAATCCACATGTCCCCAGCCAGCCCGTCATGGTGGAAGACCTCTCACCCACGTGTCATACCCATGATGAAGAGTCACTTACTGTGCATTAGTGCCATCCACTGGGCCACCTTGAGGGAAGAACATGAATGAACCTTACTCACACTACTTTTTTAGGCCACAACTATGATTGTCCTACCCTGAGGAGAAGACACACTGAACAAACCATGAAGTCACAGACATACTTTCCAAGTGCACTCATCAGAAGTGGGAGGACTCTCCTTGGTCCCCACACAGATCCAGATGGTTCTGCATCTCAGGAGAGTCTCCCTCCTTGACTCCATCCCTGACTCGTTTGTGCGCTTATTTCTCTGGAGTATGTTCTCTTCTGGGTCAACTTTACATGGTGCTTGGGATCTTTCTAAAAGCAAAGAAGGCAGCCTCCCTGCTCTCCCCACGGTATTCCAGATAAACAGACTCATGAGCTACAAGCCAAAGGCCTCTATGAACAAGTGTTGTGTAAACCTTGGGTATGGTGGGCACAGAGTCTGTAGAAATATAACCTGGAGAGGTCACAGGCCATCAGGATCCGGGGAGACACATTATTCCCTAAGCTCTGTGAACCTACAGTTCTAGCCAGAGAATGTGCTGGATAAAGGAGACTTGTGGCAGAATCATGCTCAGTATTCAAAACTTTTTTTTAACCTACCATGTTCATTAGCGTCCCACCCTGATGGTGCCATCTAAAATTCCCAAAAGTTAATATGAAGAAACAAACAAGAGAAGTCTGCAAGCTGGCCAAGAATATAACCACATTACTATGTCATTTCAGATACTGAAACATTCAGAGTTACTTTTATATCCATTTTGAACCATAAACAATTCCTTGTTGGAGAGAAAAAAATACAAATAAGATCCAGTTCAATTATTTGAAAACTAAGCACTTAGTTCTTGCAAGCTGGATCTTAAGGGAAAAAAAATCTAAAATATTTTGGCTGAAACCATCAGAAGAATTCTGTTGGAAAGCAAAACGGTCACATTTCTTTCTTATATGACCCTTCTTGAACTGTGTTTCTGCAGTCCCACTCAAATGTGGACCTCAGAGCAACATGTTGTATGTTAAGCACAGCTCTGAACTCAGTGCTCTGCCTTGCTGGCCCAGCCCACCACACATGGGTTCCCACTGCCTAAACTCCTGTTTGGTTTCTGCCACTGCAGACAAGTTCAATGAAATGGACCATTCACAGTGGTAGTACGGGAACCCCTGACCTTGTTATTCTTATCCCTCATGGTCTGTGGCATTCCAAAGCTGGCCTTCCAGTGGTAACCCTGGTGGGGTCCTTGGTTTTAAGAATTGACTAAAACACATCTTAGCTATGATTGTGCAAGCTGCCAAAGCATACCTTGAAACAGAGCACGAAACTACCTTTAGGTTCAATCCACAGACGTTTATTGATAAAATGAGTAGGTCCACAGATGTTTACTCTCCAATTGAACAAGTGCTACTTCAGGTTTGAAAATGTTCTGTTTCTGTGGTGCTTCACTCTTCAGCCTCTAACCCACTTTTTCATGAATTATATTTGAGAAGGGAAAAGACTCAGAGAACATTGAGGGAGGAGCTGAGAAAGCACAACCCAGATTCAAACAGAGCAGAACAGAGTACATGCCCCGACGGGAAGCTGTGGCTGCATGCTGCACCAATCCGTTCCTTCTTTTCAGGTTCAGAGCCAATATTTCAGGAAGAAATTCATTTCATTAAAGCCACGTGACTCAGTCTGAATAAATTAGATTCTTAAGGGTGCATAATAAGGAATTTATTATTAAAATTAAACATTTTTGCAGCACTGGAGATGGAACTGGGGTACTCTCCCATGCTGCGCAAGTGCTGCACCACTGAGCCACAGCGTTGGCTCAAAGGAATTTAGGTAAAATATGTACACATTTCAGGTTCACAAACTCCACTTAGATAATGCTCATAGCAATAATGGCAAATAGCAGTATTGTTCTAGGTTTTAGGAACTATGAAGAAATGTGTCCAATATTTTGAACAAAGTTATGTAAGGATATTCATGTGGCCAGTAGGCAATGTGGCCTTGAAATGTTAAATAACAAAACTTAAAGAATGTTATTGGTATGAGATACTTTTTGTTTGAAATACTTTTATTGATTTTTTTTCGTGGGTAGTACTGCAGATGGAACCCACAGCCTGGCTTGTTGGGCAAGTACTCAGCTCCCATTGGGAAGTTAGTTATTTCTTTGACACAGGCTCTTGTTATATTTATATAGCCCAGAATGTCCTCAAATTGCAATCTTTCTACCTCTACCTTCCAAGTGTTGGGATTATAGACATGCACCACCACACCCAGCTGGTCTATTAATATGTTTCAGTGAGATAAGTCTTTACCAATTCACAGTAAGAAAGTGGAGGAGCCAGATGGAGCCTGCCAAGGACAGAGGCAAAGAACACATGCCTCAAAAAAAGCAAAGAAAAGAAAACCAAGCCCAACTCTTTCCATTTATATCTGGTCACAGATAATTACAACACATTTGTTATTTCTAGAGAGTACAGAGTAATGGCTGAGTCACACGCCACTTCCTACGTGTTACTACAAGTGGAACCAGACAATAAAACAGTGGTGTGGAAGCCAGCCTACTACCGGCCTAAAGTCATACTGTGCAGACTGAATTGAAAATGACCAAAAATGTCACTGGGAAATGGATAGTTTTTCTGATATTTTTACAGATAGCAAATGTGATGTGGAGAAATGCAATGGAAGCTAAAAAGAGTGCTTAGAAGGTACAGGTGTTTGCTGCCAAGCCTGGCAACAACTTCAAGCCCTGGGACCCAGTTGGTAGAGGAAAAAAAAGAACTCATGTAGGTTCTCTTCTGACCTCCACACACAAAATAAATAAAACGCAATAAAAAATTAACATACAATGAAAGTAAAGGCCAAGCACACAGATGATATGCTAAGGAGACAAGTATGTGAGCTGGGGATCCAAATCACCCATACTTAATCACAGACACATGAGCATATTGGAGATGCTCTACTGCCTTTAAGAAGGGCTCTTAGGCCCTGGAGGCAGGCAAGTGGCTCCCCTTTGATCAGTACTGTGCTATACAAATAGCAGCATGAAGCTGTACCTGATGGCTCATGCCTTTAATCCCAGCATCAGAAGGCAGAGGCAGGCGGATCTCTGAGTTCAAGGTCACCCTGGTCTTGGTCTACGAAGTGAGTTCCAGAACAGCCAGGGCTACACAGAGAGACCCTGTCCTGGAAAAAAAAACCCAAAACAAAACAACAAAACAACAACAAAAACCCAGTCAACTAACCATACGAACAACAACAACAAAACCCCACAAATAACAACATGTATGTGAAACAGAGCTTAAATGGGTCTCATTCTTGGCTTAACCAACTGAAGTGCTACAGTTCTAATTAATGTCTTATAGTCATCATATAATTATTCTTCCAGCGTTCCAGTGTTCCCCCAAATAAACAAATAAATGGCAAGGAGCTATATGTCACAAGACTCAGCTTGGTCAAACGTGGGTTATCCTAATCTGAGCATCAAAACAGTGAAGGATGGTAAGGATGCTAATAAACTATAAATCACCAAAAAAAAAAAATTCCAGGAATCTGTGAGTCCACGCCAACAGATAATACAGGGGACAACAATGCTCCTGTCAAAAGTAAATTGTCAAGCACCAATCAGTGAGGAGAGGCTGCTGGACTTGGGAAATCACCATTTTGCCACCATCATAGTAAAGACTGGCTAGAGCAAAACCATTAACACATGCAAAACTTAGAATGAGGAAGAAGATATTGCATAGCCTGGAAGTTTTCCTCTAAGATTGCTTGCTAAGAGAAATATTTTTAAAAATTCAATAGTGAACTACAAGTCAGACAGTACCTTTATATCAGAAGCGAGAGGAAAATGACCAGTGTGCTCACATTTGATACACACCAGATGCAAAATGACTTAGATAGTATTCTAGCAAGAACAAAGATCTGACATCTCAAAGTCCTGACTACCCTCAACCCTCAGTTAGCATTTATAAGAGGTTTATACTACCATACTTTAATTGAATGAAACTCACCTATTTAGATTTTTAAATTACATTAATTTATTTGGAGTGTGGTGTACACCTATGTGGAGGTCAGAAGACAACTTGGTTGGAGTTCATTCTTTTACTGTGTGGGTTTTGGGGATCGAACTTAGTCAGGAGTACAGGTCTTTTTCCACTAGGTCCTCTCACCAGCCTTTCATTTATCTATTTAGTTTTGGAGAAGGAGAAAGGGGAAGAAAGAAGATGAAGATGATGATAAAGATTATTCATCCCAGACCTGGTTGCTGGAGATAATAGGAGCTGAAGAGGTGTGTTGGTAGGTGAGTTGATATCAATGTTGTACTTACAGGAAGATCTTGGGCAGCCTATTTCTTAGAAAGTGGTCAGCACAGTCAAAGATATGAAAGCGAATATTTCTCTGAGTCAAATAGAAGTTGCAGCTGTGAGAATCTGATTTTGTAAACTCCATAAAGAAGGGGCTTCATTTTAAGTCATATAATGGGGCGGGGGGGGGGGCTGATCTCAGCTCCAGAAATGTGCCACAATAGCGGAATTTGAACAGATACCCTAAAAACAGCCAATTAAGGAGCCAAGGAACAAGGCCATAAAATTTAACAAGGTCCAGATGTTCCTAGGGGGCATTCTGTCCTTGAAGATACCTTGTCAATTATTAATGAATCTTTGTTTCTTTTTTTTCCCCCTGCCCAAAAACTGACCCATGGTTTCAGAAACTACCTTACCCTATGCCCTCCTTACCCAGTCCCATGACAACAGAACATTTTTCCTTTAAAAGTTCTCCCCTTCCCCGGCTCTGGGCTGCACTTCCCTCACCCACTGCATTGGTGTGGTAGAGGTGCAGTTCAAACTCAAGTTTGAATATTAAAAACCCTTTTGTGCTTTACATCAGAATCCGGTTCTGTGGAGTTTCTTTTGGGGGGATAATTAACTTGGGCACAGCAGCAGTCACAGGCTAGAGAGACATCTCAGGAGTTAATAGCCTGTACTGCTCTTGAAGAGGACGTTTTTAGTGCCCACTACCCATGACTAGCTGCTCACAACCTCCTATAACTCTGACTCCAAAGGAATCTGATGCCTCTGACCACTGTGGGTACCTAGACGACTCACATGTTCACATACCCAAAACACATATACATAATTAAAGAAACAATTAAAAAATTTCTTTTAAAAGGTTGCAGTCATAGTGGGGAGTGAGGCTGAGGAGGATTTTTGAGTTTGGTGCAAATCCGGGCTTTAGAATGGGATCTTGTCTCAAAAAACTGAAAAAAATATAACCATAAATGTAGACTTTTTTTTTTCTTTTTGAAGGTGTTTCTTTTACACACAGGACAAATAAGACTTAATTTTTGATAGCTGGGTGTTAGTGGTACACACTTTTAATCCTAGCACTTGGAAGACAGAGGTGAATCTCTGAATTCAAGGCCAGTATGGTCTTCAGAGTGAGTTTCAGAACAGCAAGGGCTATATAGGGAGACAGATCCTGTCTCAAACAACAACAAAACAAAACAAAAACCCAACAAATAAACAAAAACAACAAAAAATCAAAAACAAAATAAAGCAACTTGATTTTTATGTGGAAGTCTAGAATAAACTATCCAGAGGGAACTGGCTTTGCACATTAGACTGTCAGAAGCTACTGTTGATCTCTCAGTAATGGAGCACAAAATCCACAGGAAGAAGGTGGGGGCTGGAAAGAATCCTTTGCCGAGCTCAAGGGACAGGGAGCCTCAGCCTAGGTCAAAGCATTTGCAGAAAGAGGAGCTGCTGCCAACTAGGCTTCTCAGCAGCACTACCCATCTTCAACATTGCTTAGGAGAAGTAAAGAGCCCCATACTTCCTAGAATTTACCTCAGTATTTGCTCTCTGCAAAGATGGAAAAATCCTCCTCAGGCTTCTCCCAACAGAGATAGAAATAAGCCCAAAGCCCCGTTCTGGGCTCCGCTGGAGAGACTGGCTTTCAAGGGCAAGCTGCTGCAGTAAAGTCTTACCTGACCTGGGACAGCAGCCAGTTATCCCAGCCCCCTTCAGGCTTTCTCACTAAGAGGAAAGAAGAGCTAAGAAGCTCTTCCAACGGTCAGATTCGAGGTATTCAGGTTGTCCAAAACTTTCACAAAACAACTCAAGATTCCCACTGAAGATAAAGGAATGAAGTTCTCCTTTCCCAAGACTGTGTCACAGCAATCATCAATAGGGCCCCAGGAAGGGATCTTGGGTATAAATGAAGAGCTGCAAGGCACAGACTCCACAAGAACGACACCATGAGAAGAGGAAAAATAAAAACCTTTGATACAGTTACAGCTACACCCAACATTAAATATATCCCAACTCCCAGTCAGATAAACAAACAACTATTCCACCAAGGCCTAGCTTCCACTGTTCCTATTTCTTGGTATATTCAATTTTCATTAACAAAATTACACACACTGAGGAAAAACACAATCTGAAGAGACAAGGCAGACATCAGACCCAGACTTAGATATGGTGATTTTGAAACTGCAAGACTGTTAACTTAGTTGGGTGTAACAATGCACACCAATAATCCCAGTATTCAGGGCTGCCAGTTTAAGGACAGCCTGAGGAACACAGTAAATTCTAGGCCAACCTGGGCTACACAGTAAGAGTCTGACATACCCTCAAACAAAACAAACAAAACAAAACAAAACGACTAACGACTATGGTTGACACGCCAAGGATCCTCCCGGGAAAACTGAGTGACAGTGAGAACAGATAAGAAATGTACTCAGAGATTGATTTTTTTCTATATTTATTTATTTATTATGTATACAATAATCTGTATGTCTGCTGGCCAGAAGAGGCCACCAGACCTCATTACAGATGGTTGTGAGCCACCATGTGGTTGCCAGGAATTGAACTCAGGACCTTTGGAAGAGCAGGCAATGCTCTTAACCACTGAGCCATCTCTCCAGCTCCCTACTCAGAGATTGAAACTCGAATAAATAATCAAAGAAAATGATAAAAACAGAGATATAGAATGCCTCTGATGTTCTGGCTTTCCAGGAGACTGGACAATGAGCTTAAAAGAACCAATGAGCTTAAAGATATGTTGGTGCAACCTTCCAAAACTGACATACAAAGGAATGAATGAAAAAAATGGGACAAAATATCCAAAAGCCGTGTGCAATTAGAAGGGTAAAACACCAATAAAGGCAAAGCCAGAGAGAGAAAGGAGTGAAGTGAAAAATCATCAAAGAAATGGTGTTGGAGACTATTTTCCAAACCTAAAGACAGATATCAATTCACACACCCAGAAAGCTCAGAGAACACAGAACAGACACTGAAATACTGACACCTCAGTGTATCACACACAAACTGCTAAATACCAAAGATAAACACACATTCTTGGAAGAAGCCAGAGGGTGGGAAATGCCAAGGCTGGAGAGCAACAGGATAACAGTTACAACAGACTTCCCCATAAACCACTTACTAGAATGTAAAGTGGGCCATGGTGGTGCAAGCATGGAATCTCAGCACTCAGGGATAGAGAGAGGAGAACTGCAAATTCTAGCCCAGCTTGGTCTATATAGTATAAAAAAAGCAAGCAGCCTGGTGGTATATAACCCTAACCCTGCAATCCCAGCACTCAAAACACCTGAAGTAGGACTACCATAACTCAAAGTTAGCTGGGCTATGTAGTAAACAAGAGGGCAGCTAGGGCTTCACAAACTAAAACATACCAAAGATAGTAAAATATCTAAGAATTTCAAGATTCATCACCTAACATGCAAAATTATCCTCTAAATACACAAGAAACACACACACACACACACACAGAGTAGGGGGGATTGGGAGAGAATGAATGTGTGTGTGTGTGTGTGTGTGTGTGTGTGTGTGCGCGTGTGCGCGCGCGTTGAGGTAGGGTCTCCCTATGTTATCCTGGTTGGCTTGGAACTTGCTATGTAGACCAGGCTAACCTTAAACTAATAGCAATCTACCTGCCTTTGCCTCCTGAGTGCAGGGATTAGGAGAGCACCACTTTGTCCAGCTGATTTTTTTCAGACAAAATCTGTCACCAGTAGACTTCATTGCAGAAAATGTTAAGACCTTTTTCAGAGAAACATTTTATGTCAGAAATTCAGAGCTACATAAAGAACATTTAATAAAAGGATAACATTAAAGAAATAAAGGTAATAGAATATTTTTCTTCTGTCTTCCTTTTTTCTATTTTTTTTTTTGAGACAGGGTTTCATTCTTTGGCCAGGCTGTTCTTGAATTCATATTCCCCTATGTCAGCCTGTGATTATAGGCACGTCTGTCATACCCAGCTTTGTAAAAACTATTCTTAGGAACTGGGGATGTAGCGCAGTTGGTAGTAGGTAGAGTGCTTGCTTAACATAGACAAGAAGCCTTGTGGTTGGGCTCCAGTACCACATAAAACTGGGTATGATGATACATGCCCATCATCCCAGCACTAAAGAAGTAGAGACAGGAGGATCAGGAGTTCAAAGTCATCTCTGTTACAGAGCAAGCATGAGGCCAGCCTTTGGCTACATAAGACCCTCTCAAAATAACTTCAGTTAAAATGACTGCACAGTACTAACAAAAACAAGGTACTGAGTAGTTTTAGTTCATGGATAACTGAAACTGATGACAACAATGCCACCAAAATGGAGAGGAGAAGCTGTTGCTCCCATTACTAGATAGAAATAGTCTCTGTCGTCTGTTTTTTTTTTTTTAACGGTGTGAAAGAAATGTGCAACATGTTTTAATAGAAACTGCACTTTAAACTTTCACTTTTGATCTTTTGCTGGGTTAGTGATACATAACACAGTACTTCCGTGTGATGTGGGACAGTGGTGAAGGGTCAGTGCTGAATCAGAAGGGGAAACACCATGCATGAAGTAACCTTAAATGTGCATTGTTCAGTGATGGACCATGGACGGCTGAGGAACACAGCCATTTACTCTGGTAAATGAGCAAAGGTCTCTTTTGTGTGTGTCTCTTTTTTAACCCTCAGGACAATCGTCCATTCTCGTGGGCCCGAGTTCTATGATCCCAACTACATGACATTCTAGGAAAACAAAAACTTCAGAGACAGTGAAAAGATCAGTGGCTATCAGGGGCTGTGGGTAGTGATAGTATACACTTAGCCAAATTAACAGGATGTAGCATGAACCTTAATGTAAACTGAAGCCTTTAGCAAACGATAGCTCACCAGTACTGTTACCAATTGCCCTCTCAACAAATGTACCATACAAAGCAAGATGTTTAAAATGAGGAGCCTGAGTGGAGGGTAAAGAGGATATATGGACACAATTCAAGATCTATTCATTCTGTAAGGTGGAAGCTAAAAAATAAGGTGAAAAGAAAAAAAAAAGACAAAAATAGTTAACAATAGCCCTCTGGGTATTTTACAAATCAAGTCTCAGGGAGGTATGGAACACAACAGCTACACAATACCAGGTCTATAGAATAGAGTAGTAAATAGTAGGATTTAGTGGTATACCTAACAGTCAAGTATTGTCTAAAAATTAGGAGCAAAATTTCAAAACCAGAAGAGGGATACAGGATTTAGGTGACATTTCTGTCACTAGCCTGTGTACTGGCTGGTTTTATGTCAACTTGACACAAGCTAGAGTCATCAGAGGAAGAAGCCTCAGTTGAGGGAAAACCTTGATGAGATCCAGCTGTAAGGCATTTTCCCAATTAGTGATCAATAGGAGAGTGTGCAGCCCATGGTGAGCAGTCCCTGGGCTGCTGGTCCTGGGTTCTATAAGAAAGCAGGCTGAGCAAGCCATGGGAAGCAAGCCTGTAAGCAGTTCCCCGCCATGGCCTCTGCATCAGCTCCTGCTTCTGGGATCCTGCCCTGTTTTTTTAAGTTTCTGTCCTGAGTTCCTTCAGTGGTGAACAGCAATGCTGAAGTGTAAATCAAATAAACCCTCTCCTCCCCAACTTGCTCTTTGGTCATGGTGTTTTGTCACAGCAACAGAAACCCTAGATAAGACAGCCTGATAAACTGATTCTGAAAGCAAACTGAATATTTCACACTTTAACAATTAAGTCAATTAGCCTACTCAATGTTCACAAGCATAGCAAGCTACACACAAGATTTGTGATATTACTTAAGGTGAATTTCTTATTTAAAATGTTTGTGTGTATAATGTATCTATGTGTTCATTGATGGAGGAGGGTTATCTGTCTATTGTGTTATTTTCATTGGTCAATAAAGAGACTGCCTTGGTCCCTTGATAGGACAGAAAATTAGGTAGGCGGAGTAAACAGAACAAAATGCTGGGAAGAGGGCTATGAGCCAAAAGCCATGGAGCCAGCCACCAGGTCAGACATGCTGAATCTTTTCCGGTAAGCCACCACCTCATGGTGCTACAGATGATTGGAAATGGGTTAATATCAAGATATGAGAGTTAGTCAGTAACTAACTCTCTAGAGATAATGGGCCAGGCAGTGCTTAAATGAATACAATTTGTGTGTTGTTATTTCTGGGACTAAGCTAGCCGTGCGGGAGCTAGGTGAGGCGAAAAGCAGGCCTGCCCGCAACTCCTCACTACAGTTCATGTAAGTGCAAGCATACATATGTGGAGACCAGAGACAGCCTCAAGTGTAGGGCTTCACCTTTTTTGCCTTGTCTGAAACAGAGTCTGTGTTCTTCGCAGTTGCAACACCAGACCACCTGGCTCTGGAGCTTCCAGGGACTCTCTTGTTTCTGCCTCTTTCTACACTACCATGTCCAGCCTATCTGGATTCTGGGGATCCAAACTCAAGTACTCATACTTGTATGGCAAATCCACAGAATCATCTTGCCAGCCAAAATTTAATGTACTATTTTTATTTTAGCCAAAATAATACTTTAAATTTTTTATTATTATTGTGCATGCACGGTATATGGGTGTGCATGCCATGACACATATATGGAAGTCAGAGGGTAATTTTTGGGAGTCAGTTCTCTCCATCCACCTTTATGTGAGTTTTGGGGATCAGGCCACCAGGCTTGCATGCAAAGTGCTTTCACCCACTGAGCCACCTTGCTGGTCCAAAAGAAAAAAAAAATTATTGAAATGTATAAACTGTATATCACACAGAAGAAATTTATCATTTCATATAGAAATGGTAATTGTCTTTATATCTTAATGTAAAATACAACATCAAAAGAGCAGTGTGTTCTATAAATGATTTCAAATGAGGAGAATAAACATTAATGATTCATTTTCCTTATTTACTCAAATACATCTACTGTGATGCTGACAACAATGAAAACAAGTATGCTATCAATCATGAATGAGGATGACAATGGCCCATTTTAGATGATGAAGTCAACTAACTGTAGGCATTTTCATTCAAGGCTTAAATAACACTACCTCTGGAACTGTACAAATTTCTGTTTTTGTTTTATTTTATTTTATTTGTGTGTGTGTGTGCGCGCGCGCCACATATGTGAAGGTTCCTGGGAAGGCTAGAAGAAGGCATCAGATTCTCTAAAGCAGGAGTTACAAATGGCCAAATGGGTGCTTAGAACTGAACTTGGGTCCTTTGGAAGAACATAGTCATCTCACTAGCCCCTGAGGATTTTACTGAGATTTTGAGAAGCTGTAAGATTTTCATTGAGAGTGAGACTTATGTTGGACTCTGAGTTTGTGATCCTGACCTCTAGGTAGCCTTGATTCAACTATGAGTCAAGAACTCACAGGGAAGGGAAATTAGGTTTGCTCTCTTGGGTACCTATGACTGTTCACCTTCACTGTCAACTTGATTGGACTGAAAACTCATCTCTGGGTGTCCAGGAGGACATTTCCAGAGAGTATTAAGTCAGAAAGGCTGTGATTTAATTAACAGATTAATCCCTTGATGGATTAATACTATGAAGGCATTACTAGAAAGTGATTAAAAAGTAGGACGTGGGCCTACCTCATGGAAATAGAACCTTTGGACTATGTTTGTGGCTGTATATCTTGCCCTGGTTACTTCCTCTATTCTTTTCTGGCTACCATGATGTGCCTACTCTGCTCTTTCATGCTTTCTCTTCCATGACTATCACTGCTGAAGACAGTAATTTCTTCTCTTTGAAGAATTTGAGTAATTGCTCAAATCAGTAACTCCTTCTCTTTACATTGTTTTAGGTATTTAAGCCACATGCTGCACAGTAACTAATGTTGAACTGCTGCCCAGGATGTGGGAGGTAAAAGTCTCAACATCAGAATACTCTGGATTGGTGAGATGATGAGATGGCTCAGTGGGCATAGGGACTTGACGCCAAGCATGATGATGTGAGGACTCACACTAGAAGGACAGAACCAGCCAGGCAGTGGTGGCACATGCCTTTAATCCCACCACTCGGGAAGCAGAGGCAGGTGAATCTCTGTGAGTTCGGGGCCAGCCTGGTCTATAAGAGCTAGTTCCAGGACAGGCTCCTCTTACATGCATGCATGGCACACTTGTGTATGTATATGTATATGTAGTTATATATATATAACTATGCACACAAAATAAAATGTAATAAAATTTTAGAAAACAAAATACTAGAACATTTGAATTATTGTCTAAAAATAGAACTGTGGAAAGTTAGTGTAACCGGAGGACCTGCTTGTCTCCCCGGTTGCCCGGCTAGCTTAGCCCCGAAATAATCACACAGAGAGAACTACATAAGTTATAAAACTGATTGGCCCATTAGCTCAGGCTTCTTATTAGCTCTCGTAACTTCTATTAATCCATTATTCTTGTATATGTTAGCCACATGGCTCAGTACCTTTTCATCAGGGCAGGTCACATCCTGCTTCTTCGGTGTCTGGACAGGACTCCGGGAAGAGCTTCCTTCTTCCCAGAATACTCCTGTTCTCATTGTCCCACCTCTACTTCCTGTCTGGTTTTCCTGCCTATATGTCCTGCCTGGCTACCGGCTAATCAATGTTTATTTAAAATATAATTGACAGAATATAGAATTGTCCTGCACCAAGTTAGGCAGTACCATAGAGGCACACACAGGCTAAGTGCTGGACTGGTCCTTGAAGCTGTTTCAGCTCTTTGTGAATGGACAACAATGGAGGTGAACCAAGGTGGTAGAATTGCCTCTCCAAGGATCCACTGAAGTCTGCTCGTTTCCTAGCTCACGTACAAATACAGAAGCCCTGAAACAGGTAAAAACAGGGTGCATGACTGTTGTCTACCCCACATTCTCATCAGAGGGCAGACTTTCAAGATGTCTAGGCTCCTGGACTTGGCTGAGACACACACTATCTCTAGCTTGTCCTATGCAGCCAGCTGAGCCTGTGAGACCTGACAGAAACCCCCCCATAGGACCTAGTGACAATCAAATGGGAAGACCAAAAGAAGAAAGAGTGTGGCACACTATGATCTTCGAGAATGGTCACATTTCAGATCCAGGGAAGTTAAACACTGGCTTAGTTAGCATCCCTGTTGGGCTAGTGAAACAGGGCTGTCCTTGGTCACAGGTCCACACAATGGTCTCCAGACTCAGGTTTCCAGAGAAAGGCTCAGTGTTTCCAACTGGTGAAACAGGCACCCAGAACTTCTAAGGTGATCCGTGGACCAGCAAACAACTGTCTCTATCTCCACCTCCACTCCCAACCACCATCCTGTCCCACCTGGTCTGGCATATCAGTCTTGTACCATGCTTATTCATTTCTACCTTTTACCATTTATTCTTCATTCAGAAGCCAGAAAAATGTCTTTACAAATCTAAGTTTGATCATTTCATTCCCAGGTTCACCACCTTCAGAGCCTACACCTCCAACTCAGGTTGAAGGTCCAAGTTCTTATCTTGGCCCACCCCCACCACGTCCTGGTCTACCTTCTTAATCTATAGAGCTCACTCCTTCCTGATTTCCTTGTTTCCCCAAGGACAGAGGCCTATCCCAGGACCTTTATATTTGCTGGTTTCACTGGAATGTTTGTGTCAGACATCCACCTCACAATATACCTTCCCTAACACAAGTTGCCTACTGCCAGCAAAAGCAATTCCCTTCCTTCCTTTCTTCCTTCCTTCCTTCTTTTCTTTTTCAAGACAGGGTTTCTTTGTAGCTTTGGAGGCTATTCTGGAACTAGCTCTTATAGACCAGGCTGGCCTCGAACTCACAGAGATTTGCCTGTCTCTGCCTCCCGAGTGGTGGAATTAAAGGCGTGTGCCACCACCGCCCAGCATCTACTCTATCCTTTCATCACCTGACGTGTTATACCACGTGTCTACTATCCACTAGAAAGTCTCTGAGAAGAAGTTCTTCAAAACTAGATAGAGCTTACTAGACAGCAGATGCTCATTTAAATTAGAAAGGAGGGGCTGGAGAGATGACTCAGGTTAAGAGCAGTCCATTCTTCTAAGAGGACCAGATTCCCAGAACTCATATGATGTCTCACAACTATCCATAACTCCAGTTCCAAGGAACCTAACAGGCATGCACATGGCACACATACATGTATGTGTGCAGGCAAATCATTCATACAGATAAAGTAAAATAAGTAAATCTAAAATATTATAAAACTAAATAGGAAAGAAAATACTTCCATTATCACTTGATTACCAGCTGGTATTTTAGTTTTATGTATTTTTTTTAGAATACCAGAATGAATTTTCCTCTGTCCAGTTTTTTCTACGAGCCAAAAACAAAGAAGTCCCACCCCTCCTCAGTACCACAGCGCTTCTCTTCCTCTCTGTCATTCAGCTCCAACAGAGCAAAACTTAGAGTGAAATATAGACAGTCATCAAAATAGTGAATACCACCAATGGGGAAGATAGCTCAGTGGAAGAGCATTTGGTCAGCATTCATGAGGTCCTAGGTTTAATCCTTAGTAGTGGCAAATTAAAAAAAAAAAAGAAAAGAAAAGCAACAAATTGTTTATCACTCCAAGTAAAGGTGTGAGGCCCTGGGTTCACCAGCACCAAAAATTTAATTAATAAAAATTTAAAAAAATGTAAGTTTCAGAAATAGTCAAAATGAATCTTACCTCTCATTAAAGGCTTGGGGGCACTGGATGTGGCTCAGTTGGCAGAGCTACATGCCTAGCATGCATAAAACTCTGGGGTCAGTCCCAGGTACCTAGAATCACATACATAGGGCATAGTGGCACACACCTGTAATCCAAGCACTTGAGAGGTAAAGGCAGAAGAATCAGAAGTTTAAGGTCATCCTTGGCTACATAGCAACTTTGAAGATTCCCTAGAAAAAGAGGGCTGACCAAAATTATGTATAGCCATTGGTTTTATTATGTAAAATAGACATTTTAAGATAATAAAGAGAAAAACTAAATTTGATGTTTATTAGGTTCATTTTTCAGCCAGGATATAAATTTTTTTTAGAATGTAGGTTTTAATTTTCATTACAAAATCAAAGTCTGTCATTTTCAACATCCCAGAGGACTTGTAAGTTATACAGCATTAATATGAATGGGAAATTAAGCTGGATTGAGTACAGAATAAAAGAGTGATAAAATTAAAATATTTAATCAGAGCCAGGCATGGTGGTACAGGCTAACTCAGGAGAGACTGAGGTGGAAGGGCTTTGAATTTGAGGTCATGCTGAGCTACATAGCAAGGCCCTGGCTCAGGAACTAGAGAAAAGCTAGGTATAGAGCTTATGGTGGAATGATGCTTGGGTATGTGCGAGGTCCTAAATTAGACCTCTGGCAGCATATAAAACAAGCACAGTGGTACACATCTACAATCTTTGTGCTTGTGCTTAGAAAGCTGAAGAAGGAGGATCAGAAATTCCAGGGCATCCTTAGCTACACAGTAAGTTTGAGGCCAGCCTGGGCTACAAAAGACCTAAGCAAGGGCTGGAGACGTAGTTCAGTTGGTAGAGTGTTCACCTAGCATATATGAGGTCCCAGGGTCTACTGCCAGCACTGCATTAGCTAGGCACGGTAGAGGGTAGAGCCGCACCTATAATCCTATCTCTCAGGAAGTAGAAGCAGGAGGATCAGAAGTTCAAGGTCATTTTCAGCTACACAGAGTTTGAAGTCAACCTGAACTACATGAGATCCACCTACCTACCTACCTGGTTTTTGTTTTAGTTTGGTTTTTTGAAGACAAGGTTTCTCTGTGTAATAGTCGTGGCTGTCCTGTAACTTACTTTGTAGACCAGGAAGGCCTCGAACTCAGATCTGCCTGCCTCTTCCTCCCAAATGCTGGTATTAAAGGTGTGCAGCACAAAGGTTGTTTTCATTTTTTTCCAAGGCAAGGTTTCTCCCTGTAGGACGTCCTAGTACTTGTTATGTAGACCGAGAACTTATTCTGTAGACCAGGCTGGCTTCAATCTTAGAGGTCTGGCTGTCTCTGCCTCCAAAATGCTGGGCTTAAAAGTATGCACCACCATATCCTGTGTGTGCATGCGTGTGTATATGTGTGTGTTAGGACAAAAACAACAAAACAGGAGTAGAATGATGAGAAAGGGAGGAGAGAAAGGAAAAAAAAACAATGAACTGATTAATGTAATGGTGTGCCACATATCCCATCCTGACCAAAGTGGAAGCTGTGCCTGAGTTACGCCTCAGTCTCGGGGCCCTGCAGAATCACAGGGGTGGATTGCTGGCCTGTAAGGTGCAGGTCATGGTTATAAAGTGTCTGCTATTCAATGTGCCTCCTTACTCATCTAGTAATTTGTACTGAACCTTTGAACCCATGCTCCTAAAATGAGTCAGTTTCTAATAACTCCCAACCTTTTGTGCCATTAATACTAATTCCTCAATTTGAGATGATGCATACAAAATCACCAAGAAACAAGGTTCCATTTTTCTTTTGCACATTATTTCCCATGATCCTCTCTACAAGCTCCAATACCCAGATAAGTGGAGACTGCCCTTATTCCCTAAGAGAAAGCACAGATTCTTGAACTCCTCTGTAGCCCATTAAACATCCTCAGACTTCAGTTTCTCTGCCACTCCCATGTAGGTGTGATCATCTATTCCCATGAAATTTTGTAATTCGTTACTCTTTACTCCAATATCAAATCATATATGTTTATATTTTAATAATCCCTTTATAGTGCTGTAGGTGAAGACCAGGTCTACAAAAGATGGCCATAATTTCAAAACAAAATTGATTCCTAGATAGGAATCCAATACCCCATGTCAACTCACTTAGCCAATCAAGCATTTTTTTTTCACTTATCTCTAACTCTTCTTCTTACATCCTTGTCTCACGAAAAGTTTATCAATGAGCCCAGGTAAGAGACAGTAAGATGTTGGCTCCTGCTGCCAGCTCTCCTCTGTTCTGTCCATCTAGGAGTTCTTGCTGATGGATCACTAGGACCACCTTCACCCAGCCTCACAACCATTCCTGAGACACGAGCAAAGAGGTTACCAGCTCTTTTAAAATTTTTAACTTTCAATTTTACACACACACACACGGACATACAGACACATGGACACACGAACATACGGACAAGCGGACACTTGTGTGGAGAAATGTGAATGCCTGTGGAAGTCAGAGGTCTCAGATCCCCTGGAGATGGAGTTACAGGTGATTGTGAGCTGACTGCTGTGGGTGCTGGGAACTGAACTTGGGTCCTCTACAGGAGCAGCACGTGTATTCAGTTGCTGAGCCATCTCTCCAACCCAACTTACTTTTTGTTGTTGCTATCAGTAAAGTACCTTAAGTGTAAATAGTAAAAGTATATTCACAGTGCCGTGCAACCCACACCACTGCCTAGTCCACAAACATTTTTACCACACCAAAAGAATTCCACTACTCATTAGGTAACCAATCCTCATTTGAAACCTCAAATTCTGTTTTGTGTTTGTTTACGAATGTTTTTGGATATGTCATATAAATGGAACCATGCAATATATGGTCCTTTTATTTGGCTTCTTTGACTTAGCATGTTTTAGAGGCTCAGCCATGTGGCAGTATGCATCAGTTCTCCATTTATTCATGGCTAAATAATACTTCATTATAGGGATGGATCACAAATTGACTTTTTAATCATCAGCTGTAATTAATGGTTAAGATCACGCGGTGCCATACATTACATTTCTCTTAAGTATCTAAGAAGCAGAATTGTTGTGTCACATGAGAATTTAAGGAACTGAGACTATTTTACAACATAGCTGTTCCATTTTACATACCTACCAACAATATATGAGATCTTCAGTTTTTCTGTATTTTAATTTATTTTTTGAGAGAAGGTTTCTTTGGCTGACTTGAACTCACTGTGTAGATTAGGCCTGCTCAAACTCAGAGATTAGCTTGCTTTTACCTCCCAAGCATTGTGATTGAAGACATGTACCACCACACCTGACTTGTTACATCTTTGCTAACATTGTTATCCACTACCTTTTAAAACACTGTGACCCTCAACATGATAGGCCATTCCTTTGACACCCCCCCCCCCGAGCCAGTCTTCTAAGAGAAAAAAGACCAATTTAACAAATTGTGAAAGATGGGTTGAAACAGGGTAATTTTCTGTTTGTATGCTTCCAAATGCAAAGACTCAGAGGATGGACAAAATGATAAAGTATAATGAAAAACAGGTGATGTTCTTTCAGATTCAAATGTAGGATATATGTCCGAGGAATCAGGCAGCATAAATGCTAAACTATTAAGGATCTCACAACCTCACCTCTATGTGGCCTGTCAGGTTCAAACGTGAAATACCTCTTGCAGGTGAATATGTTTGAACACACAGTCCCCAACTGATGGTGCTGTTTTGGGAGGCTGTGAAACCTTTTGGATAAGGGGCCTACCCAGTAGAGTGGGTCTCTGGTGGTGGGTCTGGAAGGACATAGCTTTGTCTAGTTCTGACACAAGTTCACTGCTTCCTGATCCACTAAGATGTGAAGAGCCTCTGCCACACTCTTCCATTGTTATAACTCTGTCATAGCTTCTGTGACCATGAGAGACCAAAGCCCGTGAGCCTAAAGAAACCCTTCTTCCTTTAAGCTGCTTGTGTCAGGTGTTTTATTACACTGGATAAAGCCACCTGCTTCCAAGCCTGACAACCCAAGTTCAATTACCCAGACCCACATAGGAAGTGGGAAATCAACTCTTGCAAGTTGTCCTCTGGCCTCTACTCACATGCCATGGTGCATGTGTCATCTACCTCCAGTTGGGGAAATGTGGCGAGCAGCCAAAGACAGAAGACCAGACTAGCCAATAAGCTCCTGATTCAGTGAATAATCCTGTCTCAAATAACATACCCAGGTACAGTGGCACACACCTTCAGTCCTAGCCCTAGGAGATAGAAATAAATGGATCTCTGTGAGTTCAAGGCCATCCTGGTCTCCATAGTATCTCAAAAAAAAAAAAAATCGTTTCAGGGGAACCATACCTGCACCTGAACACCTGAAGTTGAATTCCAATTTCCAATGCATGCACATGTGCACGTGTGACACACATGCTGAAATAAGTAGTCATGCTTTAAATAGTCCCAAAGTTTCTGGCACTATGGTGGTTGTGTGCTTAACACTATCTTTATTTCACTGAGTAATGACAGGATCATCTGACTGCCATTTCAGAAAACTATCTTTCTGATGTATAAAAAACTAAGTTGGTGACGGGTGATGGTGGCAACACATGCCTTTAATTCCAGCACTCAGGAGGTAGAGGCAGGTGCATCTCTGTGAATTTGAGGCCAGCCAGGTCTACAGAACAAATTCCAGAACAGTCAGGGATACACAGAAAAACCCTGTCTCAGAACAACAAACAAACAAAACAAAATTAAACTGGAACAATAAGCCACATAGCTAGGATCTAGTCAACTAACTACCAGTAGCTAGCTTAGCTGACCTGGGCAAGTGACTCTTTGAACTTGCTCCCGTATTTATGAATGGGATATGATCCTAATGACACACATCTCATAGGGTTGTCGCAGGACTGCAGTGTCAGTGTGTATACAGTGCTAGGACAGTGTGTGGCATGGGTGGGTACTGTCAATTACTAACATATGAGTCAGTATGCTTCTTTGCATGTGAGTGTATGTGTGAAGGCCAGAGGCTGATGTTGAGTGTCTTCCTCCTCTATCACTATTATTATTATTATTATTATTATTATTATTATTATTGAGAGAAGGTCTCACTATGTAGCCCTGACTGGCCTGGAACTTACTATGAAGACAAGGATGGCCTTGAACTCACAGAGTTTCATTTATGTCTGTCTCCTAGGGCTAGGATTAAAGTTGTGTGCCACTATACCTGGGTATATTATTTGAGACACTGAATCAGGAGCATACTGGCTAGTAAGTCCTCAAGATTCTTCTGTCTTTGGCTGCTCTCCACATTTCCCCAATGCTAGGGCTGTTATGCAGATGCTGGGAATCTGAATTCAGATCCTCATGCTTACATGGCAAGCATTCTATCCACTGAGCCACCTTCCCAACCTTTCATATTTCTTAAAAAATTATTTCCTCATATACTTTTTCTGCTTTTTTTGTTTTTGCTTTTTGTTTTGTTTGTTTGTTTGTTGTTGTTTTTCGAGATATGGTTCTCTGTGTAGCCCTAGCTGTCTTGGAACTCACTTTGTAAACCAGGCTGGCCTCGAACTCACAGAGATACAATTGCCTCTGCCTCCTGAGTGCTGGGATCAAAGGTGTGTGCCACTATACCTAGCTCTATCTTTTAAAACTAAAGACTATGAATTTGAAAATCAGTAAGAGAAAACACAAACTGGTACAGCGGTACATGCTTGTATTTCTAGCAGTCAGTAGTTAAGATGGGAAGATTTTGAGCTGGAGGGTAGCCGGGGCTATATGAGACCATCTCCAAAGTCAAGAGAGGGGAAAAAAGAAAAGAGGAAGCCCATGTCTTTTTAGTATACTGATTAGACAAAAAATCTACTTTGTTTCCAATTTAAGAAGCTGGTTTGGGGTCTGGGAAGATAACTCAGTGGCTAAAAGTGCCTGCCACCATACCTGACAAACTGGTCCTTGGAACCTACATTGTTTAAGGAGAGAACCGATTCCTCTAATTGTCCTCTACTCTCCATACCAGCATGTGTCTATGCACACATGCATGCACAAGTGTGCGTGCACGCACACACACAAATAAATAAGTAAATAAAATGTAAAAAGAAATTAAAGACATAACTCAAAATAATGGAATAGCTTACTAAATTGGAGCAAAATAACACTGTCTAAATTTATGTAATGGTGAGATGCCAAAAAAGAAAAAAACAAGTTTATAAATTTCCCGAAGCCTGTATTTTGTTTTCAAATTTTAAGTGAGCACAAATAACCTTTACTTTTTTCTACTTACAAAATCAAAACAAACAAACAAACAAACAAAAACAAAAAAAAACCAAAAAAACCCCGGATGTTTTTTGAAATATTTTCTAAAACACTTTCTCCTGGTCATCTTCTGTTTTCTCTTTCAATGTTTTCAGTATTTTCTAAGCTTTAAAAATAAGTGCTGTGAAATCAATATGGCAGTTTCTCAGAAAACTGGGAATCCATCTACCTCAAGACCCAGCTATAACACTACTAGGCATACCCAAAGGACACCCCATCCTATCACAAGGACATTTGCTCAACTATGTTCATAGCAGACTTAGTCATAATAGCCAGTAACTGGAAATGACTTACCTGTGCCTCAACTGAAGAATGGACAAAGAAAATGCGGCACATTTACACAATGGAGCATTGCTTAGCTGTTAAAAACAATGACATCATGAAATTTGTAGGCAAATGGATGGAACTTGAGAGGAGACTTAAGGGGGGTGGTGAAAGGATTTCCCTAGGAAGGGGAAATTGTTCTGATTTTGTGGATGGACTAAGGGCAGGTGGGGTTGGGAACAGGAGGGATCAGTGTGTGTATGTGTGTGATACTGGGAGAAATGACTAGAACTGGGGCCATTTCAGAGGTGAGGTGGAAACCTAATGTAATGGAAACTCCACACAAACTGTGAGAGCAACACTAGCAAAGACTCCTCGTAATGAAGGACTTGAACTGGCCATCTTCTGTAACCAGGCAAGGTCTCAGTAGAGGGATTGGGATACCAACTCAGCCCTACAGCTTATCCTGCCTGCAGAGTGTTCTGGGACTGGAGTCTAGCAGAATCCTCATCAAAGAGACCAGAGAGACTTCATCCAGCAATTGATGGGACAGATGCACAGTCCCACAGCCAAGCATTAGGTGGAGCTCAGGGAGTCCTGCAGAGGAGGGGAAGGAAGGATAAGAGGAACCAGAAGGGTCAGGGACACCAAGAGAACATGGCCCACAGAATCAACTAATTGGGACTCATGGGGGCTTGCAGAGATCAGGGAGCCTGTAGGAGTCTGACCTAGATCCTCTGCAATGTTACAGCTGTTCTTGTGGAATTCCTAACAATGGGAATGGGGTGGTCGCTCTTTTGCCTATCTATGGAACCCTTTTCCTCCTACTGGGTTGCCTTGTCCAGCCTTGATGTGATATACCTATTTTGTAGTAATATGTTATGCCATGACTGGTTGATGTCCTTGGGAGGACCTCTCTTTTCTGAGAGGAGACAGAAGGAGAGTAGATCTGGAGGAGAGGAGAGATGGCGGGGGGGGGGGAGGGGGAGAGGAGAAACTGCAGTCAGGAAGTAACATGAGAGAAGAATAAAAAAGTAAAAAAAAAAAATGAGTGCTGCTTACTTAAGAGACAAGTCTGCTGTCTCACACCGCACTTCCCTCTTATGTATTAAAGGTACTTTAATATACCTTACGAACAAAGGTACAACTTCAGCAGTAGATGTGGTATCAAGTTTTATGTGTGTGACTATAGGTCATACCCTGGCAGCCTGAAGCCACAAATTTGACCCTGTGAGCTATTATTTAACAATTAAACACAATGGATTAGACCACTTTACCTGCTGAATCCTGTCTACAAAACTACAGAGCTCTGAGTCTGTTTCTCCCAGAATGCCAAGTGGTTATGGACTGATTTCCTTAGAGTGCCGTGGTTGCTGGAATTCAGTTGTTAATGTCTGTTAAGCCCAGGCACTCAGTAAGAAACAGTTTTTCCTATCAAACCTCTGACACAATCACTCACATTTAAATACCTGCATGATGTTAAGGTTTGTTCTTTTTTTTGAGATGAAGTCTCATGTGGCCCAGGCTGGTATGAAAACTCACTGTGTAGTTAAAGATAACCCCAGATATGGGGCTGGAGAGATGGCTCAGTGGTTAAGAGCACTGCCTTGCTCTTCCAAAGGTCCTGAGTTCAATTCCCAGCAACCACATACATGGTGGCTTACAAAATCTCTAATGAGATCCGGTGCCCTTTTCTGGCCTGCAAGGCATATATGCAGGCAGAACACTGTATATATAATAAGTATCAATTGAATTTTGTACCCAGTATCCTTTCTTTTGTCTTAGTATGTAACTTAAATCACTAGAAACAGTAAGACCTAAAGTTAATTTGTTGTTTTTATTTTATTTTTTGTTCTTTTGAACAGGGTCTTACTATATAACCCAGGCGGGCCTCAAACTTGTGGTTTTTAAACTTGTGATACTCCTGCCTTAGACTCCTGAGTACTTGGGTGCTGGGGACCACCATACCAGTTGATTTCTCGTTTCAAAGCTGGTTTAGGGTAAACCAGGTATGGTTGCACACACTTGTAAACCTCAGCATTTGAGAGGCTGAGGCAGGAGGGGCAAGAGTTTGAGGAAAGCCTGGGCTACATAGTGTGATCCTGTCTCAAAACAAACAAAAGCAATTATTCAGGAATAATTACTGGCTTCTCATATAACTTCAGATATGGACCTAGAACATCTTTTCTGGCTTTAACAAACTGTCACATCCTTTCTAAGCTTGGATATGCTTATATATGTATGAAAATGATGGATAATGTGGTTCAGAGGTAGAGCTACATTTGCCTGGCATGTACAAAAGTTGTGGGTTTAATATCCAATATGGGGGGGGTAGGAAAAGGTAAACTCAAATTCTTCTTATATCTTCAAAACACAAAATGTTTTGTGACCATGCTCACACACACACACACACACACACAGAGCAGTTCTGCACTGGATGACAACTGTGTGGCCTCAAATTCAATTCTGACACTGTCTACCTGAAGACAGCGACAGATTCCACCAGCTGAGAGCTCAGTCTCACAAGGTTAATCCTATTTCACAGCTGGTAAAAAGCAGATTATCTCTTACACTTCCACCCGCCAGCTATAAACTGGAGTTCCCACCCTGTCTTCCAAGGGTTTGGCTATGGGCAGGGTGTCTCCCAGAACAGGAAAACATTACTGGTTCATTATAAAGGACTCTTGGCTGGGCAGTGGTAGCGCACATCTTTAATCCTGGCACTCAAGAGGCATAGGTAGGTGGATTTCTGTGTTTGAGGCCAGCTTAGTCTACAGAGTGAGTTCCAGGACTGCCAGGACTACACAGAGAACCTGTTTCAAAACAAAACAAAACAAAACAAACAACAACAACAAAAAGAAATGAAGGAAAAAGAAAGAAAGTAAGGAGAAGAAAGAAAAAGAAGGTAAAGACTCGAGCAAGGGGACAGTGCCCAGTTCCTCCCTGGACACTATGCTCCATGAGCCAACTTGCATTAACCTGTCTAGGGCTTCCCTCAACCTAATCCTTCTTATAGAAACTGTGACTGGTTAAATCACTTGCTGGAAAACAGCCCCCATCTTGAGCCTCAGGAGTCCCAGTTGTCAGTCAGCCTCTTAGCATACAAAGACTTAACCCTCTAGAGACCGAGAGTCAAGAGGTAAGAAGGTCTGTGCTGGTAAGATGGACAAAGACCAAAAATGTATTTCACAGTAGATATCACAAAAAGCCTCTAATGTTCCTTCCTTTGTGGTTATGATGTTGCAAAATGTCTTGAGGAGTTCCTTTCATGTGAAGGGATTTTGCTAGCATCATTTTCTCAGAAACATCTTCATCCTTTTTATCACAACCACTTCCTTCAATTATGTCATAAATCTAGGCTTCTTTTAGTTCCTGTGGTTACATATGCAGAGTCTGCTGAAAAGAGAGCAGGGCAACTGGCTCAGTCTGCTATGCCTTATCAATTCCACTGGCATTTGGTTATAGGCCATTTTTTTTCCCATTTCTTTTCTATTTTAATCTCTCTCTCTTTGTACACATAAATAAAAGTGTCATCATGGAAAAATGTGTATTCTTACAAACTCACATTACATTACAGATGAAAAGAATATCAAGGACAAACACTAGAAGTCTGTTGAGTTTCCAAATGTTTGTGAAGTAAAGTGGGGACTAGAGGCATCATTATAGTCTTTGAAACTTTAGTGGCTGGGAGGCACATTATCTCATTTCTTCTTCAAACAACCTGCACGCATGACCGTCACCTCCTTTAAGCACACCCAATCCACCCATAAAGGTCAAGTGTTGCTCAAGCTCTGCTGCACCCATAGACAGCAGCAAACTGACAACACAAACTCTATGGAGGTCTCTAAGTGACAGGTAGCCTCCCACCTGGAGGTCTCAGGATAAAAGCCTGCCTTCACTGTCCTTTACACAGGGTCTTTCCCAGGCTATAGCTGGATGGTGTACACTCTACAATGAAGGCTGCTAGACCTGTCCACCTCCAAAGGGATCTTGGGCTTCTCGAGTCTTGCTCTGTTTGGTTACAAAGTACATCTTCAGGGAGAGTGACCCATTGTGGTCACCATGGAGGTGGATAATCTCTTACTTCTGCAAAGCAGGTCATTTCTAAGTTTGTTCTTAGACCCAGCAGCCACCCCTAAGGGAACACTGCACCTGCAGATCACTCAGAAAAAAACTCACCCAGGAATGAATGAATGACTAAGGACATTGGGTAATGGGGGAAGAATCCATCCCACATTTTCAGTGAGAATTCATGAGTCCCAAATTTGGGTGAACAGTAAAAGACACTGTTGGGCATGCATGTCTGTGTGACTTACTTGTTATTTACATGTCATAACTCCTTGACTCCTGTTGTTAACAGATACATCTCAGGGAAAACGTCCTTTCCCAGGGGAACTGGTCACTACTAAATACACTGGCCAGGCCTGCTCTGCCACTAATATTAACTTTGACAATTTTCTCCCTTTTTTACATTTTAAAATTACATAAAAATTTGAGAGGCTGGGGGATGGCCAGTACTTGCCATAGTGTGTATGCATATGATGGTCAAAAGACAATTTGCAGGAATTGGTTTGCTCCTTCTACCATGTGAGTTCGAGGGAGCAAACTCAGGTCTTCAGACTTGATGGTAAGTGCATTTTGCCAGTTCCCACTCCCCACCCCAGCCCCATTTTGAGTTAGGGTATGACTATGTAGCTCAGGTTAACCTTGAACTCGGGATCCTAAATGCTGGGATCACAGGTATGTGCCACCATGCTTGGCTTTACCTCTTTTCCAAAAAGGATCCTAAGGTTGTGAATTCAGTGGCTCCTGGGCTGGCCCTTTCCTCTCCCATGTGTTTCAGTGCCAGTACAAAGAGGTAAAAAAACTCAGATTCTGGGCTGGAAAGATGGCTCAGCAGTTAAAGAGTATTCATTGACTGCTCTTCTAGAGGACCTGGGTTCAATTTTTAGCACCCATATGGCAGGTGACAACTGTCTATAACTCCAAGATCTGACACCCTCACACAGACATATATATAGGCAAAACACCAATGCACATAAAATAAAAATAAATAAATAATTTTTAAAAAAAGAACTCAGATTCTAAAGTCAGACTGCCAACTAACTAAGCGATCTGAGACAAATCACCTTACTTTCTAGGCCTTGCCTGTTATAGAAGGCACCTGTGTCCTCCACATTTGGTAACTGTGTGTGAAATGCTGGGCATGAGCCCAGCTCACAGCAAGCCCTTAATATGGGCTATTACGTCTAAAACGTGACTGGAGACAGGTCTTATATTTCTCACTGGGAAAAGTGGACTAGAAAAAAAATGGGCAGAGTATCTAACAGCACACTACTAGAAGAGACTGTACAGGCATATGGTAACGGTAGATAGTTGTGTACAATAGTAACCTTCTGGGTGATGTTATTAACTTTTCTCTATTCCCTTAATTTTCATATCACAAGGCTGCAGGAATCACAGAGGAAAGCAGCTACTGAGCAGGAGGCTGACACAGGGAAAATACTCTGGAGTTCATGGTCACAAGGCAGTCAAAGGTGAGCAATAAAACTCAGTAGGTAGAAGAAACAAAAAATCCCCAACATCCTTCTTCCTTCCTGCTTAGATTCTTGTCTCTAAACAGCAGATGGGAAGGATAGCTGTGGTCTATGGGAAAAGAAGTGCAATAGACCTAGGAGAGCAAGTGACAAGGTCTGACGTATACAACTGCTGGGCAAATGTACGCCAGCCCACATGGGAAGGAAAAAAATCCATTCCAATCAGAGACACCCGTAACACGCAAAAGCACCACAAATGTCTTCCAGAAACATTTGTGTAATGTCTTCCCCTTCACTCAAACCACTGAAACCAAATCATTTAATGCCAGAGCTGCCTGCTATCAGGGCTGCCTCCCCCCAACAGCTGTGTCCTCACTTCTGCAGTCCTCAGCCAGTCACAAGGAACCTTCTCTGGCAGCTGGAAATGGATGAGTGTGACCTAACCTGGGTTATGGAACATAGAAGGGTGTGTGCTGCAGCTTCTGGGCAAGGGTTCCTCCTTCATAAAAGGACACACCCAAGAAGACATTTTACTCCCTGTATTTGCAGACAATGAGAAGACATGGGATAATCAGACTGGTAGCCATCTTGGTGCCATGAGGAAATGGATATGAAGACAAGAAAAAGAGATAGAATCTGAGTTCTTGGTGATGATTAACTAAGCAGGAACTTGCTGCTCCTGGCCTTACATGAAATAATAAACATGCCTATTGCTTAAATCACGGTAGGCTGGACATTTGTTATGTTTGAGCAAAAGCATACTAAATTATTCACATAGCAACAGCCTAAACAGAACCATCTATAGTTAAAAATCCACTCCATCTTTACCAACAGAAGTTAATTCAAAAGACTCGCTGAATGAAAAACTTGAAATGAACATGGTCTCACTGAAGTTATACTGTAGTCTTTGTGTTGGGACAGAACTGTTTGTGTTCTAGCCAAGTACTGTATCCCTGAGCTGTATTCCAGTCCTTCATTTAAAGTTTTTCTAAATTTACATTAATTGTGTGTGTTGGGGGATGGGCACAGACCACAGGATAGGTGGAGGTCGAAGAACAACCTTAAGGGGTCAGTTCTCTCCTTCTACCATATGGGTCCCTGGAATTGAACTCAGATTGCCAGCCAGCAGTAAGCACCTTTATTGCTAAGTCATCTTGCCAGCCCCAGTTCTTCTCCCTGTTTTGGAGACAGAGACTCACTATATAACCCAGGCTGACTTTGTGATCCTTTTGCCTTAGCTTTCAAAGTGTTGGGATTACAAGCATCCGTCCCAATGCCTGGCTTCTCCTTAGTCTTTGTGCTGGCTGATTTTGTGTCAACCTGACACAGTTATCTGGAAAGAAGGAACTTCAATTAAGAAAAGCTTCTGTAAAGCAAAGGACATGGTCAACAAGACAAAATGACAGCCTATACAGAATAGGAAAAGATCTTCACTAACCCCACATCAGACAGAGGTCTGATCTCCAAAATATATAAAGAACTCAAGAAATTGGTCATCAAAAGAACAAGTAATCCAATTTAAAAAAAAAATGGAGTACAGACCTAAACAGAGAACTCTCAACAGAGGAATCTAAAACGGCTGAAAGACACTTAAGGAAATGCTTAACATCCTTAGTCATCAGAGAAATGCAAATCAAAACAACTCCGAGATTCCATCTTACACCTGTAAGAATGGCCAAGATCAAAAACACTGATGACAACTTATGCTAGAGAGGTTGTGGGGTAAAGGGAACACTCCTACATTGCTGGTGGAAATGCAAGCTGGTACAGCCCCTTTGGATGTCAGTGTGGCGATTTCTCAGAATATTAGGAAACAACCTTCCTCAAGACCCAGCAATACCATTTTTGGGTATGTATCCAAAGGATGCTCAATCGTGCCACAAGGACATGTGCTCAACTAGTTCATAGCAGCTTTGTTTCTCATAGTCAGAACCTGGAAACAACCTAAATGCCCTTCGACCAAAGAATGGATAAGGAAAATGTGCTACATTTACACAAGGGAGTACTACACAGCAGAAAAAAATAACAATATCTTGAATTTTGCGGGAAAATGGATGGAGCTAGAAAACATCATTTTGAGTGTGGTAACCCAGACACAGAAAGACAATTATCACATGTATTCACTCATAAGTGGTTTTTAATCATAAAACAAAGTAAACCAGCCCACAAATCACAATCCCAGAGAACCTAGACAACAATGAGGACACTAAGAGAGACTTACATAGATCTAATCTACATGGATAGCAGAAAAAGACAAGATCTCCTGAGTAAATTGGGAGCATAGGGACTTTGGGAGAGGGCTGAAGGGGAGGGGAGAAAAGGGGAGGGGAGAAAAAGGGAGGGGCGCAGAGAAAAATGTAGAGCTCAATAAAAATAATAATAGTAAAAACATGCCCCAACTAGGTTAGCCTGTGGGCAAGCCTGTGGTATATTTTCTTCTTTGATGATTACTGTGGGAAGACTCAGCTCACTGCAGGCAGTGTCATCCCTGGACTGGTGGTCTTTGGTGGTATAAGAAATTAGGCTGAGCAAACCATGAAGAGCAAGCCAGTAAGCAGCTCTGTAACAACTCCTGCCTCTAGGTCCCTGCCTTGTTTAAGTTTCTGCCATGACTGCTCTTGATGATAAACTGTGATATAGAAATATAAGCAAAATATATTTTTTCCTCCCCAAGTTGCTTTTGGTCAGGGTGTTTTATCACAGCAATAGAAACCAAACTAAGACAGTTTTAAATAAACTTTATGTTTCATAAGGCTATGAGTACCAGTATCCAAATCACATAAAAATATTGCGAAAATGAGAGAAACACAATCTACCTTTGGTTATTTATTCTTTCTTTTGGGAGAGGGGTGTATACAGGTACCTGGGAGCATGTGTGCATGTCTGAGAAGATCAGAGGTTGATATCATGTGTCTTTATTACTAGCTTTTCCACTTTATTTTTGAGACAGGGTGCCTCACCCTCCTTCCTAGTGATGGGAGTGTAGTATGTGCTGCCACACTCTGCTTTTACAGGAGGGCTGGGGATCTGAACTTAGGTCCTCATGCTCGTGTGCCAAGTATTTTATTCACATTTCTCTAGTCCTTCTTTCTCCTTCTTCCTCTTCTACTTTTTGAAAATATGTAAATTTTCTGCTACTCTTCCATACTGTGAATTTAAATGAAGAAAGTATGGTATTTTAAACACTATCAAAAGAAAATATGCAAGTCAAAAGTAGTTATTATTAGGCTCCCCCAAAACAAGGCTTGTTGAGGTGAACTTATCTAGGGAAAGCCATAAGTGGGCAAAAAACTAGTAACTCTGAGACAGTAGACATAAGCAGGAGGACAACCTGAAACAAAGTAAACTAGAAAGGGCCTTTACTTTCATTTCCTCTTCACAGAAGGACCTTCACCTTCTCAATATACTTCCCCCTGAAACTGGAGCTTCAAGGCAGTGTTTATAACAACACTGTTACTGTGGAAATAGTTGATTCAATGTTATGAACTTGAAGCTGAATAAAGTAAGGTGTGGAACAGAAGTCTTATTTAAACAGTGGCAAGACCCATAAAACATTAAAATGGCAAGCTGAATGGTGGTGAGTCAGAGCACCATATGTTTTAATGTGAGGGTCATACTTTTTTTTCTCCCGATGCCTGGCACAATGGGATGATTCTTTTTAATTTAAGCTTATTTTTGGAACCTATTATCATCTCAGTTGTTTCTGGAACCCCAAATATCTAAAACATTGCTATCTGCTATATAAGGCAGCTGCATGTCATTAAACGGATGGTGCTTCAGAGAGCTACTGGTCATCATGATACCACATCCACAGAACACAGCTGGGGTTTCAAACACCACTTGTGATGGATTCTGCGAAACATGGGCAGTGTTGCTCCTCATCATATAACATCACTGCAGATGTGCACTGTGCCTTTTGTCTACTGCTTCACCAACTTTTAGGCATAAAGCAGTTGGAGAACACGAACACAGCCTGTCCCACATCCTGCCATCAGCATCAAGCTTCTAGCTTGTTCCAGCCTTTGAGCGGGGGTCAGTAAGTTCCTCAGGCAAGTTTGAAAAGTCTCAAGACACCGAGTAGAGATGGACATGTCACACTTTAGGCACACATACACGCTTCACTATGTTTTTCAGAATCCTTAAAGCAAATTCCTAGCATCCATACAATAAAACATAGTCCATAAATTTTAAAGATGAGAGTGACACGTGGGTTTATTGGCAAAGTGGCCCTGCCTGCAGGAGATGACCGCAGTGCAGCGGCATTAGCTCTGTAAATAGAAGCCCAGCTTCCCTTGGCTGTGGTGGGAGCTGCCCAGGGTGTGGCTACCCTCCGTGCCTGCACAGGGGATCCATTCATACTAGCAAAACCGGAAAAATCACAACCAAGGGCAACTGTGGAAGGAATGGGAGCCAAGAGCACAGCATAAAGGAATCAAGGAGTCATTTTCCACAAGGTGAGTCACCGGAAGCACTTGGCCTGGTCAGAGGTCTTTCTCACCCACCTTGGTTCAAAATGTAGGTCACCGTTCTTCAAGCTGGAACTTCAGGGACCTGATGTGACAGGCCTGAACCCAGGCAGCAAAGGCAGGAGCAGAGTTTCTAAGGTCAGGGAAGGGGCCTCTACCTCGTCTCTAGGCCCCTCTAGGCTTGGCCTGCCTTCCAAAAACACCTCCATTTTCAAGAGCCAGGGTGAACTCAAACTACAGTGCCAACCAGTCCTTTTGTGTTCCTGATTTGAGCTACCTGACACACTTATTTATTTATTTTTTTGAGATAGGGTTTCTCTGTGTAGTTTTGGAGTCTATCCTGGAACTCACTCTCTCAACCAGGCTGGCCTTGAGCTCACAGAGATCCTTCCGCCTCTGCCCCACAAGTGAAGGGATTAAAGGCGTGCGCCACCACCGCCCAGCCCTGGAACACTCTTATCAAACTCCTAGGGTAGCAGGCTAGGTTTTTGTAAAAATGGATGGCAGCTCACCTAGTTCTGTTGATACAGGAGACCCAGTGGCAATCTCGCCAATCTTGGCCACTCCGTCGTAGTAGGCCTTTCCAGCCAGGATCATAGCTAGACAGGAATGTGATACAAAAAATCATTACTCAGAAAGGAAAGGAGGAAGTAACACAGGTTCAACATCTCAGTGTGCCTCTGATGACAAGAAGTTCTAGACCAGACTATTTTGGCAGGTGAAGTTATAAGACCCTGCCTGCTCCTGATGCCAATTCCAGGGTATGTTCCTGACATCAAACAGACACTGGAACAGAAACATTTTGGGAACATACAGATCAGCCATGTCAGTACTTGAGTAGTCCTGGGTACAATGGCCTAGGAACCCGTCTCATGAAAGCACATGTTTTTTTCTATTAAAAAAGAGCCAGGTCATGCCAGGCAGTGGTAGTGTATGCCTTTAGTCTTAGCACTTGGGAGGCAGGGACAGGCAAATCTCTGTGAGTTTGAGGCCAGTCTGGTCTAGAGAGTGAGTTCCAGGACAGGCTCCAAAACTACAGAGAAACCCTGTCTCAAAAAACAAACAACACCCCCCCACACACACCAAAAGATAAAAAAGAGCCATGTCTGGTAGTATAGGACAATAATTTCAGCTACTCAGAAGGTTGAGGCAGGAGGAATTTAAAGTCTAGCTAGGCTTCAGAGTGAGTTCAAGGCCAGCCTGGGGAACATGGTGGGACTCTTATGAAGAGTGATTGCCTAGAATCCCTGGTGAGGGGCTGGAGCATAGCTCAGCACAGAAAGCTTGCCTAGCATGCACTATGTCCTGGGCTCAATCCCTAATACTGTAAAAAAATAATCTGAGTCACAACTAACCAACATATTTGCTACTGCAGAAAAAAAAAACTATGAAATTTGAAATACATTAGCATTGCCGGGAGGTCATGGTGCACACCTTTAATCCCAGCACTCGGGAGGCAGAAGCAGGCGGATCTCTGTGAGTTCGAGGCTAACCTGTTCTACAAAGCGAGTTCCAGGACAGCCAGGACTGTTTCACAGACAAACCCTGTCTTAAAAAACCAAAGAATTTACAGACTTATCTAAAAAAATAATTTTCCTTCCTTTTCCTTTCAGCAGAAACAAGCAAAGGTTTTATTCCAACAGAACCTAGGTTCTCATCATGCTAAAATATGTTTTCTCTAATTAAAAAAATAAATAATATTTTTTAAAATGGAGAGATAGTTTAGCAGTTAAGAATGCATACTACTCTTGTAGAGGATCCAGGTTCAGTTCCCCCAGCACCCATGTTAGGAGGCTCACAACCACTCAAGCTCCGAGGGATCCAACATCTCCAGCCTCTGTGGGCACCCTCAAGTCACACACATATACACAATTTAAAATAATCAAATTAAAAACTTTAAAACTGTTTTCTCCTTCACACTGACCCCAAAGGATATGTGTCCTGTGGAGCTGAAGGCTACCCATTCTGTAAAGTTCTCTAATAAAGCTGGAGTGGGATGGATAAGTGGCAGTCTGGCTTCTTTTGCTTTACAGGCAATTCAGTTTGAGAATGGTGTATGACAGGCAAGCATTTCAACAAGATTCAGCCAAAATCAGCGTCACTCTGGAGGGAAAAAAGTTTCTACCCTTCCTCTAAATTCAGAGATTGCCTTCATATACAGAAATCATTTTTCCCTGGAGCTCTGGTGAGCACAGAACTTGGACTAAACAGGCCTCCTGGCGCATTCTCTTTACCCACAGAATAGTTAAGTGCTTTACCACTGAGATACATCCTCAGTCCTTTTATTGTAATTTTCATTTTGAGACAGGATCTCAACTAAGTTTTCTAAGATACCCTTGACTTCCTAATCTTCCTAGCTTTATTTAGCCTCCTAAGCATCTAGAATTACAAACCTGTGCCACCGAGTCAGGCTAAAAAATAGGTTGTTATTTATTTATTGTGTATGTTTACAGACACTCATGAATGCATATGTGGAACCTTGGGAACATGGTCCACCTCCTTTGAGACAGGGTCTCTCATTGGCCTGGAGCTAGCCAATTAGGTTAGACTGACTGAGCAATGAGTCCCAGTGATCTACCTGTCTCTACCTCCTAAGTGTTGGAATTACAAGCCTGTGCCACTATACCTGATATTTTTACATAGATGGTGAAGAGCAAACTCAGGTTCTCTTCTTTAAGACAAGCACTTTACGGTCAAGCCGTCTTCCAAGTCCCTATATTTTTATTAAGATAGAAAATTATAAGTATGTGTATGTCTGTGTGTGAATATGTCATGTATATGCAGGTACCCACAGACGCCAGAAGACACTGAATCCCCTGGAGCTGGAGATGAATGCAATTGTGAGCTGCCTGATGGTGATGGGAACAGAACTCAGGTCCTCTGCAAGACAAGCAAGATTTTCAATTGCTAAGCTATGTCTCCAGCCCCTATTTGTATTTTTAATTCTCAGATGCTAAGGAAGCACTCTACCACTAAGCTACACCACCAAACCTAAAAGGTGGACTTTTATGGGGAAAGATTTTAAAAGATCAGATAATTTATCATGTATAGGTGTAGCTAAAGGCCGAATTCCTGCCCCTGTAGTTTTTTTTTTAAATATTTCAGCATTTACTATAGTTTTTTAAAATACAAATTAAGGTGGTTTTTTTATCTTCATGTAAGTTTAAGAAATGCAATGTTCTGCTGTATTACTATCTTATAAGACTGGAGGAGAACTTACAGAGTAATTAACAACAACAGGCAGCATTTATATAAACTTTTCAAGTCATTACTTAGCTAATCTACTGACAATGTTAAGACACTGGTGGGTAATGTTATCAGCTCCTTTTGCCAAGGGAGTGGAGTAGAGACACTTCAGGCTGTCCCCAAGGTCAATGTGAGTCAGCCACAGTGTACACAACTCCTGCTGAGGTACTTCACTTCCTCAGCTCTAAATCATAGTGCTTTAGCTGGAACCAAGGAAGAAGCAACTCCACCTAAAAACAAGTGTGTTGCCAGCAAAATGTCAAGTCAATAGATGAGGTTCAAATGAGAGGTTTAAATTGTAAAATACTGATAAACCGAAGAGCACATTAGTGGGAGAGCTGCATTAAGGATTACACAACAGTTAAAATTTCTGGTTTACACCCACACATTAAGATTATTTTTCATTAACTGTTTACTTATATTAAAACCATGCAAGCTTCTCAGTCTTTCAAAGTAGCTTTGCTTTTATAATTTTTTTGCCTTTTCACATTTAAAAAAATACTAGCTTTTTTATAATAAGGCTAAATTAACTTAAAAACCATGTAATTTATCCAGAACTAATAAAAAATAAAATAGTATTTTGATAAACTTGCCCCACCTTGTGAGTTTCTGCTTCTTACTATTTTAGGAAACCTATGAATTCTGTTTTAGTGATTATAGCTCTGGTGGTCCTCGGAACATACTATGTAGACCAGGTTGGCTTCGAATTCACAGAGATCCACCTGCCTCTGGCACCCAAGTGCTTGCATTCAAGGCAAGTGCCATGCTTGGCTGATAATATTTTTCTTAAAATATAGCTTTATTGGGTTATTGTTCTACTAAAGCCCCAATGGATCTCTCACAAGTCCACATTCCACGAGTTCATGATAGATTTTTATAGTAATAGTTTCAATGAACTATGGCCCTACAGATTTCCAGTCTGTGGTTTCCTGAGACACTGACCATGGAACTTGTTTTGGCCACTGTGATACCAACAAGCATGGTTTACACAGGAACTCAGTAAATGTTAGGCCTTTAAGGCTAGTGCGGTTTTGATGGAAGAAGACCACCCGAGGACAGAGTATGTCAAGCCCCCAGAGGAATGAGTCCTGAGACTCCAGGGGAAATAGAAAGTGGCATCTTAAGCCACCAAGTCTGTGGGTAGCTGCAGTATTTTGTACAACAGTAGGTGCCTAGTGCTATAAACACTGCAATGCTTGACTAAGCTGACATTGTCCAGTCCTACTTCTCCCCAGTTTAGTGTGGCGCCCAGTGCTCATTTTTTCTGCTTGAAGCAGTGTCTGTCTGCTGATATCTCCTATCTGTTAGTTAGCTTGAGCTCTTGTAAGGTTTCCTGCCTGCTCCGACCCACACCAATCACTCCTATTCAGATCCCTGTTGACAATCGTCTAGATTTCTCTCTCAGCCATTCACATGTCACTCCACCTTTATAATCTGGCTGACATCCTCATCTGTACTACAAATTCTTACCAAGAGATTTATACTATCTAAAATTATCAGTGGCTTCAGCAAAACTATACCCAGATGGCCTGCAGAAGTTCTGGGAATACTTATCAAGTATGGAACCATCTCTAGGAGGTGGTGAATTGGTAAGAGCCCTTTGGGGAGAAGTCTTGTTAACGGGAAGCTAAACTGCAAGCAGCTCTCTTAGTCTATAACTCTGCCTCAGAAAGTAGTTCAGGATACACAGTAATAATAATAATAATAATAATAATAATAATAAATAAAACAGTTCTACAGGTCACAGTGCTTTCCCTGTGAGGACTGGAGACAGTGATGACTTTGTGGGGCAGTGATTAAGCAATCACCAAGGGACAGCAGTAAGGCCAGCCTCTTGCTCTCAGAGGAGGGAAGGTGCCTGTAGAAGATAAAGACATGTTTGGAAAGAGAAGCAAGATCTCAGACCTGCTTTATCTCCTGGTACTGAAAACTGCAGATAAAAATGCACAGCACAAGTCTACTTTTCCAGTGACTGCAACTATCATGTTCCTTGCCATCCACAGCTCAGGGTGTAGGCAGTACACTGTCTTGCTGGGCCATGGTTGAGGGTGGTTAGCAATGTATTCTAATAGCATTCGCTTTCAGTAGCAGTGCAGCAATAGCTGCTTATCAGCCTTCTCAGTGAAAACCTTTTCAAGAAAGCTAACAACCTGGGCCCCAGAAGAGAGGCAAAGATCAACAGTTGAAGTTTATGCCTTCAAATTCAGTTTCAATGAAGAACTTACTTTGAAATGATAATTTAAGCACAACTTTTAACGTAGATGTTCTTCTATTGAGGTTAAAAATATTACTTTTCATGTTACTATAAAAAATGATATATCAGCAAGGTATTATAGTGGCTCACAGTTGCGATCCTGGCACTTGGGAGGGTAGGAAGGGGGATTTCCTGAGTTCAAAGGCTGGCTACCCTATGTTACAAAGTGAGATTCTGTCTCAAAATGAAAAAAACAATCTATCTAAAGGCAAGAAATTCTTCTAGCAGGGCGGTGGTGGCGCACGCCTTTATTTCCAGCACTCGGGAGACAGAGGCAGGCAGATCTCTGTGTGTTCGAGGCCAGCCTGGTCTACAGAGTGAGTTCCTGGACAGGTTCCAAAGCTACACAGATAAACCCTGTCTCAAAAAACAAGAAAACAAAACAAAAGTAGAAAAGTTCATGGAAATGATATTAAAGCCTGATTTTGTATATCAGAAAGCACAATTTTAAAGTTAAAATGTTACTTATAGTTCCTTCACAATTACTCATTTAACTCATTTCAAATACATTAGTACCATACTGCATTATCATTGCAAAATCCTGTAGATAAGTTATAAAAAATTCCAGTTAGAGAGATTTTTAAGATGCAATGTTAAGTATTTAAAGATAAATAAAATATTAATAGATTTCATGTGCTTTACATTAATTTAGAAAAAAATTAAAAGACTTACCATTCACTGCTTTTTCATAATTTTTTCCTAGGTTTATTAAGTTTCGTAGCCCAGGATTGAATTGTTCCACAACATTCTGACAAACACACAAAACAAACAGATCAATAAACAAAAGAGGGACGACTAAAGTCTATCACTATGAGGCCTAGAATTCCTTTATGATACAACATACCAACAATAAAGTCTCAAATACTCTTTTCTTTTCTTTCTAGACAAGGTTTCAGGAATCCCCAGGCTGCCCCGAACTTGTTAGGGATCCAAAGATGACCTTGAACTTCTGTCCTTCCTGCTTTCAGTTCCCAAGTGTTAGAATTACAGGTGTGTTCCACCATGCCTAGGTTATAGTTTTGGGGACCTAGGACTTCACAAATGCTAACTGAGCCAAATTCTTAGACTACAAATAATGCAGATGTAAGAATCCCAATGAGCTTGATTTTCTGACCCAACAGATAAGCAGTAAGGAGGATATAACCCAGCAATTTTCAGTTGCCCAAGGACTGCCCACACTCTGCTATAAATGAAGCAAGCAGCAGACATTCAAAACTCTACCATATCCCATGGGGGCTCTGAGCCTGGAGGCCAAAGAATTCTCTCTGGTACAAGTAGATTGTTCATGAATGTAACTCTAGCATTACGAAATAGTAATATTTCGTAAATATTAGATACTACAATTCAAGGAATGTACTAAAGATCACATTTCCTTTCTCAGTAATGCCTTTTTGTTTTTCCTGGAATTAATAATTGGCTTGCTCCTCTTCCCTCTTGCTTTTACGTATGCACCTAATCCATACTCATGCAGTGTCAGACCAAGCACAGGACTACCAATTTTATTTCTCAAACATACAGAATAGCCAACTGACTTCCCATCTCATTCCCCCTCCCCTGGAATTCCCAAAGACTTTCTGTCCTCTCTCTCAGCCCTAGCTGACTTCCCCCAAGTCTGCCAGGCTGCTATCCTTGCATGTTCCGATCTGGCTGCCTATATTGGAGCTCTCATTCTCAGCTGGGTGGTGGTGGTCCACACCTTCAATCCCAGTACCAGGGAGGCCAAGGCAGGCAGATCTCTAGTTTGAGGTCAATAGAGTGAGTTCCAGGACAGCCAGGCATACACAGAGAAACCCTGACCCTGTCTTGAAAACAAACAAAAAAAGCTCTCAGTCACACTGTCTTCTTCCATTTTGCTGGGAATTATTCTCCAAAACTGATGTAAGAATGATGTGAGAGGTGTATCCATGGCCCCACATGTCTGAAACTACTTAAAAATTTAAAATTATTTCTTTATTATGTGTGGAGGAGGAGGGAGAGGATGAACTGCAAGTGCCACAACACATATAGAGATCCGAGAACAATCCATGGTTGCCATTTCTCCCCTTACACCACGTGAGCTCTGGGGACTAAACTCAATCATCAGTCTTGGTGGCAAGTGCCTTTCCTATTCCTGAAACTACTTTTACCTTGGCATTTGTTTGCCGTATTGCTGGGCAGTGTATGACATACTGACTTGTCTTCCTCAGAATGTTTAAGATACTGCTGTTACTTTTGCTACAATAACAGGTGTCTTTCTCTATTATTCCTTACCTTGAGTTTTGACACAGGGTCTTTTATTCAGCTAGTCTAGCTGGCCAGCAAGACCCAGTGACACAACTGTCTCTGCATGGGACTGGAATCCGTGCTTGGGTTTTATGCGGCTGCTGGAGACCCAAATTCAGGTACTCATGGTTGCAAGCAAGCACTTTATACTGACTGAGCCATATCCTGGCTTCAGTCTTCCCCTTCTTTAAAGCTTTGTTTTAGAAGCCAACTCTTTAGCCGAATGTTGTAAAATCAAACACTGGTCTGCTTCATTTTTGGATCTTTCCCATTTGTTTTATGAGATGCTTGATTACTTCTAGCCATGTGGAAAACAGGTCTGTCAAATCTGGAAAATGTTTGTTTTGTTTTTTGTTTCTTTATTTCTTTTGGAGCCCAGACGATGACTTTTTTGGGAGGGGGGGAGGACAGGGTTTCTCTGTGTAGTACTAACTGTCCTGGGACTTACTTTGTAGACTAGGCTGGCCTCAAACTCACAGAGAGATCCACCTGCTTCTGCCTCCTGAGTACTGGGATTAAAGGCATGCACCAATACCACCTGGCCAGGTGAGGGTTTTATGCATTCTGGATTTATCTAACATTACTTGTTCTCTATTTCCTCACAGTCTTTATGTTCTATACATAAAGTTGAAAAAATCCTCAACTTTACATCCTAACCATTCATTCATTCATTCATTCCTTTATTTATTTATTTATTTTTATTGAGTTCTACATTTTTCTCTGCTCCCTTCCTCCCCTCCCTACCTCGCCTTCTCCTTCAACCCTCTCATAAGGTCCCCATGCTCTCAATTTACTCAGGAGATCTTGTCTTTTTCTGCTATCCATGTAGATTAGATCTATGTAAGTCTCTCTTAGGGTTCTCATTGTTGTCTAGGTTCTCTGGGATTGTGATTTGTAGGCTGGTCTACTTTGTTTTATGATTAAAAACCACTTATGAGTGAATACATGTGATAATTGTCTTTCTGTGTCTGGGTTACCTCACTCAAAATGATGTTTTCTAGCTCCATCCATTTTCCCGCAAAATTCAAGATATTGTTATTTTTTTCTGCTGTGTAGTACTCCCTTGTGTAAATGTAGAACATTTTCCTTATCCATTCTTCGGTCGAAGGGCATTTAGGTTGTTTCCAGGTTCTGGCTATGACAAACAAAGCTGCTATGAACTAGTTGAGCACATGTCCCTGTGGCACGATTGAGCATCCTTTGGATATATACCCAAAAGTGGTATTGCTGGGTCTTGAGGAAGGTTGTTTCCTAATATTCTGAGAAATCGCCACACTGACATTCAAAGAGGCTGTACCAGCTTGCATTTCCACCAGCAATGTAGGAGTGTTCCCTTTACCCCACAACCTCTCTAGCATAAGTTGTCATCAGTGTTTTTGACCTTGGCCATTCTTACAGGTGTAAGATGGAATCTCGGAGTTGTTTTGATTTGCATTTCTCTGATGACTAAGGATGTTGAGCATTTCCTCAAGCGTCTTTCAGCCGTTTTAGATTCCTCTGTTGAGAGTTCTCTGTTTAGGTCTGTACTCCATTTTTATATTGAATTATTTGTTCTTTTGATGACCAATTTCTTGAGTTCTTTATATATTTTGGAGATCAGACCTCTGTCTGATGTGGGGTTAGTGAAGATCTTTTCCCATTCTGTAGGCTGTTGTTTTGTCTTGTTGATGATGTTCTTTGCTTTATAGAAGCTTTTCAGTTTCAGGAGGGCCCATTTATTAATTAATGCTTTCATTGTCTGTGCTACTGGGGTTATATTTGGAAGTGGTCTCCTGTGCCAATGTGTTCAAGTGTACTTCCCACTTTCTCTTCTATGAGGTTCAGTGTGGCTGGCTTTATGTTGAGGTCTTTAATCCATTTGGACTTGAGTTTTGTGCATGATGATAGATATGGATCTATTTTAATTCTTCTATATTGACATCCAGGTATGCCAGCACCATTTGTTGAATATGCTTTCTTTTTTCCATTTGATATTTTTTGCTTCTTTGTCAAAAATCAGGTTTTCATAGGTATGTGGATTAATATCCGGGTCTTCTATTTGGTTCCATTGGTCCTCCTGTCTGTTTTTATGCCAATACCAGGCTGTTTTCAGTACTGTAGCTTTGTAGTAGAGTTTGAAGTCAGGGATTGTGATGCCTCCAGAAGTTCCTTTATTGTATAGAATTGTTTTGGCTATCCTTGGTCTTTTGCTTTTCCACATGACATTGAGTACCATTCTTTCCAGGTCTGTGAAGAATTTTGCTGGGCATTGCATTGAATCTGTAGATTGCTTTTTGGTGAGATTGTCATTTTTACCATGTTAATTCTACCTACCCAAGAGCATGGGAGATCTTTCCACTTTCTGGTATCTTCTTCCATGCTAACTCTTTTATTCTTTTTTAAGCTTTTGATTTTTGTTTTCTTTTGAGAAAAGGTCTTGCTTAGTAGCCCTGGCTGGCCTCAAACTCAAGATCCTTCTCCCTCAGCCTTCTGAGTGCTGGTATTACAGGTGGGTGTACATTCTTTTTTTTTATTTACTTGTTTGTTTATGGTTTTTCAATATATGGTTTCTCTGTATAATAACCCTGAATGTCCTGGAACTCTGTGGCTGGACTCTGCCACAGAAATCTGCCCATCTCTGCCTCCCAAGTACTGGGACTAAAGGTGTGCATCATCACTGCTTGGTCATAAAGTGCTTTTAAATACGTATGCATGTATGATGATTATAAAATACAAAAATGTAATTTTTTTCTAAGAGTTCTTAAGTATCTAACTCTATTTTTAAAACCCCCATTTCAGTTTTGGCTTATGATGCTGTGTCTTTTCTGAGTAACTGTAGGTGTTGGTATTCTATCTAGCTCACTTCCCCATGGCATCATCCTAATTACTTTTTTTAAAAATCCAACTAAAGGCTTTTATCCAACTTCTGGTGTTATTTTTTTGTTTATTTAGTTTTAAAAACTATTTTACTGTTTTATGTGCATGAGTATTTTGGCTGAATGTATGTCTCTGTACCATATGTGTGTCTGGTTCCCACAAATATCAGAAGAGTGAGTGTTGGACACCATGAACTTGAGATACAAATGTCTGTGAGCTACCATGTTGGTGCTGGGAACCTAACCCCAGTCCTCTAGAAGAGCAACCAATGCTCTTAACTACTAAACCATCTTTCTAGCCTCTATTTGTTTGAGACAAAGTCGGTCTCCCACTCTTTCTCTCTCTAGCTCAGGCTGCTTCAAACTCACAATCCTCCTGTCTCAGTCTCAAGAGTGCTGGAATTATAAGTGTGTGCCACCATGCTTGGCTTCTGGTGATTGTTTTTTTTTTTTTTTAAAAAAAAACAGGGTCTCACTATGTCACCCTGGATGGTCTAAAACTCATTATATAACCAGATTGTCTCTGTCCCCTGAATGTTGGGATTAAAGGCATATACCACCATTTTGGCTACTTCTGGTGAGCTTTAAAGACAGTTTGGGGGCTGGAGAAATAGCTCATTGGTTAAGAACACATATTGCTCTTAAAGAGGATTCAAATTCAGTTTTCAGTGCTCATACCAGGAAGGTAAAAACTGCTACTAACTCCAGGCCCAGGGGATGTGATGTTCTCTTTTGGCCTCTGTGGGCACCTGTGTGCATGTGGTAAACACACACACACACACACACACACACACACACACACACACACACACACACAGACAGACATTCTTTTAAAATAATTCAGCTGATATTTACAAGTAAAGCCCTTCTTGCTGCTGCAAAGCTTAGGGTTGATGAGTGACTTCAATCACAGTCTCTAGACAGCAAGTACATGGGGAGTCTGGTCATGGATAGCACTCAGGGCCAATATTTCTACAGAGACATTGCTAATTCCCAGTCATCAGGTAGAAAGGAGAGCATTCAACAGATAGTTAGCCTTTCTATCAGTCATGAATGGGAGTTGAGAAGCAGAGTATACCGAATCACTGTCTGCTAAATTCATCTTTGGAGTTTTACCTCTGATGTTTTTACGGCCCAAGCTCCAACATGCCCTCAGATTAAATCTCTGGTCTGCAAGCAGAAGAGATCTATTCTCAGAGTCAGCTGGGATAGGGAAGGGAATGGGAGTTTAACATTATATGCATACCAGTCCTGTGTGCCTCTATTCTTGGCCATTAGGGTCCTAGGGTGAATGGCTCACTTACCCCAAATACTTCTCTATAGATTCTTTGAGTACCTGTAAGCCAATCACCACTCTATTACTCCCATGATGCTTGCTTGCTTGTTTCCTTCCTTCCCACCCTCCATCCCTCCCTCCCTCACATGTCTTATGTACTTTAGGTAAGCTTCAAATTTTTTATGTAGCCAAGGAAAACCTGGAACTTCTGATCCCACTGCCTTGATCTTTCAAGTGTTGGGATTACAGGTGCATATTATCACTATGTCCAATTTATGTAGTGCTAGGGATAGAACTCAATGTTTCATGCATGCTATGCTAGCACTCTACCAACTAAGCTATCTCTCCAGCCATATTGCCCAAATTCTCTTTAGATTTTTTTTTGTCAACAGATGTCCCCTTTAGATCTCTGCACTATATATAGATTTATGGTGTGTGTGGGGGGGTGTATTTCTATCAGAGGGGAAAAAAAAAAACCACAATAGTGACTCTGCTTAGCCTAACTGGAAATCTACCCATCTTGTATCACTGAAGTAGGCAGCTGTCCTAGGTCTTTAAGTGGCCAAGAAGCCCCCAAAGCCTCTGGCTCCTGTTCTTTTCAAGATGAACCGTTAGTACCTAGTACTATGTATCTGTAGACACATCTGCTATTGATCTAGTCTCTTCTTAACTCCCCTTTAAACTTTCAATTTAAAATAGGTTAAGCCTCATAAGGAGTTATTAAAAAATATATATGCAAATGTATGCTGGTAAAATGGCTCAGCAGATAAAGGCACTTGCTGCACAAGCCTGACAACCTGAGTTTGACTTCTAGAACTCATGGTGGAAGAAGAGAAAGAACTCTTGAAAGTCATTCTCTGACACACGCTATGTCATGTACATGCTTACACTCATGCATCATACACACGCAAACACATACTATGAAAACCACAAAACACATTGTTCCTAGACATAATTTCCCTTAGCTCCCACAATGACATTTTCTATAACCACAGTACATTCTCAAACCCATTAAAAAGCTACTTGTATAACACTATGGGCCAATCTTTGTATTCATTATTGTTTTCAGAGAAGACTATCTGTACAAAATTTTATCATGTATATGGATCTGCACAGTCATCACCTCAATCATAATGCAGGATGGTCCCTTCCTAGTCACCCTCCCCACCCACCTCTAACTTTGCTCTTAAGAGAATGCAATGTAAATGGAATCATACATTATGTGACCTTTTGAGAGTAGTTTTTTCACTCAGTGCAATGCCTTTAAAAAGTATACAACTTGGACCTGGAGGGAGGGGGGAGGAACTTGAACTTCCCACAGGGCAGGAAACCCTGACTGCTCTTAGGGATGGAGAGGGAGGAGGAGAGGGAGTGGGGGGAGTGGGAGGGTGTTGGGAGGAGGGGCGGAAATGGAAACTTTTATAATTTAATAAACTTTGAAAAAAAATTTAAAAAAGTATACAACTTCATAGGTGTATCAATAGCCTATTTCTCTTTTCTGTCTTTTAGGTGCTAGTTGTGTTTCATGGTATGGATATATCACACTTTGCTTACCAATTTATATAGCAAAGAGCATTTGGGTTATTTCCAGCTTGAGGCTATTCCAACTAAAGCTGATGTGAATGATCATGTACGGGTCTGTGTATGAATGTAAGTTTTTATATCTCTAGGATAAATACACAGGAGTTCAACTGCTGCATCACAGGGTAGGTGCTTGTTTAACTCTATGAGATGCTGCCAGGCCTGTAGGCAAAGTAGCTAGGTCACTCTGGATCCCATCAGCAATCTAGGAGAACTCAATAATTCTTAAAATCTAATAATTTCATGGGGATGTGTCTTACTTGGTAAACATTTGTCTAGTAAGCATAAAGCCCTGGATTCCATCTCCAGTTCTACATACACTGGGCAAGGTGGTGTAAAGTGTAATCCTAGTGGTACGGGAGAATTTTCTGTATTCTGTCAATCATGTTTGAAATAAATGCTGATTGGCCAGGCAGGAAGTACAGGTGGGTCAACCACACAGGAAGTAGAGGCAGGGCGATGAGAACAGGAAAATTCTAGAAAGGAAGAAGCCTGTTCCTCCCAGTCGTGTCTCAACCACCTAAAAAGCAAGATATGACCTGCCCCGCTAAAAAAGGTACTTAGCCATGTGGCTAACATAGATAAGAATAATGGGTTAATATAAGTCATAAGAGCTAATACAAAGCCTGAGATAATGGGCCAATGAGTTTTATCATTAATATAAACTTCTATGTATTTTCTTTGGGGCATAATGACTGTGGGAACCGGGCAGGACAGAAATCCCAACGAGCAGGCCGTCATGTTACATCCTAGCACTTGGGAGGTGGGCAGCAGAAGATCAGAAGTTCAAGATCATCCTTTACTACACAAGGAGTTTGAAGTCAGCCTGAAATATGTAACTATATGTTGTTGTTTCAAAACAAGAACAACAATAAAAACCTCATTAGAAAATGGTCGCTTTCTAATTGAAAAATAAAACTATTTTAAATGCAATGTCTAAAATTCCTGTGATATTCTTATGAAGCTGAGAGTATATGATAAAAGTAAGAGGAATCCACTACATAGCTAACCTGTTCTGTAGCATATAAGAAGTCATACAAAGATGACTAGATCTGTTCTCTAAGCATATTACTTATAAAAAATAAAAGTATAATTTGATTGTGTATACCTGTGCATGTGGGTGTGCAGGTGCGTGCGTGTGTGTGTGTGCATGTAGAGGCTAGTAGTCAATCTTAACTATCTTTCCTCAAGAGCTATCACTTTGTTTCTTGAGACTAGGTCTCTCACTGAATCCAAAGGCTTTTCTATTAGGGTAGGGTAGCTGTCCAGCAAGCCCCAAGCATCCACGAGTCTCTAATAATTGGTGAATATTGGTGTTACAAGAACACACAACCATTCCAGGTTTTTATACCAGTGCTGGGGATTGAACTCAGGTCCTCAGGCTTGTGAACAAGCACTTTTCCAACTGAGCTATTTCCCATGGCCCCATAATTTGTTGATTTTTTTCTTTTAATACAGGGTCTCTCCATGTAGCCTTGGCTGGCCTGGTACTCACCATGTAAACCAGGCTGGCCTTGAACTCTGAGATCTGTCTGCCTCTGCTTCTCAAGCACTGGGATTAAAGGTGTGCATCACCACACTTGGCTCATAATCTGATTTTTTAAAAAAAAAAATATTATTCTGAAGCCGGGCGGTGGTGGTGCACGCCTTTAATTCCAGCACTCAGGAGGCTGTGAGTTCGAGGCCAGCCTGGTCTATAAGAGCTAGTTCCAGGACTGGCTCCATAGCTACAAGGAAACACTGTCTCGATAAACAAAAACAAAAAATTTCTTGAAATACTTACTAACTCTAATATCTTATGATGAACACTGAATATCATACATAAGTCACTATCCACACACACAATCTTATCTAAAAGGCCAAGAAATAAGTATTACTATCTAAACAATTCATAGATTTTAACTGAAACTTAAGACTACACAACCAGCTTTGAAGAAAACAAGAGTTCTAAAGCTGGATAAATTCAACATGTGTAGTTTAATTCTTTGTTATTTAGGGTTAACAACAGAAATGTTGGCCCCTTCCAACCATGGAAAATCCATTTCTATATTGGCTTTTGGCCATTAGTCTAGTTATTTTAGCTGAAGTACAAGTTATTTTTAAACCCAAGAACAAAAAAGCAACACTGCCTTTGTACTGTGAAATTTGCAAGATGTTACAGCAGCAGCCCGTGCACTTGTGTGTTGAATTAACCCATGTTTTTTAGAAAGGCAGTCAATGGGTCAAAGGCCAAGGTTGTAGCCAGGCTTGCTAAGAGCTGTGGCAAAGTCTGTACTGGAGGGTCCTTAGCAGGAAAGACCAATTCCATTTCAAATTTGGAGGAAAAAAACGGAATACATAAGACAATGTTTCAAAGTGAATGGAAAAGACACAAATGAGCCAAGAAACACTACTTTTGTTTTTTTTATTAAAAAAAAACTTAGTAAGTACTCAACAGTTACTACTTGACAATTAGTATAATTTATCAAATCAGTTTCCACTAGAATGTTTCTTTTCCATTCAGAAAGTATGAATACCTATAGTTACAAAATAAATTCTAGCTAATCCACTGGTAATATAATTCTCCTTGTGCCAAATCTGATGTGAAGAGGGTTTGGTTCTATCTTAAAAAACAAAAACAAAAACAAAAAGCCCTCAGTGGCTGGAGAAAGGGTGGCTACTTAAGATAAACTGCTGTGACTACGCACTCTGCAGTCCCAGCTACGCTGGAGGTTGAGGCGGGAGGACTGAAAGTGGGAGGCAGCCTGAGCTAATAAGGGAGAGTTCAACTATACCCTGAGCAATTTAGCAAGACTATGTCTCAAAATAATAATAACAATAAAAAAAAAGGGGGCTGGGGATTGAGCTCACTAGTAAAGCATCTGCCTAGCATGCATATAGCCCTTAATCATTATCACTGTAAAGTTAATAAACAGATAAAGACAGGTAGGTATGGTGGTAGCATAGATTCAATGCAAAAAGATCACTGAAATTTGAGGCCAGCCTGTTCTACATAGTGAGTTCAAAGTCAGCCAGAGCTATATAATGAAAAAACCCACAGGGCTGGAGATAAAGCTTAGTGATTAAGAGTGTTTACTATGCTTAGTTCCCAGCACTAATATTGGGCAGCTCACAACCATCAGTAATTCCAATTCAAAGGTGATCTGATGCTGTCTTTTGGCCCCTGCAGACACAAACACACAAGAATAAAAACAAAATTTAAAAATTTAGCCAAAGCAAAACAAACAAAAAACAATACAAAACAAAAACCAGAAATAAGCTGAGTCTATTCCCATTCTTGATAGTCATTGGCTATGTCATTTCCCCTGCCTCACATAGGTACAGATAATAATTCAAAGACAAGTATTCAATATTAAGATTTTTAACTTCTTTAGCATTTGGCTCCCCCCACCCCCAGACAGGGTTTCTCTATAGTTCTAGCTGTCCTGAAACTCGCTCTGTAGATCAGGCTGGCCTCAAACTTACAGAAATCTGCCAGTCTCTGCCTCCCAAGTACTGGGATTAAAGGCGTGCGCCACCACTGCCTGGCAGAATTTGGTTTTTTAAGACTTCAACTTTACCATGGGGCTGTAGAGATGGTTCAGTGGTTAAGAACACCGACTACTCTTAGAGAGGACCTGGATTCAATTCCCAGCACCCACATGGCAGTTCACAACTGTCTGTAGCTCCAGTTCCAAGGATCTAACACCCTTACACAAACACAAATGCAGACAAAGCACCAATGCACATAAAATTAAATTAAATTAAAGAAAAAAAAAGACTTCAACTTTACCAACACTGAACTATGCACAAACTAACAGGGATACCTAGTTGATAGTTTTTAAAAACACATGAGTATGAGTTGCTCAGTAGTGAAGCTAAATAGTTCTTAAGTTTCTGAGGCTGATCTCTACAGGACCAAGGGAAAATTGTTGAATATTTCAGTACTTTGTCTTTTGCACTTAAAAATGTGAAAAATATTTACAGAAGATAATCTTCAAGTGATTTACAAATCTCTAAATAAATGTCAAGTTCTACAGCTTCGGATTTTATGTCATTTTATACAATCCCTTGTATGAATAGAGACAGATTTTAAGGTTGTGTGGCAAGAATATCTATAACAGGAATTAACCAGGGATACTTAATGCTTCATTTGAAGAAAACTTTTCTTCCTCCTTCCTTGAATGTTGCTGAAAGCTGCTGTTCCTGTCCTAACCTTGCCAATATTTGATTACCTCCTCTGCCTTGGGGAAAGTATTAGTAAGAAAATTTGGCACAGACACAATTGCTTGAGGGCCAACAGATGTCACAAGAGTCACATTGTTCATGCCCATCATGGATGTGGGACACAAACATAGTCAAGGAAATGTGGGAAATTGAGATAGGGTTTTTTAAGGCATTAAGCTAGACCAGAAGTACTTATTTAAGCCAGCTGTGGTGATACATGCCTGACACTTAGGAGGCTGAGGCAGGAGGATTGAAAGATGGAGGCCAGGCTGGACAACCACTACATAGCAAGATCTTGTCTCAAAAAGCAAAACAAAACAAACAAAACTTTTTTCAAATATGTATACTCAAAAATGCTCCCTGTTGCTGGCTGTGGTGGCTCACACCTCTAATTCCAGCACTCTGGAGGCAGAGGAAGGAGGATTTCTGTGAGTTCGAGGCCAGTCTGGCCTATGAAGCGAGTTCCAGGACAGCCAAGGCTGTTACACAGAGAAACCTGTCTTGAAAAACCAAGATAAATAAATGTTCCCTGTCAAATATAAATAACGTTTGGCTCCCATAAATCTGAACTATCATATTATCCATCAAATGGCATTATATACAATTTGCATTATCTGTAATCTGTAACAAGCCATCATAGGAGCAATGAATGGGACTGCAAGTGTTGGGGACAAGGCACACTTTGAATAATTAACCTTTCTGAGCCTTAGTCTGTTTTACAATATGTAAATAATGATTAATTTTCATTTCCTAAGAAGCATGAAGGCTGAATAATCTAACATCATGAAGCACTTATTTGTTTTGTTACATATCTATTTCTGTTGTTCTGTGAGCAAACCCAGATCCTCCTGCAAGCTAGTCAAACACTGTGCCGTTAAGCCCCACCCCCAGCTCTAGAGAGCACTTACACACTCTTCACAATACTAAAGGCTTGGTACACACTGAACCAATAGTAATTAATATTTCAAGAGCAAAGCTCTAAAATATTGGTCAATCTTCAAACAGATGGTCATTTCTGTTTAGTCAGGGATCTAGGTAACACGGAAACAAATACATCAGCTCTCCTACCTCAAAATGTCATTATCAGGGTGAGAGAGGTCATGATCACAAAATATCCAGAGAAGGAGCCAACCACAGAAAGTTGAAAGTGTTCTTTATCTGCTTTACTCAGCCCGAGAAGCTTTGATTATTTATTGTTTTCATGTGTAAAAGCTGTTAAAACTCAGGGAGTTATATTCCTGGCTCTATACCCAACATTTGACTTGGATCTTATTTGATCTCAGCCTCATGGTTACTAGTTATCCCACTTCACAGATGAGATTCAGGAACTCTGAGGCATTACATCTTAAATCTTAGTAAACATTCTGTGGGCAGCAGCAGGTTTTACTGCCAACTTTTCCTTTCACCCTGGTACCTCAATAGTTTCTTCAAGTGTGTTGTGAAAAACACTGAGATAAAAATGCTTCCATGATGTCAGAGCACTGCATTATGAGAAATTATGGAAAAGTCTACAGTATTTTTATATTATTTGATATTTTCTTAGACTCTTACTACCCATTTTTTGTGACTGTAATTAACCTTCTAATAGCATCATGATCCATACTCATTGGTGAGTATTTCTAATCTCCTCCTTCTTTTCTTTTCCTTTAAAAACAGAACAAAAAGAGAAAAAAAAAAAGAATCTGGAGCCAAAAGGTAGCTTAGTAGGTAGAGAGGTGTTTGCAGCTAAGCCCACTGACCTGAGTTTGGTCTCCAGAACCCACATGGTGCAAGAACTGAATCCTGCAAGCTGTCCTCTGATCTCACACATGTATGTACATGTACACTCAAGCACATATTTTTAAAAAAGGTATAAAAGAAAAACACCCCACAGTCACTTAGTCTTGACAGGAATTATTTACTAAAGGCTAACATTGTCTTCATGGGCCTGTTTGCTAGAAGTTACACTACTGCAGACAAAAATCACTGGGTGCTTTAATGACCCCATGCTAGTCCACAGGGAATCTGTAATCAAGACTACTGATAACTTTCTAGTCTATCATTTATACCTTTATATACACAAATATTAGTCATGAGAGATGCTTTTGCTTTATATATTGAAACAATACTTAAATGAGAAAAATATTTGTGGTATGATCCACTTCATTTCACTCATCTTTTTTTATTCAAGGTTATGCTTCTGAGACAGGGCCACGTGGATATATGTGGATTGAGTTTATTCCTACAAACAATATCTCACTGTGACAGTGTTAGGTGTTCCCCTGGATGAGCTACAGTATCCAGATAGTTAACTCTGAGAAATTGCCACAGAAGTATTATGTAGATATGGTTACTATATCTACTAACAGATGGCAAATGCCATTCTGGGTGGATGTCATCTAATCATCTGAAAGGCCTTACCAAAACTGAGTTGTCACTGTGATACTTGGGGACTACGTCACCTTCCAGCCCTACAGTGCTCACTCACCACCTCCCAGAATAAGTCAGCTTCCTAAAATGCTTTGCACTTTTTAATGGAAACACATACAAATGTACACATACTCATCATATAAAAGCATTGTATTTTGTTCACTGAGTGGCAAGTCAATTCTTGCAAGCTTGTGCTACCATTAATGCAGTAATAAATTGTATGCCTCCTCTATGCAGGGGTAAGAACTTAGGTAAAAACAGAATTTCTGAGACAGAATATGTGACAGATTTTATTACATAGACCACCAAACTGGGAAAAAGTGGCTGCAGCAGTTTGTACCCCATAAGTGCTACACAAAATACTATTTTTGCCACATCTTTGCCAATATTTCAATTATCATACTGTTTTTCTACCTGATAGGTAAAGGGCAAGACCGCTACAAAAATTTCAAAAGCTGTTTCCAATGTCAGTATTAAAAGTATGTATCTGGGGGCTGGACTTTTATCTCAGTAGAGTTTGTCTTATATACATGAGGCTCTGGGTTTCATCCCCAGTACCTCAAAACAGAAACAAACAAAAACCCAAACTACACAGAAGAGACACAATATAATATAATTTTTACCAGGTAGCTCCTGGTAAAATGTGATGGATTTATCTTCAGTTCTTATGTTTAATTTTTGTTATTTTTAGCGGCAGGGTATGAGGAAGAGATTCTTCAAACTGGGCCATTCCCTGCAACTGAAACTCCACACTCCACCCCAGAACTGAGCTACAGGTTCTTCATAAGCTGCAAGTCCAAAGTGCCAAATCAATTCCTCCATGGGGAACAGACTTGGTCCTCCCAGATGAGGGCTGTGGCTGTAGACCAGCCCACTGGATCTCTCATCTCTCAGCTTCCTACCCTCACTCTTTTCTTCTCACAGACAACAGCAACTGCAGCCTTCCTCTCTCCTTCACTCTCACTGCACTCTTGCATTTTCCTCGTTACTTACATGATATTACCTATCTGTTTATTCCCGGCCACCTATTTGAAAGTAGACGTGAATTAAGGTCAAGGACCTGAGTTTAACCCCCACTGCAAAGCTATTATTAGGAAAAGGAGCAGTGTCAACCTTCAATGTCTCACAGTGAATGAAGTGACAGTTTTGGAAGTCAGTATATACAGATGTATGTGTTCATGCTGGATTCCCTGCTTGCTGTCCTTTCAGCTCCACAGGCACATCTGAACACAACCACTACAGACACAATTGCCCAGTGGGCCAATTAGCCATGAAGATCAAGCATGAGATAATGGGGCCACTGCTTGCAACTTCATTAACTCAAAGTAAAAGCTTCACTAGAGAATCATAAAAGCTACAAGGCTCTGTCCTCTATCTACTAAGGTTTAACAGGCTTGCAAAATCTGAAAATAGCAGGGATTTCCTTGTGTTTTACTTCCAAACCCTGTGTCCTTCCTGTCATTTAAATCACCTTATTACCAATAACATGTCTTTAAAAAAGAGCACCTTATTAGAAACCATCTAAATGTCTATTGACTAGTGACTATAAAAACAAAATGTGGTGTATTCATACAATGAAATATTATTTGACCATTAAAAGGCATGAAGTAAGACACATACTCCAGCAAGGATGAATTCTATTATGCTCAGTAAAGAAGCCAATCACAAAAGACCACAAATTGGGCTCGGGAGGCAGCTTCAAGGTATAACATTTGTCTAGTATGTAGGCCCTGGTTTCATTCTACAGTACCAGAAAGAGGAGGAGGTAGGGACATTGCCATGTATATGAAATAGCCAGAGATGAAGACTCTATATGAAATAATCAGAAAAGACAATTGCTTTTTTGTCATTTTGAGACCTGGTCTCACTATACGGCCCAGTTTGGCTTGATTCTCATTAGGTAACCCATGATGGCTTCAAATTTGCAATCTTCCTCTCTTAGCTTCTAGAGTGCTGGGATTACAGCCACCCCGTCAGGTCAGAAAAGATAGGCCTATAGAGAGAAAATTACAGTGTTGGTTGCCTAGAACTGGGGGGGGGGGGGAAGGGAGGGAGGAATCACAGCAAACGGGCATGAAGAATGTATATGCTTTAAATGAGTGAATTTTGTACTATGTAAATTATAACTCTATAAAGCCTTAAAAAAAAAACAACACATTAAAAAAGATCAAACACCAAAACCCTTTGAAAGGTGGGGAGCGGTTCAGTGAATAAAGGCATTTGCCAACAAGCCTGATGACCTGAAATCAATTTCTGGAACCTACGTGGTGGAAGGTAAGAAAGAATCCCTGAAAGTTGTCCTTTGATGTCCATATATGCACCATGGCATATATGACTTCCTCAACAAGCAAATGTTAAAAACGAAAGAAACCGACAGATTAGAAAAGTAAAATCACTTTGCTAAAGATTCACTCTACGTCCTTAAGGCTATGAGACAGCACAATGCATTTGCTTATTTCTTGGTTGTAGCTAAACAGTTCACATACAGATAGATGATCTAGGTGTGGGGTGTGTGTGTAGGCCAGAGAACAACCTCAGAAATTCCTTAGGTACTGCACACTTCATTTATTTATTTAGACATTCTGTCACTATTCTGGGGCCCATAATTAGACTAGACAGCTGGCCAAAGAGCCCCCAAGATCTGCTTGCCTTCTCTTCCCCAGTGTGATTTTAAATGTGCACCACCATGCCTGTTGTTGTTGTTGTTGTTGTTGTTATTATTATTATTATTATTATTATTAGTGTGTGTGTTCTGGGGATCAAACCTAGATTCTCATGCTTGCCTATCGAGCTGTCTTCCCAGTCGAAGTGAGATGTCTCAAGATATGGTCACCCACTGTCCTTAGTGAACACTGGTTCAGGATGAGCAGAAAGTACTTTTAGCCTGTAAAGTGTTTATGCTCATGTTGCTGTCTGCAGCAACTGCCTCCTCTCCCACAGTAAAAAATCAGTTTGGCCCATTAGCAGAAAATGGTCAACACATCCATTTTGAGTCAGATCTGCTGGATTAGCATTTGTCTTTCCAGCTATGAGTGGAGAAGGTGTTTGGCAAACATTTGCTTCCAGAAACTATAACCTTACTATGTCCTTCTATAAAGGGAATTTCCATAGGAAACACCCAGCCTCTAGAGAAAACCCTCCATTGATCATTCATCATAACTTCAACATTATTTTCCCATCTTCCATAATCCAGTTTTGGTTACACAGAACTCTTTCTGCAAAAATAGTTCTTCTAAGTGCAAAGGTCATGTAGGAGGTCCTACAGGCTCACAGGGATCTGTTCCTAGCCACATAGCCTGAGTGAAAAGAAGCTACAGGGGCTGTGGACAGGAAGTACAGGGATGGCCTTCTGTTCAGAAGAATATTTTTGAGCAGTCAAAGGAGCACCTCTTAGGTCCTGAGATTACCAATAATCAATCAAGAAATCAGAAGCCAGTGTGATCACCCAGAACACAAGGTCTGTATCGTCAGATACAATTCAGCTTCCATGAACTTCTATTGTCTAAACAACTTTTGGGGATGAGTATATAGCTTAGTGGGGAGAGTGCTTGCATACCATGCTTTGTTCATTTCCAGCACCATATAAAACAGTTGTAGTAGTGTAGGTCTGCAATTCCAGCACTTGAGAGGTGGAGACAGGAAGATCTGGAATTCAAGGCTAGCTTCTATTAAATGAATCAGCATGGGCTATATGAGACCCTGGTGTGAGAGAACTGTCTGTACTCTGTCAATCATGTTTTAAATAAACGCTAATTGGCCAGGCAGGAAGTATAGGCAGGTCAACCAGACAGGAAGTAGAGGTGGGGTGATGAGAACAGGAGAATTCTAGGAAGGAGGAAGCCCATTCCTCCTGGTCCTGCCCAGATCACTGAAGAAGCAGGATGTGACCTGCACCGTTGAAAAAGGTACTGAGCCACGCGGCTAACATAGATAAGGATAATGGGTTAATATATGTTATAAGAGCTAATACAAAGCCTGAGCTAATGGGCCAATTAGTTTATAAGTAATGCAGACTCTGTGTGATTTTCTTTGGGGGCTTACCGGCTGTGGGAACTGGGCAGGACAGAAACCCCAACAAGCCGGACCCTCATGTTACAAGACCCAACTTCAAACAAACAATAAAGAAACAGATTGTTGTGAGGTATCCCCTATTCCCTACTTGTTAAGGCAACAAAGACTTGTCTGAAGTTAAAGCACAAACAAAAAGTCTCCTCTATCACAGAGGTAGGAATGAGAAAGCTACAGCTGTTCCTACTTTTTGAATAAAATTTTCAGGGCTGCCAAGAAAATTATTTTTCAGAGCAACCAAATCATTTTACTAATATAGAAAATCTAGGTTCTCAATTATTAAATTTTTTAATAACATAGGTGATGTGGAAGGGAACATCTGTAATTCCAGCACCCAGGAAGTAAAGAAACCAAGAGAATCATGTCAAGTTCAAGGCTACATATTCTACATAGTGTGAGTTCCAGGAGCTAGGGCTACATTGTAAGACTATACTTAAGCACAAAAACACAAAGGTTGGTGAGATGGCTGAGCAGGTAAAGGTGCTTGTAATCAAGCCTCATGACTTAAGTTTGATCCCTGGAACACACATGGTACATGGAGAGAACTAACTTCCAGAAGTTGTCTTCTGATACACACACACACACACACACACACACAGACACACGCATATACACACACACAATGGCATATTTCTGCTGACAGACATGATTTTAATTAAAAAAAGAGCAACAACAAAAACAAAAAACATGGAAGGAGATAATCAGGTGTGGTATTATATGTCTATAATGACAATACTTGGGAGACTGAGGCAGGAAAATTCAGAGCTCAGAGCCAGGCATTGTCCCCCCTAAACAAAAATTAAATAACCAAAGTAACTTAGAGAGGCATGCATAGGTATTCTGACTTCACAACCATCTAAAAGGTAAAAAAAAAAAAATGACATTTGGTTCAGTCTAGAAAATTGTATTTTACTTTAAACATTAGAATTTAATATTTGTGTCAGGGAAGAATTATTCTAAGCCTTTCTTCATAATTCATGTACAGGTGATTATATCAAGAACTGGAGAACATGTTTACTTAAATTTCATTCTACTAACTCTGTAAAGTCTTCCCATTGAGATATTTAAAACAACACTAAAAACTAGACATTTATACAACCTTTATTAGAAGCCCACATCAAGTGTGGTCCTATGCTAACTCCATTCATATATAAGATGAATGAAGAGAATTCCAGCTGATGGCCAAATAGAAAAATGGGTATGAAAAATATCAAGGCAATCCAAATAGGAGATGGAAAAGGGTAAAAATGCAGATACTGGCTAGGAAGATAAACTTATTACTTGCAGTGCAAGAAAGAAGACCTGAGTTTGAAGCCCAAGAACCAACATGAAAGCTGGCTGTGCAGCGCAGTGTCTGCAATCCCACTGCGCTCCGACGGGGAGACAGAAGGTAAAGACAGGACAATCCCTTGAAGCTTCCAGCACAGATAGCAAAACAACAGAAACCTGTACCAAACAAGGTCAGGACAGACATGGGAGGCTGTCCTCTGATCTCCATATGTGTGTTGTGATAGACACACAACTGCACTCATTCACATGCATTCATGCTCACACATACCCATGCAATGCAAACACATACACACACACTGTATACATACAAATATTTTAAATGTTACTTGCATATCACTTGAAATAGATAATTTTATCACAGAAAAGTCATATATGGGGGCCAGTGAGATGGTTCAGCAGGTAAAGGGGCTTGCCACTATGTCTACTAATCTAAGTTTGACTCCTGGGACCCACAAACTGGAGAGAACCAACTCCAGAATATTGTCCTCTAACTTCTAAAAGTGTGTCATTGCATACACACATATCCCCAATTTTTTTGAAGGCAGGCATTAAAAAAATAATAATTGAGTAATTCATGGGTTTCAAATAACTGTCTAGGAGTACACTAGATCATTTGGTTAAGTAGTCTTACCTGTCTGCTTGCTGTTTATTTTTTCTGCTTGCTGTTTTTAAAAGGTCATGTCCAGCAATAAGTCAGGTGTAGCTTTAATCCCAGCACTTGGAAGGCAAAGGCAGGAGGAATTCTATAAATTCCAGATTAGTCTGCCTACATAGTGAGTTCCAGGCCAGCCAGAGTGACAGACTAAGACTTTAAAAAAAAAAAGCAAACAATGGATTTACAGGAAAGGATGGTTTATATGCTAGGCTGAATTTGTTTAGAAATCCCCAAAGTACTTAACAGCAACAGGAACTTTATCAGATCAAAGTACACTCATTTCTACATGTACTGTTTGTTGTTTTAAGTTCACCAGTTCCTTCCAAGTACAATTCTTACAGTAATGTGTGGAATAACTTTAATGAGTCTCCATGAAAGAGACTGATCATTCTAATGTGCATTAAAATTGCAACCCTTGTAATCAAGAGAAAAAATTTTAGATAATCAAGTAATTTGTTGTTGTTGTTTTTCAAGTCAGGGTTTCTCTGTAGCTTTGGGGCCTGTCCCATAACTAGCTCTTATAGACCAGGCTGGCCTCAAACTCACAGAGATCCGCCTGCTTCTGCCTCCCTGAGCACTGGGATTACAGGCGTGTACTACCACTGCCCGGCTGATAATCAAGTAATTTTAAGACAGCTCACAATCTTTACTTATAGTCTCAAATTGAAGGATGGGGGAATAAAAATCTATTTTAAATATATGCTTTTTAAGATTCATGTGTATGTATTGTGTTGATCTTCTTGTGAATTTTGATCTCCTGGATCTGGAGTTACAGGTGGTTGTTAGCCACTAGTGTGGGTGCAGGGAACTGAACTTGGGTCCTCTGCAAGGGCATTATGTAGTCTTAACCACGGAGTCATCTCCACAGCCCAGAAAGTATGTAATTTTTGTTTCTCATCTACTTCTTTCATATATCACTGTCTCGAAAACTTCTTACAGACTGCCTTAAAAAAGCAAACAAACAAACAAACAAAAAACCTCTCTCAAGCATAATCATTTCCTTTAGCCCAATTTTGTTGTTAGGAAACAACAAAATCCAAAGAAATGAACAGACAAGCAAGGCCTCGTACTAGGTCTGAGGATCCTAGCTACTCAGGAGGCTGAAGCAAGAAGAACTTGAGTTCAAAGTCAGCCTGAGAAATTTAATGAGACCCTACCTCAAAAGAAAGTAAAAAGAGTACTAGCTCAAGTGGTAGAGCATCTGGGAGTATGGCTCAGTAGAAAACAGGCTAGCATGCAGGAGGCTGTGATGTTATCCCTAGTAAAACACAAAAAAGAAAAAGAAAGTTAAGAAAAATAAAGAAATGAACATAAAAAGGCAGCACCCTTCAGGGACAGGTCAAAGAAACAATCAATTGATGGCACTCAAAGCTGAGGGCAAGAGCTGGAAGTGTGACGCTTTGGCAGTACTGTTCTGTCATCAGCTATGCAGACCCTGTTGCTTTATTCTCTGTTGGGAGCCACCTGGAGGCACAGGTGGTCCTGCAGTTTGGAGGTAGCCACGTGGGGCTGAGCAACCCTGCCTGCACCCTTGCCTGCACATGCTCAGACCAGCAGAATGGCATTAACCAATCAGGACAGCGTTCAAGCTGCTCCACCGTTTAAAAGCAGATGCCTCGGGACCCTACTTCCTCTCTCTAAGCTTTCTCTCGTCCCTGCTCTATCTTCCCTTCCCTCAATTTTCCTCAAGGAAATGCTCCAAATAAAGATGTGACCAGAGAAGGAATTCTCGTTTTGGTGGCGTTCATTCCTGCGGGACAGGATGGCGCCCCGCAACTGGTGCTCGAAACCCCGGACGCTGAGGGACCCTGACAACTACGCCGGGGGACCCTGAGAAAGCCCGGGAGAAAAAGCCAAGATCAGACACCAGCACAGAGAGCCTTGAATTTCAGAACTCTGAGAACATGGAGCGGTGAGTGACGTCTGTGAATCCCCAGAAAGGGGAGGAAAAGAAATGTAAAAAGGAATTTCAAAGGATAGGCCTAAATAGAAAAGAAAATACAAAAAAAAAAATCAAAGTTAAGGTATCTGAAAGAAGGTACAGAAAGCAACGGGGAAGAAAAATCCCTTAAGTTCAGTGCAGGAGGAATGTAAACAGCAGCAAAAAGGGCGAGGTTTACGGTTGGGAGATCCGCGGCTTCCTCCGTGCGTACTCGCTGATAAGAGACTCGGGGCAACAGTCTCGTAGGGAGGCGAGTTTGATCGTGTTCTAAGACTGCCTTCCCTGCTCTTAAAGAGCCACAGAGGTTCTGAGGTGATTTTCGCCTAATTTTGTTAAGAGAGCTCAGTCTCTGGCTCTCACGTACAAAAAACTTTAATTTTTGACTGAGAAAGACAAGCTGCTTGATCGTGCTGAGAGTGCTGGCGGCAGCCGGCCCGCCTTTGAGCGGTAATGCCTGATTAGAAACACGGAAGTGGGCCAGGCACGGTGGTGCACACCTGTGATCCCAGCTACTCAGGAGGGAGACGCAACCAGTTGCTGGCGGGGAGTTTGCTGGAGGTCTACGAACAGCCAGGTCACCATGGCGACGGGCGGGCTAAAGTCCGTGTGTCATCAGAGGCTATATGTCCCGGCCTTCTGGCGGGGCTATGGTTTTTGGAGGACTTTTTCAGCACCTGAGCGGACTCGCCTGACTGAGGCGGAAGCTGCGTGGTGAGCAGCGGCGCCATAGAAGGCAAAGAGGAGCTGAATCGGCTCTGCGGAAAAACTGTGTTTCCATAGCAACATGGGCGAGCGGGGAGGTGAGTTCCCAGAGAACGGGGCTCTGCGCGCAGGCGGACCGGGCAGGAGAAGCCCCCCCACGGGTGGGCGGATGCCCCCCTCGCCGGAGCTTGGCGGTGCGAATTCAATGCCTGAGGTGAGGCTGAGGTACAGTTCGCAGTTACGGGATAACCGGCGAGCCCGCGCACGGCCCGGGGCGGAGCCATGCCTTTGGGCCATGCGGAGCGCGCCATTATGGGCTTCAGAGGCGGAGCTGTGGCAGCCGCCGCTGTCCGCTGCTGCTGCCGCCCTCAGTCAAGGTCGCCAAGAATTCAGTCAGATAAAAACATTTGTCGCCAAAAATTCAGTCAGATAAAAACATTTATCCCCTAAACAACGTCCCTTCGTCAGCAGGAAGTAGCCAGATCGATGCTACGCCCATTCTCCCTTAAAGAACTGGTCGTGATTATCATAATAAAGGCATGTTTACCTGGTTACCGTATCCTAGGTAACAAAGAAAGGCGGACCTTTTGCCTGAGGCACCTGGTGAGATAAACAATGTTACCTAGAGGTTTTTCCATCTGAATAGGGGAGCTGGAGAGATGGCTCAGAGGTTAGGAGCACTGACTGCTCTTCCAAAGGTTATGAGTTCAATTCCCAATGACAACTGCTTTGGTTTTTAAACAATAGAGGGGGACTACACTACCAGTGACAGCTTCCCCCAGAGAAAGGATTTCTCTTGCATTCTATACACTTAATTTTAATTCAAAATTTTGCTGGTATAGGCAAACAAGATTTGCTTTTTGAAGCAGAGACCTGCAGATCTCTAAGTTCAAAACCAGCCTACTTCCAGTACTGATTGTGCTGAATTTTTACACTGAGAGTTTTTAATACTCTTAAATGTTTATTTGGGAGGAGAGTTTTGTTTATGTTTTTCTAGGAATGCTGACATACATCTGGATGCCAGCGAGACCGACCAGAGAGATAAAGAAGATGACCCAGTGGATGCTGAGTGTCCTGCTGTGGAAGATTCGTGCGGAGACAGCAGAGATGACCTTCTGGGCAGTGCCAAGAGCAGCTGTTTCACACCATCGACTTGAGCAACACCCTGTGCAACCTCTTATCTCTTACTCTACTTTGCCTTTTCCTTCCTTAGGAATGGGTGGGAGCAGAGATATCCTTGGCATGCTGCGTCTAGGTGGGGACCAGATTGGAAAATAGTTTTGCCTTATTGCTCTTAAAGACAATAATTAGGGGGAGATGTTGGGAGCCACCTGGAGGCACAGGTGGTCCTGCAGTTTGGAGGTAGCCACGTGGGGCTGAGCAACCCTGCCTGCACCCTTGCCTGCACATGCTCAGACCAGCAGAATGGCATTAACCAATCAGGACAGCGTTCAAGCTGCTCCACCGTTTAAAAGCAGATGCCTCGGGACCCTACTTCCTCTCTCTAAGCTTTCTCTCGTCCCTGCTCTATCTTCCCTTCCCTCAATTTTCCTCAAGGAAATGCTCCAAATAAAGATGTGACCAGAGAAGGAATTCTCGTTTTGGTGGCGTTCATTCCTGCGGGACAGGATGGCGCCCCGCAATTCTCCACTGTGGTTTCTGGTGGTGACCACAGCACCTGGGCACAGCTGTGGTAATCCAGGAAATAGCTGATGCTTGGATGCTTGTGGTAAGCTTGGTAGAAGTATAACAGACAACAGCTGCTTGAAACAAGGCAGTTGTTATTATTGCCACTTTCTCAATCCCTTTGGTTAAGTAGCAAGTAACAATTTAGGTCACGAGAATGTTGTAGTGATATTTCATTTGTACTTTAATAAACAAAGCTTGCCTGAAGTTCAGAGAGTAAAACAGCTGTACTAATCAGCCTTACAGACCAGGTAATGGTGACACATTGGCCACACTAATTTTCCATAAAACAAGGTAGTAGTAGTGCATACCTTTAATCCCAGCACTAGAGAGGAATATAAAATGGGAGGAGACAGCTCTCACAGTCTCATTCTGAGATTCCTGGAGGCAGAATCGCCATATCAGACTGAGGTAGCGGTAAGAGCCAGTAGCTGGCTGTTTTGCTTTTCTGACCTTCAGGTTGAACCTCAGTTTCTGTCTCTGGGTTTTTAACTGTGCTACAGAATGTGATCAGTATCAATCTTCAGTATTTATCCTGAAGACTGTACATACAGATATCTCTGAGTTCCTACCCTGTCTTAGAACAGTGAAGGATTAAAATGATTGCTGAAGGAGTATATAGCTAACTAACGTAGGGAAAATGTGTGCTGATAATTTCAACACTGATTTTTTATCAAATATGTATCTAGCTCAATCCATGCATTACTCACTCCTCTAGATACTGAGAATAGCAGTAAAAAAGGTAGGAAATCAATGCTTGTATGATGATTGCAGTCTAGTTAACACACACTACTCCTATAGCTAACATTAACTGAACACCTACCATGTGCCTGACATTATTTTACTATCACATTTGAACCTAGGAGTAACCTCATAAGTAGATAGTATTTTTAAAATTGTTTTTAAATTATGTATATGTGTGTGCCTGTGAGTGTAGGTGCCTGGTGGAGTCCAGAACCCATCAGTTGTCCTGGAACTGGAGTTATAAGGGGTTGTAAGTCACCTGACATGGGTGTTAGGAATTGAACTTGGGCTCTCTATAAGAGCAGTATGTGCTATTAACCACTGATTTATCTCTCCAGCCCTGAAGCACATTATTGTCTCTATTTATAGAAGAGAAAACTGAAGCATAAGGCAAACAGAGGAAGATGGCATTATTGAGTATCAAATGTGTCAAATGTGGGATAACATAATAGATGTATTGGTTAACTAAAGAAATCTTCTCAATGGGCACAACATTTTGATAGATCTTTAGTAAGAACCAGGTTTTAATTATTAACCAATAAAAACAACACAAATACAAAAGGACCTCCTACACCAGTGACACCTTTAATCCCATTACTTGGGAGGCAGAGGCAGGGGGATCTTTGTGAGTTTGAGGCCAGCTGGTCACAAAGGCGAGTTCCAGGACAGCCAAGGCTCTTACACAGAGAAACTTGTCTTGAAAACAAAACCAAACAAAACACCAAGAAAAGGAAGAAAAAAATCATCAGGTTTTATACGTTTAAAATATTTTGCACACTTAGAGATGCAATGTGCTAACGAACATAGTTGATATCCTGTACCTCAAGCTGCTCCAAGTAATGACACTCATGCTAACAAATAAATTAAAATTCATTTGTTCATTGTGTATGTTCATATGTGTGTGTGGTGTATGAACACCTGTGTGTAAGTGGTTTGTGTGCCTGTGCACACATGGAGGCCAGGAGGATGAGGTATTCTGCTCTTTCACTGTCTTCTTTTCTGGAGACAAGTAGTGGAGCTAGCTAGGCTAGTGGCCAGTGGTTTCTGCCATCTCCTGTCTTCACTCTGTACAGTGCTGCTGTTACAGGCAAGCATGTGGCCATTCCTGGGTTTTTATATAGGCACCGGATTAGAACTCAATTTCTCATGCTTTCACAAGTCTTGCCCATTGAGCCGTTTTCCCAGACCCTATCTATTTAGTTCTAGAACTTCACTCAAGCTAGGAAAATGAGCCCAAAACTATGAGGCATACCTCCAGCCCAATCACTAAAGTTTCACTAAAATAATCATAACACAACTTAAGTAGAAGGAATTATCATTTTCCTGTTTTTTTTTTTTTTAGGATTTTTTCAATCGGAAATAAACTGTCTATTACTTGCAGTCCCAGGAACCAGACTCTGACAAGCATCTGAAAGTGACAGGAATGTAGCCTGTACCTTTCTTAGTAAGTCACAGGGTCAGTTCTGCACTTAAGAGGAGTGGCTGTGACCCGTCATCTGTCCTAAACTATACACCTATCATCCCCGTGTCTGTCCTGAGCAGTGTGCTCTAATCAGATGAGCTTCCCATACTTTTCACAGGTTATCACTAGTTTTGAACCTGTCCAGTACACAGCTGAACCTAGAAAGGGATCAACTATTGGCAACGGGAAAATCTTTAAAAACAGTCTTAAGAATTGTACTTTGAGTGTTTTTAATTTAATTTCTGTTGCAATTGTGGTTTCAGATTAGTAAGCATCTCAAATATCCCTATATGTAAAATTTAAGAGAAAAAAAATATAAGACTTTAAGATTTTAAAGTTTAAAGGTTAACTTACAAAACAGGTAGCAAGAAAGAAGTTTTATATCAGTTACAATATATTTAATTGAAATGGAATCTATATGTCTATTTCTGTTTATTTTGGGTGAAACATAAAAGTAACCATTTCAGGGCCAAAGAGATGGTTCAGTGGGTAAAGGCACTTGCTTTCTAACCTGCTAACCAACCCTAACTAAGTTTGATCTCTGGAACTCACATAGTGGAAGAACTAATTCCTAGTTGTTCTCTGATCTTCTTGGGTGTGCTGTCACACACACAGAAAGAATCTTAAAAAGTAAATTTTGATACAATTTACTCAAAGTAACTCAACTTTCTCAAGAGTCTAACTCAAGAGTGTAGAAAGGGCAAGTTTGTTTCCTGTTGCCTTCCACTTAACTTTTTTGTTACTTTAAAGATTTTATTTTTAAATTTTGTGTGCGTGTGTGTGTGTGTGTGTGTGTGTGTGTGTTTGCACATGTGTGCATGTGAGTTCAGTGAGCGTGGAGGCCAGAAGAGGGTGTTGGTTCACCAGAAGCTGGAATTACAGGCAGCTGAGTTCTGGGTGCTAGGACCTAAACTAGAGTCCTCTTTCCAGCTATTACTATACATTTTATAGTGAAGGGATTGTTACTACTTCAGGACTTTCAATCTCCAAGATGGCAAATAAATAAAGCAGTTGAAGCAACAAACTGGAGGGCATCTCAACCCCCTGCTGTTACATGGCCAAATGTGCACATTCTTCAGCCTGTAAACCATTTAGATCTCGAAGGTTTGCTCATCTATTTTACTCCCTGTTTTGGGAGCATACCATCAACATAACCCCAAACCCATTCCACCGCCAGAAAGGGACAGAAAACTGAAACATTTTATCTCATTTACACCTGTTTCACCTTTATCAACAAAGATTTGAGGTAACTGTTAAAGTCAGTGACTAACCAGAAAGAGAATCAAAGCAGAGAAACAGAAACACTAAATTAAGACTGATGAAAACAAGAACAGAAGTATAGAGGTTTGATTGTTCACAATACCACGTGATTACTCTGTAAATACCATACATTCCAAATTACCCTAATCGTGGTAGAAATGAAATCTCAGGTGTTCTAGACAATGTCTATATTCTATATACTGTTGATAGGTATGTTTTTCTACTATAAACACATAAAATCTCTCTCTGTCTCTCTCTGGATTAAAAAGGAAGTGGTTTTAAAACATCTCTGTAACTGACTAGAGTTCAGGGTAAGGTATACTCACAACAACGCATATTACAACATTATATGGTGCATATTTGCTTTAAAATGCAGCAACCTTTGGACCTACAGCTCCCTTCTGGGAATTTAACTTTCAGATCAACTTAGATTGGGGTAAAGCTTTATATGCAGCCATGCCTACTGCAGTGTCTTAATAGCAAAGTACTGGCAATGATCTATATCTAACAAGAGGGCTAGATCAATAAATCATGAAGAATTTCAGAATACTGTAGAGTCATCAAAATGATGACTTTGGACTCGCCAAGATAGGATAGATATGGAGTATTTTCTCTCAATTTGTCAAATACAAATGGACTATGTTAATGTATTTATTGCCTGTATATATTGCAAAAAGTTACTGTACTTACTGTATATAGTTTTTCTTATATTAGTTATAGCCTTTTTATTTTAGACAAAAAAAGGAGAGATACAATAGTGGTATATTATTTGTGTTTTAATAAATAAAGGTTGCCTGAAGATCAGAGGGCAAAGCAGCCATAGTAGTCAGCCTTACAGGCCAGGGAGTAGTGGCACACACCTTTAATCTCAGGATTTGGGAACCAGAGGCAGGTGGATCTCTGTTAGTTCAAGGCCACCCTGGGCTATGTGACACTAAATCTGTCTAAAAGAGAAACAGAGCTCACACAAAGGTGGTCCCAGCACTTGGGATCACACACCTTTAATCCCAGAACTAGGGAGGTGGAGACAGGAGCAATATGGCTAAGGGGAGGAGGCTGGAAAGAAACAGGAACTTGGTGGAGTGTGGAGTTTGAGGTTGGTGGAGAGCATTGCTGGATCTTCCCTTTGTTTGTCTGAACCTTGGTAGAGGTAAGATCTCTTTAGTGCTTGGCTGCTTTGCTTTTCTGATCTTCAGCTTGAGTCCCAATATCTGTCTCTGGGTTTTTATTATTCATGCTACACTTACATGGAAATTTGTACTGGAAAGAGTTGACTACAACAGCTAGTATGCAATATGAGATTCTGGATGACTTACTTTTAGAATTTTCATAGAAAATTTGAAAATAGTCTGCTAAAAGAGAAAAATAGTTTTAAATTTTTCTTAACTTGACAAACACATAAAACATTGTGGAAGATGCAGAAAGGTGTACTTTTCAGGACTTGCTTTCAAGTACATACAATTACAATACAATCAGGATAAAGACTCCAATTAAAAGAAACATTCTGGCCAGGTGTGTTGAGGCACAGGCCTTTAATCTGTGAGCCAAAGGCCAGCCAGGTTGCATAGTGAATTCTAGGCCAGTCTAGAATTTACATAGTGAGACTGTGTCTCAAAAACAAACGGACAAAGAAAAGCACAAAACATTTCCTGCACTACAGAGATGGCTTAGTGGATATAGTAACTATCAAGTAAGCATGAGAACCTGAGTTCAGATCTCTCAACACCATGTATGTAAACAACAAGTGTGGCAGCCAAGTCTGTAAACCCAAGGACAAGCGTATCCCAAGAGCTCATCGGTCAGCCAGCCTAGCATGATCAGTGAGCTCCAGGTTTAGTGAGAAGCCCTGTCTGAAAAAATACAGTGAAATGTAACTGAAGATGACACCTGATGTTGACATCTGGCCTCCAAATACATGCATACACATACGTATACATCCACACAATATATACACACATGCTCTTCCTACACACATATAGAGAGATGGGGAGAGAGAGAATGAATCAGATAGACAGAGATACAAAACATTTCCTTTAGTAGATACCAGCACTGAAATTTCTTGATTACACTGTAACTCACTGAAACTGCTTTTAAAAACTAGCTTACAGTACCCATACCAATAAAATTTGCACATTTCCAAGAAAAGTTATATAGAAAGGTACTTTCATTAACACTCAGTGAGCAAGAAAATCCAATTGACTGAAACTCTACATTCTATTCCAGTGCATTTAAAGAGAACTCATCTAGGTCTAGGGCATCTCTTCCATAGTAAAACTTTTTAATGTATCCAGCTATGACAGTGTAGTCTCTAATAAAGTTAGTGTTTTACTACAGTGAAAACTGTTAACCATAGAGCCCGAGACCCAAAATCACCATAGGTCCTGACTCTGTCTCTGACAGTGTCTCCTACCAGATCTATAAGATGCTGCACAGAAACAGATCATCAGCAGACCAGGGGCAAACATTTTAAATATTAAATTTTCATTTACATATACCAATCGGAGAGTAAAAATGAAGAAAGACCAACAATATCAATTTTGGGCAAGGTTAAATACAGAGCTACTGGAACTCTCATAGGCTGAGTACAGGGAAGTTGTGGGAGTCAACCAGTACAACCACTGTGGAAAACCACTCAGTACTTCCTACTAAATTTCATGATCTAAATGCTTCACACTTAGTCGAGTTACGCCTGTGTGCATACCCAAGAAATATAAGGATGTATGCCTATCAGACATGTACCTGAGTGTTATAAAGCATCATTTGTGACATCCTGGAGACAACCAAAAAATGCCTGTGATATATTCTGATGGTAAAATATCAATCAGCAACAAGAATGAGCAATGACAATTAATGTACCAACATGGATGAATCTGATAACCATACTGAATAAAAGACAGATAAAACAGCAAATACCATTAGAGGTTAGAAGAGTGACTTCCCATACTGTATAGTGACCAAAAGATAACACAAGGGCAGTTCAGTGGGGCAGATCAGATTACTTCTTGATCTGGGAACTGGTTACATAGTGTTTACTTTGTGAATACCTGTGTCACAGGTAAGTTAAGTCAATGTTAGTGCAGTTTTGTGATAGTTTTTACTTTGTAACTGTAGAATAAACATCCACATGGAATGCTAAAGAAAAAAGAATCCTCGCAATTAATTCCATGCACACTAGGTTTCCTTTGCAAGTCTATGCAAGGCCAGACATAATGTTAAGTACTGAAAAATGTCACAAATATAAACTTAAAAGCTACCTAAAACTGACAAAGGATGCCACCGCTCTAAGTTGGCCCAACTTCTCTCACATCACAATAAAGGATACTGCACAGCCATGTTACCATAGTTGTAAAACTCCTTAGAAACAAAAACATGTTTTGCTAGCAAAAGGCAAACTATTGTTTGTTCCCTTTATTTTTATTTTACCAAACAAAAAGCTAAATTACTGGGCTGTTTCCATTCATATTCAAAACCTAGCAACTCTTCCTATTGTTCTGTTGCACAGGGTTCTCATATCAAATCCCCTTTTTAGTCACTGGATAGCTAAGAGCAAGTTGTCCAGACTTCTGCAAATCTCAATTTATCTTTAGGATACCTGAAGGAAGAAGAGTTCTAGGAAAAGATAGAGATGCCAAATAGAGTACAGAGCAACAGAAATAAGTACACCTCAGAGGGCAGTTTTCTTTTTTCTTTCTTTCTTTCTTTTTTTTCTGACTTTTTAAAAAAGCTACTGATTTTTAAAACAGATTTATTTTTATTTGTGTGTGTTTGTACACACAACATGTGTATGCAGGTGCCCAAAGAAGCCAAAAGAGGATATGGGATACCTTGGAGCTGGAGTTGCAAAGAGTTGTGAGCTTGGTGCCGGGATTCAAACTTGGGTCCTCTGGAGGAACATTATGTACTCTTAATTAACCGCCGAGCCATCCATCTCTCCAGCACTTGTTTTTCACTTTTCTGAGACAGTGTTTTTTTACTCTGTAGTCAAGGCCATTCTTAACTCACAGCTATTCTCCTGCCTCCGCTTCCCCAGTGCTGTGATTAAAGGAGTAAGCCAGTATGCTCAGTTAGACAGGGTTCTTATAAAGCTTTATATACTAGACTTGTCTATCCACTCTGGAAACCAAGCAGACCCCTTAAATAACTCCCATTAAACTCAAGCTGAGAAGATAAACAAGGGAACAACATGCGCAGATGGTTTGCTCTACAGTAAGAGAACAAATGTATCTCCATTTCTTAAAGGTTTGTTCAAAACATGTCTATGAAGATGAATTTCCAGAAAAGAGAAATTTTCAGTGACGTTTTAGATGACCAAATTATGAAAATGTATTGGGTGGGTACACTTGTTAGTCACCAGACACAATCACTATTCAGAAGCAATGGGATGACTGAAGCTGGTCACTCAGACTCCAGGTTTGTTTCTCAACTTAAAAATGGTTGGTGCTGAAGATGGCTCAACAGTTAAGAGCACTCACTGCCCTTGCAGAGGATGGGACTCAACTCCCAGCAACCTCAAGGTAACTCAAAACTGCCTGTAACTCTAGTTCCAGAGGATGTGACGCCTTCTTCTAGGCTCTACAGATACCAGGTATGCATGTGGTGTACACACATACATTCAGGTAAACACTCATATACATAAAATAAAAAGTTCAAGAAAAAAATTTTTCTGTTTTTTTTTCTAAACTTTCTTTTTATTTGTGTCTTTCACATCAATGCATCTCAATTCCATTCATTTCTCGTCCCTTTGTATCATCCCTCTGCCCTTGTAACCCCCCCACAAAAAGTTAAATTAAATTAAAAAGAAAAAAAAGGAAAAAATCTCATCATAGAAGCTATAATGTGACATACTGAGTCACACAGTAAGCCCTTTTATCCTTATGTGCAAGTGTTTATTGCAGAGTCTGGTTTGAGACCTCTGGTTTCTGCTACACTATCAATGCTGGGTCCTTACTGGGACTCCTCTTGGATATTCTGTTGTTGTCCTGTGTCGTGAAGATCCTGCAGCACTGGGTCTGCAGGACCAGCCCCTTCTTGTGCTCCAGTAGATCATAGATGGTGTAAATGTTGGGATGGGTCAACTCATAACTCTGGTTCTGGGCCTGGGTAGTTGCAGGGTTGGTCAGCCCTATCTTCACTACCAAGATGAGTTCACCATTGCCCTTGCTAGTTCATCCCTTGCAGAAATGAATAAGGGGCAAGGCCCATTTTGGCTTTCACATTCTCAAGGTCGACTTTCCCGCACTTACACCATCAAACACAGCTCTACTACATTGCCCAGGTGAGGTGTAGGGGCCACTCTCCCAAGTGCTGCAGCTGATCTGGGGCAGAAACACCTTTCCTGCTCTTATGACCTCAGAGTCAGCTCTTCTCCCATCCATCACAGAGCGAGGTGGGAACATCTCTCCCGCACGCCACCATATGGCAGAGCCAGATCTCCCTTGTTCATGTTCTTGGGGTGATTCACCCATGCTCGTTTGAACAGGGTCAACTCTGCTGTGCTGCCCAGGCAAGGTGCAGGGCCCACTTTCCCAAGGGCTGCAGTTGGTAAGGGGGAGGGTTAGTTCCCTCACCCACCACAGGTGGCGGAGGCAAAAGCGGGGATGGGGGGTGGGGGGGAAGCATCTTTCCCTCATCCTCACCACCTCAGGGCAGACTAGAAGGGTGTGGCCAGATATCTCACTCTCATACCCTCAGGGCCAGCTCACCCATGCCTTTGCCAACAGGGTCAGTTCCCTCCTCTGTCACAGTGGTGAGGGGAGGGGTAAAGGGAGGCATCTCTCCCACACCCACACCTTGACATGACAGATGAGTAGTGGGGACAGCTCTCCCATGCTCATAGCTTTCCTAGTACAGGCCTGCACTCTCCCAAATGCTGCAAGATGGGGAGGGGCAGGGGCATCTCTCCCACTCTTATGACCTCAGGACCAGCTCTCCTACCGGCCTCAGGAGTTGAGGGGCAGGAGGACCTCTCTTCCTAGACCATGCTGCCATATGGGGGGGCAGAACCAGACTTCCCACACCATATTCTTGGGTCCAGCTCACCTGTACCCCCATCAACAGGGTTGGTTCCCCTGTGCTGTCCATACGGGGTGCAGAGTCTGCTTTCCTGAGTGAAGCTGGTAAACGGGGGAGGGTCAGCTCCCTCAAAAGCTGAAGGTGGTAGGGCACCTTTCCTTCACCCCCACCACCACACCACAGACAAGGGAAGCAGTACCAGCTATACCCCTCTCAAGCCCTTAGGGCTGGCTTACCAGTGCCCCTGTCTACAGGGTCAACTCTATGGTGCTGCCCAAGTGACAGCAGGGCCAATTCTCCTGAGTGCTGTAGCTGGTGAGGGGTTGGGTTAAATAAAATCTTTAAAAAATGATAACACAACATCCACATCTACCTTTGGGTAGTAGTATAATGATACAAAACACTTTATGCAAATGTCAAGGGAGGGAGCCGAGATCTGAACAAAGGATTAAACACTTAAATTGATTGACTGTGCACTGGTTCAACAAATACACCTTCGAACCAGGAACTGTTCTAGGTGCTTGAAATACAACAAAACAAAGTTATTTACCGTGTGCAGCTCACATTCCTGTTGGGGAGGAAAGACAGATGAACAAACATAACGAATAAACACATCACACACTATATTCTACAGTTGTAAATTTTATGGGCGGAAAGGTAAAGTAGCTTAAGGTGGGGTTGGGAGATAGACTGGTTATTTTAAGAGAATTAAACTGGCCTTCTTGAAAAGCTGAAATTTACTGACTGCTTTATGTGAAACATTTTATTGTATCTTTCCCCTTGAGACAGGGAGGGTCTTACTGTGCAGCCTTGGCTAGCCTGAACCCACTTTCCAGACCAAGCTGGCCTTGAACTCACAGAGACCCACATGTCTCTCTGTGTCTCCCAAGTGCTGGGACTAGAGCTATGTGCCACCATGCCTGTCATAATTATTTTGAAAACTAAATTTGGGGGTTGGGAAATGACTTGGTAGGTAATGTGGTTTTGCATAAGTATAAGAACTTTAGTTTACTGTGAGGCAGGTGGATCTCTGTGACAGCGAGTGCCAGGCCAGGCCAGGATCTAAAGCGACACTGAGAAACTCTGTCTCGAAAACAAAGCAAAGCAAAACAAAACAAACAAATAAAAAAAAATTAGTTTAAACTCCCTAGCGACCACATAAAAAGTCAAAGGAGGCAATGTGCACCTGAAATCCCAGTACTGGTGAAAAAGAAACAGGAGGATGTCTGGGGCTCGTTAGCCAGCCAATCTAGCCAATATGGTGAACCTCCAAGCTCACTGAGAGATCATGTCTCAAAAACAAGGTGGAAAGTGATTGAAGAAGATGCTTGTTGTAGACCTCTGTTCTCCACTGCTTATACACATGCACACACACACACACACACACACACACACACACACACACACACCACTCTAAATTATTCCTTGGCACTATAAACAATTTTGCAAAGACTTGAAAAGGATTACAATCTAAGAACTTTTGAAATTACAGTTGGTGCTAAATGTTTGTTCTTTTAAAAATGTATTGTATATTTGATTTTGTTTTAAAGACTTATTTTTTATTATGTTAAGTTGTATGAGTATGTGTACATGTGAGTGTAGATGCCTTGATGACCAGAGTCATCAAATCTCTTGAATTAGAAATACAGGCAGTTGTAATTCATTCTCCATGGGTGTTAGGAACCAAATTCAAGTCCTCTGCAAGAGCAGTAAATGCTGAGCCATATCTCCAGCTTTTGTATGTATGTATGCACACACACACACACACACACACTTTCCCTAAGCTATATACACTGCACCTTAGTTCTTTAATAGAATGAATCTTATTATGTTAGTGGCAATAGATAAAGATTTTGTCTACGTTCCTTTCCCTCTGTCCTTTGTGAGTGTCATTTCTTGGGCTGACACTGGGGGTGTGATGGTGCACACTTTTGGTCCCAGCAGAAACAGGCGAATATCTGTGAATTCAAGGCCAGCCTAGTCTACAAATTGAATTCCAGGACAGCCAGGACTGTTAGCACAGAGAAACCCTATTTCGAAAATACAAAACAAACAAAAACAAAAAACAAAAAAATTTCCAACTGCTAGGAAGGTTGTGGTTCCTCTTAAGCAAAGTTTTTTGAACTTTACTTCATCCTCATCCACTAAAGAATGAATTCATCAGGAAACTGCAAAATCACAAGAAAGTTTTGAGAGCAATTATGGGCACACTATAGACTAAGCATGGGAAAAGGACTGGGATCTTTGGCTAACCTCAAATCATCAACAGTACTTCATATTTCAGGGCTCATTATCATGCTATTTGTTTATGAGGCACTAAAACACACATCCTTCTGGGAGTTAGCACGACTATCCAGTAATCATTTGTCTAAGTACCGTTTTTTAAAAAAACTAAGCCAAGGTATAAATATATACTTAAGGATATCTGACACTGCGTAGAGGATAACACTACTTTACCAACCTCCCACCGCTCCAAAGAATTTATTCCTTTATTTAAGAGATATTTGAGTATATATTTTTTAAAAACACATACACACAACTAAAACCCAGACAGGCAAGACATTAAGTCTCATTTGCAGGTGGCCTTTGTAACTGCACCTGGATAGGTTGTGTGTCTATTAGTAAAATACTGTAGACTGCTAGGTAACACAAAGGGAAATCTGTTTTTAAAAGAACATTCACCAACATTGCCAGTAGAATTTTGACAATATTGCACTTAAATTGTTTTTAACTTTGATTATGATAAAAAGACTTTTCAGGCGTCTAGTCACTAAAATCTAACCTTTTGTCTAGTACTGTGATTTTTAAGGAAAAGCTGGTTAAAATCAATTGGCATTTAGCAAGCTTGAGACATGTTTTCAACACATGGGAACGGAAAGCACTGGTCTCTGATCTTCAATCTACTATAACCTTTCAAAAACCATGAGCCAATGTGGTTGTACACACTTTCAGTCCCAGCACTGGAGAGGCTGAGGTCAGCCTGGGGTACACAGTGAGGCTGGCCTAGACTACATAAACGAAAGTGGCTCCAAAAAAGAGAAAAAAAAAAAAACAAAAACAAAAAACCTAGCCCTTTAATCCTAGTACTTGGGAGGAGGGAGAGAAAGGAGGCTCTGAATCTGAGACCAACCTGGTCTACATATCAAATTCCAGGCCGGTTGGGCCTACATAGCGAGACCCTGTCTCTAAATAAATTAGAACAACAAAATATCCTAAGAAGAATTTACTATGCCTTATGTTTACAAATATGGATAACTAAAACAACGAAATCAACAATTTCCCTCTTGCTCCAGTTCTGTAGCTAAAAAGACACGCCAAGGTGGTTAATATTTGTGGCACTGTAATTTGCTTGGACACACCCCACCAAAGATTTCTCAGTCAGAAGTGAGGAAAAAGAGCAGTAGAGCGTCTGATTGCTTGTCTCAAGTTGACATTTTCTTCCCAGACCAGCAAGATAAACAATAGGTGTGTTTGAGAAACTTTAGGGCTTTTTACCCCAAAGCAGATACCCAGATCCCACACATAAACAATTACCTACATCCCCTCAGTTACACTTTTCCCTTAACTCTCATCTGAGGAACTTGTCTCTCCTGAGGCTAAAGAGTTAGACCGGTTTATTTACATACTCAATCAGCACCGCACACCTCCAGTCTTTTAGATCATCTAAGTACGAACAATCTCAACCCAAATAAGGCTCTAAATTAACATCCACATTTCTGGTTTTTCTAAAAATTGCCATTTATTAAGGAAACACACCAATAGGAACAAGTTTTGGTTACAGTTGCAGACCTCCAAAATAATAATAATAATAAATATCTACCTAGAAAGTATAATCCATGTTAAGTGTTATAATACACAGATGAAGGGAGCTGATACATTTTGAACTTCAATGGATTTTGAAAATATTTTCATGTTGCTTTAAAATGATTTTCCAACAAGACAATAAACTCTGACTTCTGGAACTCACTCAGACTTTGCAAATCTAGAAACTCTATTTTAGGGATTAAAAAAAAAATCTACAGAAATGACCAAAGAGTAGTCTTTAACCATGGCTACAAGCAAATTTAGAGAACTTTAAATCTCTAGGGTTCAATGGGCCTAAGTGGAATTAAAACAAAAGTTGTTTTGTATTCTATTAATAGCATATGATTAAACGCGTATCTTATTTCAAATGGAATTCATTTATAAGTACTTAAACTTACTAAACTGGCCACTAATCCCATGTCTGTTTCTGGAAAAATTCTCTCACATAACATGCAAGTTAAAGGACCAATCACCATGCGTTCTGCTAGCTTAGGTCAATTCTTATTAAAATCTCAGTGCTCTCTGACTCCAACAATCTCCCCAAATCCTGGACGTAGGAAAAGTAAAACGCGAGCGAACAAGATCCCAACAATCGCATACATGCATAAAACTGCCAAAACGGTAACAACAACAAAAAAAGCCAAATTAAACTTAAAAGCTACGGTATGAAAGAGTCCAAGAGGGGGGAAGGCGTTTCAAGTCTTCCCAAGAGCAGTTTCGCTGGCAGCCTAGAAAATTCCGAGTTGAGGGAGCCAGGCTCACCTGGCGATGGATTCCTAATTACGGAGGAGTTTCTCCCCTACATTCTTGAGCGCTTTCTTTTCTTCGCGGAAACTCGAGCCTGTCTCTCTCTCTCTCTCTCTCTCTCTCTCTCTCTCTCTCTCTCTCTCTCTCTCTCTCTCTCTCTCCTCTTTTGGATCTGGGAAGGGTTTAGTCACGACGGTCAGACCAGCACCCTCACTGATCACAAAGAGAAGTTGGGGGGGGATCCTGAGGACCCCACAGATTGTCGTCCATGTCTCCAACCCCCTTCCCCCCACCACGGGAAATGTGCGGGTCCCCTGGGCGTCTCCGAGAGCCCAGAGGGGACAGACCTTTCCCATGTAAAGTCCCCACTTTATCTCAAAAGTGAGAAAGAATCTCGACCTATCCCCGCTGGCGACAAGGGTCAGCTGCTTGGTGGGGCGCACGTTCCTGGCCTCGGACCCTGGAGTCCCCAAGTCTCTGGGTCTCCCAGCCTCCGCCTTCAGTCTCGAACCGCGATTCCACGGGGTCCCAGACCTCCCTGCACCGCTCTCGAGCTCCTCCTCAGAGTCCCACGCTTACCCGGTATGTGTTCTCCGTGAGCCGGTTCACCTCCTCCGGCCCCCGAGACATGGCTGCAGCCTCCGGGAGGGCGAGCGCGGGAGGACGCGGCGGGGCCTCGTGGCCGCCGGACTCCGGGCGGCGGGAGCGCCTAGGACTTGCGACTCGAGCGGCCCTCGAGAGTCGGCCGCCGCCACAGCCGCCAGCCGGAGAGAGCCAGCGCGCGTCTCCGCTGCCAAAATGTCAAAACTTTGCAGCGCTTCGAGCAGCGAGGTGCGGCGAGGTAAACGTAGCCTGACGCGGTTGGGACGAGCGAAGGGACGGGCAAGCCCCACCTGAGGCGGGAGGGGTGGGAGGGGCTGGGCGGCCATGGGGCGGGGCAGCCCCACCTGAGGTGGGCGGGGTCTCGGCCGGGTAGGCCGGAGTGGGCGGGGCGGCCTCGCTTAAGGCCGCCGCGGGGACCGGGAAGAGACTTGTGGAGCTCGGTGGGCGTGGCCTGGAGGCTTGGAGAGCCCGGTCCGCCTTCGGGGCTGATTGGCCTCAGCCGAGGCGGTGGGGAGGGGTGGCGTTGAGGAGCCAGCGGGAGGGGACGCGCCCCTACCCCGCCTGAAACGGCCTGCTGGGCGTGGCCTAGATGGTCGATGGGCGTGGCCGAAACGAGATGGGACGGGGTGGCGGTAGCCGCCCCAGCTGAGGCCGCCGGAGTGGCCGGACAGGGTGGGCTTGGCCTCGCAGACTGATGGGCGGTGCTGAAGCGAGCTTGGATTGGATTGAGAAGCTCTGGCTCAGGCAGGCAGCGGATAGAGGGGTCTTGGTAGTCGCTGGTGGGCGAGGCTGAAGCGAGGCGAGGTGGGTGCAGTGGACCCTGGGGATCGATCGGTCAGGGGGCTTCCTCCCCTGAGGCTGGCGGGGTGGCTCTCCCAGAATTCCAGTCACGCCCCTACCCTCACTCTCGCAGTACTTTTTAAGCAAAACTTGGACCTAAGGCGTCCAGGTCTCTGGTCTTGGGTCCTACACAAGGTGCTGGCCCTGAAAGCTCGAGGCCCACGCCCTTCGCTGGCGAATCCTCGGAGCCCTCTGCCCTTTGGGGGACTGTGAGGAGAGGGTGTTCTACACACACAGGTCGATTTCCCTCTTTGACTCTTGTCTGCTCCCCATCCAAGTGCCTTAGGACACAGCTTCTTATGGACGGAAGAAAGGAGTCACCACTTGTCTCAGTTTTGAAACTTGGGATGTGTCAAAAACGTAATAGACGCCAAGATCGGATTCCTGGAATAACAGAGCATTAAGAATAACTTAAAATTTCATGCCTTACAACTATGTAAATCACAAGATTGTTAAAAAAGTTTGTGTGTGTGTGTGTGTGTGTGTGTGTGTTATGCAAGAAGTCAACCGTAGGCGTCATTCCTCAATCGATACCCACATTTTTCTTTTTTTGGAGACAGAGTCTCTTACTTGAGTAGTTAGTTTGGCTAGACTGATGGTCATCAAGTCTCCACAAGCACCCAGGGATCTATCTGTTTCCCACGGGAATTACAATCTACCATTTGTAACTTATTTATTTATTTATTTACTTACTTACTTGTTTTTTTGTGTGTGTATGGGTTCTGGGCATCAAACTCAGGTCCCTAGGCTTGCACCGTAGCACTTTCCAGACTGACCCATCTCAGTCCCCTGTTGCAGCACTTTTTAAAGTCCTGGTCAGCTGAGGTGTTAAGGATGTCTTCTCTCCTTTCACCTTGCAGAGGCTATGGAGGTGTGTGGCTTTTTGAAAAGTGTTTATTTTACATATACAGACACTTTGCCTGTGCACCATGTATATGCCTGGTGCCCTGAGAGGTCAGCAAACTGAGATTGCAGGTGGCAGTGAGCAGCAAGTGGGTGCTGGGAATTGAACCTGGGTCCTCTGGAAGAGCCGCCAGTGCTCTTAACCACGGAGTCACCTCTCTAGTTCCTCCTGGTGCTTCCTGTTCTGTCTTCACCCAGTCACACCCTGTCCAACTGTGGGCATGCGCTGGAGTACCCGTCTAGGACTGAGGTAAACCGGACTCCAGGCGCCCACCGCAGCCTCCTCTTAGCAGGAAACACTGCTTAGCATTTGAGACTTGCACTTAACAAGAGTGAGTGGGGTCTTAGTTTTAAAAGCTGTCCAGGTACGGCTGCTTTGTCTATGAGCTCTTAGGATCTGAAACTTCTAAACTGCTCTGGGATAAAGTTCACCAGGAAATACACACAAAGAGAGCACTGTGTGGCCCAGATGGAAACATGGAAAGTATGAGCTCCTCCAGACTTAGAATAGACAGAAGCACTTGGACTTTAGGGCAGTCTTATCACGTTTTGAAAGCTATAAAACATATCTGGCTTGGAAACCAAATGTTGGTGCCATTGCATCATGTGCGTGTTGCATGTGGGAGGAAATAACATATCGGACCTAGGTTGTAGGCAAGGGGAGAAGCTCCCTGTTTCTTTAATGAATCTCCAGGAGCCTGGCTCAGGAAATGTGCCACTGGGCTTCACTTGCTATGTGTGGTGTGGTAAGCAGGACCCTATAATTACACCCATTACATATTAGGGTTCATCAAGCGTGTCTGCTGGCTTTTATTTGGACTTGAAAATCCTTGTCTTACCTTGGCAGGTCACCTTTTGTCTCGGAACGCCTCACTGTGCCTTCCTTCTGATGAATGAGGTCATTCCACCCTCCGCTGCCAGGCAGTCATCCGAGGAGCTGTAGAGAGAGCAGCAGCTTAACCTCTAGCACCCCACAGCTTGGCAGCACCAGTTCGGAGCCAGAGAGGACAGATTAACAAGCCGTCATAAAGCCAGCGAGGCTCTCAGATGGCCCAGTTAGATTGCCAAGGGTAGAATTTGATCAGAGACCCAGGTTCTTAATTGTATGCAAATCCTTGCACAGATTATCAGGGCATATTTAACTCAACTTTATGGAAATAACTTCCTTGTTATGATCTTTCTGATTCCTGAAAATCTTTTGAGAATGGTCAGTTTCATATTTTTTTTTTCTAATGGTGCCAGGAATGGAATCCGGGGCCTTGCTTACACTAGACAAATGCTCTACTGCTAAGCCATATCCTAGACCCTCACTGGGAGATTCTAGGCAAGTACTCAACCCGTAAACTGTAACTCTAGAGTAGGAATAGTCAGCTTTAGCCAGGTAGACTTCTGGCCAGGCGGTGGTGGCGCAGACCTTTAATCCCAGCACTTAGAAGACAAGGGCAGGCAGACCTCCGAGTCTGAAGCCATCCTGGTCTACAGATCAAGTTCCAGGATAAAGTTGCACAAAGAAACCCTGTCTTGAAAAACAAAACAAAACAAACAAACAAGAAACACAAACCAAACCAACCAGCTAACCAGCCAAACAGCAACAACAACAATAAAGAATGGTTAGTTTTAAATCTGTCTAGAAATCAAGCATAAGGCTTCCAACCCAAGTTCCAGGCTAGGCACTAGGTATTTAACCTAGGAGGTCTTTGTTGAACAAAAGAGCAAGTGGATATTGATTATTTTCTCAGTGCCAGGCACTCTGAGTATGTGTGTATGTGGGTGGAGGTTGCTGGGAGGTAGAATGAATTGGACTGGACTCATCTTTTAATGCATGTGCAGAAGGCAGAATTCGAGGATTGAGCTGAAAGCTGTAATAGAGGTACAGCTGACCATGCCATAGGCAAAAAGGTGGGCTCAATCTCAAAAAGTCCATTTAGACTCATCAAGGGTATTTGTTGATTGCACACACGCTTGAGAACCCATGAGGTCTTAGATGTTCTTGGACTTTACAGTGCCCATCAAGAATGGAAGAAAGTCAATCGATAGAAAGGAATGACTCAGTAGAAGGTAAGGTGGGCTGGTCACCATCATATTGTTTCTCAGTGCAGTTAAGTGCTGAGAAATCCACCTTCCCCCAACCCTTAGCCATCCAGCCTCTTAATATCTTAGCAAAGCACTTCCCCATGGGCAGGGAACTATTGTCTCCTCTCCTAGCTCTTGCTTCAGTTAAAGTAATCAAATGTCCTGTTTATGTTGACATAGTTTGTAAGGTGTAATAGTAGGACCTGGAGGTGGCTCAGTGGGTAAAAGGTTTGTCGTGCAAACTTGAACACTTGAGTTAGGATCCCTGGCACCTACACACACACACACACACACACACACACACACACACACACACACACACAGAGCAAAACAACAACAAAAACTCCACCAACCCCTAAAAAACCTAGGTCTATAACCCCAGGGCTGGAAGTTGGGATGGGTCAGAAGAATGATAGGGTGATCGGTGGGGCTGCCCGGGCAGCTAGAGCAATTGAAATGGCAAGGTCCAGGTTCAGGGAGACCCTCTGCCTTCCACATCCACACACATGAGTATGCATACCCACATATTAATGCACATACAGGCATACAACACACACATTCACTCAAAAGATGTCAGTGGTAATGCCAATACGATCTTTTGTTTATTTTTAAAGGATTTACTTTATTGATTCACTTTCTTTTTTTTTTTTTTCTCAAGACAGAGTTTCTCTGGGTAGCCCTGACTGTCCTGGAACTCACAATGTAAACCAGGATGACTTTGAACTCACAGAGATCTACCTGCCTCTGCCTCTCCAGTGCTGGGATTAAAGGTAATTTACTTTATTTCTATTTACGTGTGTGTGTGGGGGGGATTTTCCTTGGAGGCCAGAAGAGACCTTCGGATCCCTTTGTCTTAGTTAGGGTTTCTATTGCTGTGAAGTTGTCATGACCGTGACAACTCTTATGAGGGGCTTACTTAAGATTTTAGCATCATGGCAGGGAGCATGGCGGCATGCAGGCAGATGTGGTGATGGAGAAATAACTCAGAGTCTTACATCTTGCAAGCAACAGGAAGTTGACTGACAGTCACACTGAGGGAAGCTTGAGCAAAAGAAACCTCAAAACCCACCCCACCGTGACACACTTCCTCCAACAAGGTCACACCTCCTAATAGTGCCACTCCCTTTGGGGACTATTTTCTTTCAAACCCCCATACCCTTGAACCGGAGTTACAGGTTGTGTGAGCAGCCCGATGTGGGTGCTGGGAATCAAATTCGGGTCCTCTGTAAGAGCATCAAGCAGTCTTAACCAAAGAGCCATTTCTCCAGACTAGCCAGTAAGACCTTGATGATCCCAATGAAAACAAACAGGTTGGCCTTCTCTTGAACTTCCTGTGCATTTGCTCAGAGGCTCTCTGCCTTTGAGTGTGTGCCTGTAAAGTTCCACAAGATTTTATGACCAGAGAGATCCCTCCTGAGCACAGTCATCAGGGGTGAGCTGCTATAGAAACGCCAGTTCCTACACAATGGAGCTGAAAATTGCTGTATTCTTGGGAAGAACCACAATTGGAAGCTTTGGGATTTCGCTTCTTCCCCATGTCAACCTTGTTCCTCTTGTAGGGTTTTCACTAGCTTTTCTCTTTACCTGGAATGTTCTCAACCTTTCGTCTCTTAATTGTCTCCAGTCTTGAATTTCTGCTCAGATGCACTTTCAGAGAGATTGTCCCTGGCCATTCACCCAGAAGTAGCATTTTAGGTCTTCTCTGTCAGAGCATTTTATTTGAATTTTGATGACACTGATCTCAGGTTGGGACAGGCTGAGTGAAAATGGTCCCCAAAAGAAGTTTCTCTCCACCTTTTTTTTTTTTTTAAATTTCTTTTCAGAGACAGGGTTTCTCTGTATAACCCTGGCCATCTTGGAACTTGCTTTGTTGATCAGGCTGAACTCACAAGGATCCGCCTGCCTCTGTCTCCTGAGTGCTGGGATTAAAAGCGTGTGCCACCACTACCCAGAAGTCCTCGCATGAATCCTGGGAACCTGTAAATGTTACCACCTATGGCAATGACTAAGGAGTGTATGTGTTGTATGTATTTGTTAGTGTGAGTGTGTGCAAATGTGTGTAGAGGAGCACATGCACATGTGTATGCACATGTAAGTATAGGAGTATGTGCACATGTGTGTTCATATGTGTATAGGAGCACATGCATATGAGTGCTCTTTTGTGTAGCTGCAAGATGCTAGAGTCAGGTGTCCTTCCTCAACTGCTGTTCACTTTTTTTCCCCACTAATTTGCTTATCAATTTGCCTAGCTGGCTGCCCAGTGACCTTCATTCACTTCATTCAGGAATCTACCTTTCTTCTCCCTGCTGCCAGCACTGGGGTTACAGGTGCATACCACCATGCCTGGCTCTTTTACATGGATTTTGGGGGCCCAAAGTTAGTTCCTCATGCATGTGTACACGTCTGTGTGTGTGTTTGGTGCATGGGCATGCGCACACCACGTGTGCACGTGGAGACCAGAGTTGGCATCGAATATCTTCCTCAATTGTTCTCCGCTTTATCTTTTGAGATAGGCGCGATTGTTGAACCTGGGACTCACTGATCCGGCTGGACTGACTGGCTCACAAGCCCCATGTCCTCACCCCTCTCCCTCCCCAGCACCAGCATTACATATGTACGCTGCCGCATTCAAGTGTTTGCATGAGTGGATCTGAACTCAGGTCTTCATGCTTACAGGGAGTGCTTTGCTGGATGAACCACCTCCCTAGTTTATCCTTTGGGGCTTTGTTTTGTTTTGTTTTGTTTTTCAAGCTGAGCCATGTACCCAAACATTTTGAGCCATTCTGTCCATCACCTCAAATCTTTGTCACCTGACAAATTCTGGATCGTCCTTCCTGCCAGAAACCTGAAAGGGCCTTTGTTGTTTTCACTCGAGATGGTGTGTGGGGTGATAAGTCCAGGACAAGAAGCCGAGAGATCGGGTTTTGGTTTGTGTTTATCAGCACGCAGCAGCGGGCAGAGCATTCCTCACTTCTTGGGCTTCAATTTCTCGCTCCTGGAATAGGGGAGTTGGTCTTCAAGTTACTCTCTCTCTCCGGCCCTTTCTTTCCTATTAGTCGTCTGTGCAGAGATCTGAATGCGAAGTCTTTGTCTCCAGGTGCCGCTAACGAGGAGAGGCAGCAAGATAACCTGAACATTCTTCGTGCTCTTCCAAGGTCAGAAAGGAAGAGACACTGGTCTGTTCTGAAAATTCCTCTACGCTTTATCTTGCAGGGAAACAGCCTAGAGAATTTGTGGAAGTCCGTGTTTGAGGCCTAACCTCATTTGCCTTGTCTTGAGATTTTCTTTTTCTCCCCTGTGGGCAAACAGTAGCAGAATAAGTTCTAGACTTTCCCCACTAAGTGAATGTATGTTCTCTATTTTTACCAAACTCCAAAGAATGGATCAATCTTATAAACTTTCTTATGGGGACCTCGCAGTCTCTCACACAGGCTTGTTATTATTCCTAGCTAAACAAGAGCAGGAAGTTCTAGAACCATGGTATCTTTCAGTGGGTCTTTGTTTGACATAGCTGACTCTGATTTACCTATGTCACTCAGAGCGAGACAGGGTTTCTCTGGAGTTTTGGAGCCCATGCTGGAACTAGCTCTTGTAAACCAGGCTGGCTTTGAATTCACAGAGATCCACCTGCCTCTGCCTCCCTAGTGAAGGGATTAAAGGTGTGTGCCACTACTGCCCAGCCAGAACACAGCCTCTTGAGTGCTGATTGTTTATGCAGTGTGTTATGGGTGTGTGTCACTATGGTTAATGAAAGAGGACATGAAAAATGTTGACATGAATTATTTTTTGCAGAAATATATTGAGCCAGGTACATAGAAAACCAACCTTCCCCTTCTGGGTGCAAGAATTAAAGGCAATTGCTACCACGCCAGGTTTTAGCTTACTTTTGGAGATGTTTGGAGTCTCTCACTGAACCCGGAACTCACTTATTTAACTAGACTGGCCACCAAGTTCTGGGATCTGCTTGTCCCTGCCCCCACAGTTCTGAGATTACAGACATGCACGGCTATTTCCTGTTTTTATGTGGTTCCTAGGTTCTCAGGCTTTCGAGGCAAGCATTTTACCTTTTGAGCCATTTTCCGAGTCCCATTTAGTTCTCTTTCAAGGAGAGCAAAGCTAGCAACACAAGATACACTGAGGTTCCATTTGGCACCCATGTTGCCATTCATCTGTGTTTGTACGTGACCTGTGATTCTACATGTCTGTGATCCTAACACTTGAGAAGTGGAGGCATGAGACACAAGAGTCCAAGACCAGTTTGGGCCATATGAAACCACCTCAAGCCACCCCCTCCCCCAAGTGAGAAACTACATCTGTGTCCGTGTCCTCGGTGCCACTCTTTTTCATGCTGGGCCTTGGCATTCCTAGCAAATTCCTTTTTAGAGCAATTCATTCCTCTCTGACTTGTGGCCCTGAGTACCACCATCCCTCAATTTTAACTCCAAATTTCTGTGAACCTAGAAGGGTAATAACCAAGTGATCATCCTGCTGAAAGGGAGAAGATAGAACAACTCTTGGATCTTGAAATTCAGCAGAAAACATTAGTGCGAATGCATACAATTATAAATAATTAAGCAAAACCTTGAGTTGTAATTTATGTGTTTCTTTTTAAAAGTCCCCAACATATTGACATTGACCGAAGAGAGCAAGGATTCTTAGGGATCAATGGAGACTCTGCTGAGTAGCAGTGAACGGAATGGCAGACTTTGCCAATTATTGTCCCATCGGTATCTGATCACCATAAAAGTTTTAGCAGGAGTTTGGCAATGATGTCAGGAAGTACCATGGGCCCAGAAATAGGAGCAATAAATTCATGGCGGAAAGAACTTCACTATTTCCATATCCACTACTAAGATGCATTCGCCAATTGCAGGCATGCAATATGTGCATTATTTGTGGCATTTGAAATCTTTAAAATCCTTTTTCGCTGTAGCGTGAGTCAAGTTGGAAACAGGAATATAAGGTGCGTAGGTCAGTTCCTCTTTTCTGCTACAGAGCTGAAAATATGTGCTTTTCTTGCCTCTTTGCTTTTAAGATGCATCCTGGTCAAAGAGCCAGTCCATGGAGATCTGCTTCCATGCCTTTCTAGAAAATGTGAGCTTGTAAAGATTAGTCACCCTATGTAAGCATCAAGCAATAAGCAAAGTTAAATACAAGTTGTGACTAGAAAGGTACGGATACAGGTCAGTGGTAGAGCACCTGCCTAGATTCCCCCAGTGAGGGGCTGGAGTGTGTTTCAGTGGTAGAGCCCCTGCCTAGAATCCCCCAGTGAGGGACTGGGGTATGGCTCAATGGTAGAGCCTCTGCCTAGAATCCCCCAGTGAGGGGCTGGAGTGTGACTCAGTGGTAGAGCCCCTGCCTAGAATCCCCCAGTGAGGAGCTGAAGACTGATTCAGAGATAAGTATTTGTCTATCATGCATGAGTCTCTGGGTTTAGTTCCCAGTACCAGAAAAATAAAATGGGAGAGATTAATTAGCTGATGGGAGAGATGGATCCATAGAGTCCCATACATAGTGAGCTCCTAGCTTTCTGTTCTTTGCAGCTAAAGCATTCTTCAATGGCACACCTTGCTGTCCTTTGGAGTTGTGGAAATTGATTCTAGGATTCTTGTGTATATTCAGCTTCTAACTTTATATATAAAGAAAAGCATATAGTCTTTGCATATAACTTATGCTTTCTTACTATTATTTTTAAGTTGGGTCAGTAAGATGATTCAGCAGGTAAGGGCCCTTGCTGCCAAATCTGATATCCTGAGTTTGATCCCCTGGATCCAAATGGTGAATGGAGAGAAAGAACTCCTGAAAGTTTTCCTCTGGCCTCCACACACTGTGGTACTCATGTCCACACAAATAATAAAATGTTTATTTTATAAGCGTGTGTGTGCCACAACACATTCATGGAGGTCAGAAGACAACTTTCGGAAGGCAGTCCTTTCTTACTGCGGGTTCTGGGGATTGAACTCAGGCCATAGGCTTACACAGTAGGTGTTTTAACATTGAGTCATTTTTCTGGCTTTACTTTGTTCTTTAATATTTCATTTATTTTTATTTGTCTGTTTGTTATACACCTTAGGTTGGCCTCAAACAAGTCTCCAGCTTCGGCTTCCCAAATACTGGGATTATAGACATCGTCACCATGTTTTGTTTCCTCCATTTTTTTTTTTGGTTAGTGCTTCATGTATTCTAGACTGGCATTCTACTCTCTATGTAGCTAGGGATGACCTTAAACTTCTGATCCCCTTGCCTCCACCTCTCAAGTGCTAGGATTGCAGGTATGTACCACTTGGTGCTGGGATGGAACACGGGGCTTTGGGCATTCTAGGCAAGCACTCTATTAGCTGAGCTATATCCCTATGGCCTCAGTTTGCTCCTTTATACTTTTAATAATCTCCAAATAACTTATGATCCCTAATATGGCATGAATAATAAGTAAAAATTATATATATGTATATATATATATATATATTATTGTCTAGTATGCTAGTGTTAACTGCCAATTTGACAGAATCTAGAATCACCTACAAGATGGGTCTCTGGGTCTGCCTATCAGCCTAAAGAGATCATCTTGATCATTTTGAGATCAAGAAGACCTGCTCACCGTGGCTGGAACCACTGCCTGGTTGGAAATTTAGATTATATAAGTACAGACAGGAACTGAGTAACAATATGCATCTCTCTCTCTCTCTGCTTCCTGACTGTGGATGTGATGTGACCTGCTGCCTCATGGCCCTGCTGCCTTGACTTCCCTACCATGATGGACTTCACCCTTGAACTGTGAATCAGAGCAGACATTTTATTCCTTTAGCTGACTTTCTCATGGTAAATTTATCACAGTACTAGGAAGAGAAACTGAGCTATCTAGGAAATAATGGAAAAAATGCCTGTGCATATTCTGTACAGACAGAGTGTTTTCAGTTCACAGTTGGCTGAACCCAAGGGTATGGAAGGTTTCCAAGGGTCATCTGTATTGCTCCTAAAATTTGGAAGAATTTGTGTTTGGCTTGAAATCAACACAGATAAACATCATGAATATTCCAACATATCCGAATGGTACAGAAGGGTGTAAGCATGATTTTCCTGGTTGGTGTGATGAAGTAATCCCTGACAGGAGCAACTGAAGGAAGGAACGTGCTTTTGTTCACTTCTCTGTCACAAAGCTAATTTAGGAGGAAAGGGTTTGTTTGGCTTACGTTTCCACATCACAGTCCATTATCAAGACAGAGACTTAGACAGGAAGCTGGAGGCAGAAGCTGAAACAGAGACCTTGGAGGAATGCTGCTTACTGGCTGGCTTCCCCTCAGCTTGTTCGCTTCCTTTCTTATCCAGCCCAGGCCCACCTTCACAGGCACAGCACCAGCCACAGTGGGCTGGGTCCTTCTTCATTATTTGTAATCAAGAAAATGTCCTACAGACATCGCCACTGGCTGGTCCGGTGAGGCAGCTTCTCCTTCGAGGTTTCCCCTTCACAAGTAACTCAGGGTTGTGTCAAGTTGAAGCTGATGCTAATCACTACAGAGGTTATTTTGGCTCACCATTCAAGGGTATAGTCCATCACAGGAGGTGACGCAAAGGCACAGTCCATCATAGGAGGTGACGCAAGGGCACAGTCCATCATAGGAGGTAATGCAAGGGTGCAGTTCATCATAGGAGGGAACACAAGGGTACAGTCCATCATAGGAGGGAATGCAAGGGTAGAGTCCATCATAGGAGGGAATGCAGAGTTCCAGGAATCTGAGACAGCTACTAGCTTTGTATCAGTAGTAACGAAAGAAACAGAAAGAAAGCACACATGTGACATGTGTATGTTCATGCATCTGCAGGCACACATGCGGGCTTGTGTGGAAGGCAGAGGCTGACATCAAAACATCTTCCTTAATCTCTTTCCACCTATTTTTTGCGTCTCTGAACACGGAGACTGGTTGACCAGTGAATCCCTGGAATCCTCCTGTCTCTACTGTGAAGTGCTGGGGTTACAAATGAATACCACCATGTGTAGATTAATTTTTTCAGATTTAATATATAATATATATATATATATATGATTATTTTGCCTGCATGTATGTATGTGTACCTTGTGTGTGCATGGTGCCCTCAGAGGCCAGAAGAGGCCGTCTGATCCCCTGGAACTGGAGTTATAGACAATTGAGAGACATTATGCAGGTGCCTTGGTCCTCTGCATGAGTAACAAGTGCTCTTAACTATGAAGCCATCTTTGCTGAGCCCATGCCTGGCTTCTCTGTTGGTGCTGGGGAGTCAATTGCAGGGCTTTGTACTTGCACGGCAAGCGCTGTATACATCGACCCCTCTTCCCAGCCCCATTTTCTCATTTTATTCAGTACAGGACATCAGTCCACACAATGGTGCTGCCCACATTTAGGGTAGGTAGATCCTCCTACCCCAAGTGATACAATTTTGAAACTCTTTCCCAGAAACACCCAGGAATTTGTCTCCTGGGTGATTGGTTCTAAATCCCTGTCAAGTTGACAACCAGGACTAAACCCCACAGAAGGCATTTTTGAAAGGTCATAATTTTCATCTTAGGAACTACTGTAGTTTGGAAGAGAAATTAATGACCAAGTTAGAATGTGATTAAGGAGACTAAAAGGAGACAGATACTGTCAAAACTTGAACTCTTGAGGCTGGAGGCATGGCTTGTGTATGTATGCCTGCATGTATGTATGTGTACCTTATGTGTGCATGGTGCCCTCTGAGGCCAGAAGAGGCCGTCTGATCCCCCTGCAAACTGGAGTCATAGACAACTATGAGCCATCAAGCAGGTGCTGGGAATCAAACTCCCATCCTCTGCATGAGCAACAAGTGCTCATGGTTAACTGTGCTGGTTAAGAGCGCTGGGAGCTCTCACAGAGACCTGGGCTGGATTCCTAGCACTCACATGGCAGCTCATAGCTGTGCCTCCATCCCAGGGGATTCAATACTCGTTCTGACCCTGTGGTTGGGCACCAAGCATGTGCGTAATGCACATACATGCTTGCAGACAAAGCATTCATATATGTAAAATAAAAATAAACAAATATTTTTAAAGTAGATATTTAAGCTTGGTATGGTGGTTTGAATGAGAATGCCCCCCATAGGTTCATAGATTTGAATACTTAGTCACCAGGGAGTGGCACTATTTGAAAGGATTAGGAGGTGTGGCCTTGTTGGAGGAAGTGTATCACTAAGGGGTGGGCTTTGAGATTTTCAAAAGTCCAAGCCAGGTCAGGTAACTCTCTCTGTTCTCGCTGCCTGCAGATCTGGATGCAGAACTCTCAGCTACTTCTCCAGCACCATGCCTGCCTGCTTGCCTCCACGCTTCTCATGATGGTAACAATGGATTAAACCTTTGAAACTGTCCGCAGGTCCCCGTGAAATGCTTTTCTTTACAAGAGCCATGGTCATGGTGTCTCTTCACAGCAACAGAACACTGACTGACTAGGAGATTTGGGCTGGTGGTTCAGCTCTCTGGTGTAACCTCAGTCCTATAGACACCGACACTGAGTCTTGAGTTTGAAGCCAGTGTTTTGAGATAAATCTGATCTAAAACAAAACAAAAACCCAATAGCTATCCTGAAAAATCTTGTATTGTCTGTGAGTTCATATTCTTTTTAAAATTTTTATTTTACCTGTTTATTTATTTGTGTGGATACTCGTGTACTGTGGCTCAAGGATGGAAGCTGAAGGACAATCTGCGGAGTTGACTCTTTTCTTCCACCACCTGGGTTCCAGGGAATCACACTCAGGTTACCAGGATTAGCATCAAATATCTTAGCCACCTCACCAGTCTGAGTTCATATACTTTAAAATAATTCTTTTTTTTTTGTTGTTTTTTTGTTTTGTTTTGTTTTTCGAGACAGGGTTTCTCTATGTTTGGAGCCTGTCCTGGAACTAGCTCTCGATCAGGCTGGCCTTGAACTCACAGAAATGCATCTGCCCCTGCCTCCGAGTGCTGGGATTAAAGGCATGCACCACCACTGCCCGGTTTAAAATAATTCTTTACAATTTAGATTTCTTTATTTGTGTGTCTAGGTGAAGGTTCCACAACATGAGTGTGAAGGTCAGAAGACAACTTGTAGGACTTGATTCTTTGTTCACCAGCTGGGTCCAGAGATTGAACTCAAGCCTTCAAGCTTCACAGGAGGATCCACTGAGCCATTGACTGGCCCTGAGTTCATATCTTTAAGACACTCTCCGAAAAGCACTTTTATTTCATTGCAATCTATGGGCATCCTTTTTACATTCTCTTTTCTAGTGAGTGGGTCTCAGAGCCATTTTCCCAGCTGTCAAATAGAATCCTTGTAAAGAGAAACCACCCACTTAGCTTCAAGTCATTTACTAATTAGGACTGTGAGACTTCCCAAAAATTAGCATCAAGAATAATACTATTTTTAGAAGTCCTCAAATGATAAGATACTCGCATAATATTGTGAAATGATGATACATCTCTGGCCCCTTATATTAGTTCACGATCCTCAGAAAGAGTTCTCTTGCTATAATAGTATTTGTCTGAAACAAAAGGAGACCAGATTAAAACCAAAAAGTATAAGTGAGGTGTAGAAGTCAGAGGACAACCTTGGTGTCTTCCTCAATTGCTCTCTTTATATTTTGACCCAGGGTCTCTCTTCTGAACTTGGAACTCAACAATTCAGTTAGACTAATGGCCAACAAGCTTCCGGGACTCCTCCTATCTCTACTTCCCCAGTGCTAGGCTTACAGGACATTGACCCGGCACCTAGCTTTATGTGGGTGTTGGGGATCAAACTCGGGTCCTTACACATACATGACTAGCTCGCTATTCCAGTAGGTAAGACTTTGCTCCCTGGGTCTTGAAACGTTTAGGAAGGTGATGAATACTTGGGTGTCTGCATTTCCTTGTACCTGAGTTGACCGGATTGATGGTGAACTAAGTAGATTTCAGGGTATAGAATCAGTGTGTTATTCTACATAAGCATAGCTTCTGGCAGCAAGGGCTGGCATTGCATCCTTTCTAAACTTGTGTTAAGGATGGCTACAAGAAGCCACCTCCCCCAGAAGTGTCGTGGACATGACATGGCAGTTGTACCCATGATCTCACAGCAGTGCCTGAATAAGACTGGGCCCATCATCATTCTATCACAGATAGAGGGGGAGGGGATCAGGAGGCCACATCCTCTCAGGGAGCTAGTCTAGTTGCTGGGAGAGGGGGAGTCCGCTTTCTCAGTGGTGTAGCCACGGTAAGTTGACCTTGCTCAAGTAAATAACTCCCATCCAAGCTCATGCAGGCATCTCTGATTGAATGCAGTGGGGCACCAAAAATAGTAGAAAGGATGACTTTTTGGGAAGAAGAAAGAGTTGAGGTGGAAGGAGAAGGTCTAAGCGTGGATAAGGGGGTGGGGATACAATAATATCACATTTCATGTATATGTATGAAATTGTGAAGAACAATTTCTTAATAAGAAAGAAACTACCTTTCCCCCACCTGGAGTGTGGGCTGACAGAATCTGTCCCATTTGTGACATGGTGAACACACACGCACGCACACACACACACACACACACAGATGGACACATACACACAGACATAAACATGCACCACCACCACCATCAACAACAACACTACTGCTATCAGAATGTAACAGGCTATGAGCACACGTCAAGTGTTCTTTACTCCTGAGAAGACAGTCTGGCAAAAGCTTACTCCCTGTTGACCTTGTGACCCAGGGCTAGTCACAGCAGGTCCCAGGCTTGTCTCTTATCACTAGGAGTGGGGGTGGGCAGTACTTCAAATGACCCTGAGGAGGTAGTGAGAGATCAAATTTCCCTTGAGAGCAGATCTCTGGCTACCACTGTCCAGGCTCCAGGCTACCAGGTGTGAGTCCAAGCTTGGAATGTGCAGGATTAGCCAAGCCACTGCTGGGGTTGTTGACTAGGAGGAGGTCCTGGGAGGTCACGGGTCCTGCAGCTGTCCCTGCCCTGTCCCCTCTGAGGTTACCTTTGACCTCCACTGTTAACAGAGATTACATCTCAAAAAAAGAGTTCCTGAGTATTTCTCTCACACCTCCCACCTTCAAGTTCCAAGCCTGGAGCATCAAATCTCTATATATTTCCACCTTCTTGGCAGGCTAAGCAGCTTCTATGTAGTTGTATCTAAAGCTGAATTATTATTCTTTCTTTGTTTGCTACCTCCACTCAAAACACTTTCCTATGCTGAGTTCTGTCACCCAGTATTGCTTGATATTGAACCCAGGGCCCAGTGCATTTATGAAAGCACTCTACCACTAAGCCATGCCCTCAATCCCTCACCGGAGGATTCTAGGCAGGTGTTCTACCACTGAGCCACACCCCAGCCCCTCACTGGGGGATTCTAGGCAGGTGCTCTACCACTAAGCCATGCCCTCAGCCCCTCACTGAGGGATTCTAGGCAGGGGCTCTACCACTGAGCCACACCCCAGCCCCTCACTGGGGGATTCTAGGCAGGGGCTCTACCACTGAGTCATACCCCAGCCCCTCATTGGGGGATTCTAGGCATAGCCCAGGCTTGTGTGGAATTCAATATCCTGCAGCTTCAGCTTCTAAAGTAGCTGGGGTTACAGCTCTGAGCCATCACACCCAGAAATCCTTCTTTCTTTCTTTCTTTCTTTCTTTCTTTCTTTCTTTCTTTCTTTCTTTCTTTCTTCTTTCTTTCCTTCCTTCCTTTCTTCTTTCCTTCCTTTCTTCCTTCCTTCTCTCTCTCTCTCTCTTCCTTCTTACTTCATTCCTCTCTCTCTCCTTCCTTCCTTTCTTCTTTCTTTCCTTCCTTCCTTCCTTCTCTCTCTCTTCCTTCTTACTTCATTCCTCTCTCTCTCTCTCTCTCTCTCTCTCTCTCTCTCTCTCTCTCTCTTTCTTTCCTTCTTTTTTCTTTTTTTGAGACATGTTTCTCTATGTAACAGTCCTGGAACTAGCTCTGTAGACCAGGCTAGCCTCAAACTCACAAAGATTCACCTGCCTCTGCCTCCTGAGAGCTAAGTTTAAAGGCGAGTGCCACCACCACCCAGCTGACAAACGGAACTTTATCTCTTTATTTTTCAAGGATAGTGAGATACTATAAGCTTCACTCTTGTGAAATTTTTCGGGGTGTTGTTGTGTGAGATTGGGGGACACTAAAAATCCCTTTATTGGCACTTCTTAGAATCAACAACCTCGTCTCCACTGTAAGATTCACCCCAGTTTACCTCTCCAAGGACCAGGTCACCCTGAAGTCACATTCTTACCAGTTTGGGTGGGTCGACACATTACTCACCTTGACCAGCCAGCCAGTCACCCTTGAGTCACGTTGATCAGAAACCCTGGGACAGATATGACATCATCAGCAAATACAGCCAGTTACAGATTTGGGCACAGTTCTATTTGCCTTGGAGATAATGTCTCTGGCTTGGCCCCTTACATGACGGGTAAAGGACACCGTGTCTGTGAGTGTTAGTTAACTTTATGTGATGATGTGTCAGCAAAGTGGCCAAGGAAAGAGAGAGCGAGGAAAGTCCTTCGGGACCAGCTTGCAGGTCTGCTACAGTAATCATGAGCGAAAAGGCGTGTCCCGGCTACAACAGGAACAGGACTTTCAGCAGTGGCTCGTCTGTTAACTGATTTGCTGTTCTGTGCACAATGCCCTATCTTCCTTGGGTGCTATCATTTATATACGTGTGCATACATGTATCTTTATAGACATATATGTGTTTGTGTGTGCATATATTTATGTTAGATGTATGTATGTGTGTGAACATGGGCGTAGCAATACACCTGCGGAGGTCAGAGGAGAAACTCTAGGGTCAGTCCTTGATTTCCATCCTGTGAGAGGCGGTCTCAGGCAAGATTAGCTGGCCCAGCTTCCACATAGTCTCCTGTCTCCGCCTCCTTGCCTTCCTGTAGGAGCACTGGGATTCTAGATATCTATGAGACCATATCTGACTTTACATGAGCTCTAGGGATCTCAGTTCAGGTCCTCAGGCTTGTATGGTAAAAGTCTTCCCATCGAGGCTTCTTCTCAAGCCTAGTTGATGTTTTTTAAAAGCCAGCCAGAGAGCTTCCTAATGTTCGCCTCTTGTTAGCCTGTGTCTCAGTTGGAACACAGTGGTTGTATCAGTTTCTTGTCTCATTGCTATGACAAGACACATCCACAAAAGCAACTTAAAGAAGAAAGGGTTAATTTGGATTCATGGTTGGAGGGGACCACAGTCCATCATGGCGCAGAAGGCATGGTGACAGGAGCGCGAGGTGGCGTTTGACATTGCATCCACAGTCAGTAAGCAGAAAGAGGGCACGTTGGTAATCAGCTATCCTTCTCCTCCTTCCTAACTGCAGCAAACAAACAAATGAACGAATAAATAGATTTGTTTTACTTATATAGGTGTTTGCCCGTATATATTTGTACACCATGTCCTTATTTGGTGTCCAAGAAGGCCAAATGAAGGCATTGGATTTCCTGGAACTGGAGTTACAGACCGTTGTGAGCTGCCATGTGGGTGCCAGGATTTGAACCCAGGTCCTCTGGCAGAGCAGCCAGTGCTCTTAACCACTGAGCCATCTCTCCAGCCCCTCAGTTTCTCCACTTTATCCAGAAGAGACTAAGAAGGAGGGCCTCTGGGCCAGTCAGCCCCTCCAGTCCTTGAGAGTGTTACTCACATTCAAGGTGAGTAACTTCCCTCCTCAGTCCAGCTCGACTGGTAATGTCCTCACAGACACACCCAGACCTGTGTTTCCATGGTGATTATAAATCGAGTTGACAATGAAGGTTAACCATACCAGTAAGCAGGAAATGCGTGGTGGTGCACACCTGTAATCCCGCTGTTCAGGGAAGGGGCAGGATCATGTGTTTGATGCCATGTGGGCTACGTAGGGAGACCGTAGCACAAACAAACAAACAAACAAAAAACCAGACAAAGCCAACTGCTCAGTTAATGGGTACCTTTGGCCCTTACGTTTCTGCCTGCCTCTGTCCTTGTGTACAGTTCAAATCAATATTCTCTCCTTTCCCAACCAAGAGTCCCTATCAGGCCTGGGTTCTGCAATTTACATCAGGATTATATAATTCTTTGTTATGCAACAAGGGGAGAGAATGGAGTTTCCCTTCTGGATGTCAAAAGGGTTTTCCGTCAAGTTCAAGGTGAGGTTTGCACAACACTGGGGTTATACTAGACACACATGACTGGCACGTTTCCCTCTTCCCCACTTTTTCAGCTTCGTGCTTAGTTTTAATTATGTGTATATCTATGTGCCTGTGTGGGTTTGTGCAGGTGGAAGCAGGTGCTTTTTGGGGCCAGAAGTGTCGCTCCCCTTGAACTGGAGTTATAGGTCGTTGTGAGGTGCGGGTCACGAGTGCAGGGACTCAAAGTCAAGCCCTCTACAAGGGCAGCACACAGTGCCCTTTTCTGCCTGCCCCCGCCCCCCGTTTTTGGGTTTTTTTGAGACAGGGCTTCTCTGTGTACTGTTTCACTGTTTTGTGCAACAGTCCTGGCTGTCCTGGAACTCACTCTGTAGACCAGGCTGGCCTCAAACTCCTAGAGATCCACCTGCTTCTTCCCCCCACCTCAAGTGCTGGAATTAAAGGCATGTGCCAACACCACTGGGTTCACAATACACTCTTAACCACGGAGCCATCTTTCCAGTCCCAACACACACATTTTTTTTTTGAGACGTTGTCTCAGATAGCTCAGGCAGGCCTCAAACTTGCTACATAGTATTCGAATCCTCCTGCCTCTACCTCCCAGTGTAACCGGGTGATGGCAGTATCCAGGGGATTGCCAAATTCATTCCCTGGCAGCAACAAAGAATTGAGCAACCTGGAAAGACAGAAGACCAAACTACAGAAAAGGGAGAAAAATAGCTTCATACATTTAGGATGGGAGAAATAAAAGGCTGGAAGTCCATTAAGTTGAACAGACAATGGCTTGAGTATTTTATAGTGCTTGTGGGTCCTCCCTTCTCCCTGTTGGTCCTGTCTAGTTACCTACCCCTGTGCTTTCCTGGCGTTTCTTGTTCTGGGAATAAGAAGTCACCACCTCAGGGAGTTTGCTTTTGTTTTTGTGGTCTCTTTCATTGGTTCTGGGATTAGTGGTGTGCCCCATCACGGCTTGCTTATGGAATGCTGGAGATCAAACCCTGGGTTTATGCATGCTGCATATCCCAATTGGGCTATATTCCAAACCATTTATTTTTACTTTTTGAGACAGAGTATGTAGCTCATGATGTTGCCCAGTCTGCCCTTACGTTTGTAATTCTGACTCCACCTCTAGAGTCCAGCACCACACCGAGCTTGAATTGTGCACTTTCAAATGGTTTGCTTCACTTCTATTTCAAGAACAGAAAAACCCAACATAAACAATAATAAAACCAAGCTGAAGGGCCAGTGAGACGGCTCAGCCAGTAAAGGCACTTGCAACCAAGCCTGACGACTTGAGTTAGATCCTGGGATCCGCAAAGGCACTGTGGCACACATGACTCCTTCTCAAAACAAATAAACGTAATTTTAAACAAAATAACAGGGCTGCATAGTGTTGGCAAAGGTCTGTCTTTGGGCAGCTCCAGTAAGTGTTCATCAGCTTTGTATAGTTACAGTCTGAAGTCCCAGATCTTACAGCATCTTTACCACGTAACAGTCAGCATCCCGTGGAAAGAGCCAAAGAATGATCAGGGACCTGGCCCTGTCCACCCTGTTGCATCATTGAAATGGATAGGCTGATGCCATTGATGTGCCTAGGACTTTGGCTGTCAGTGCTGCTGGACCCCAAGTACTGGCCTAGCCTGGCAGCCTGGCTGATGTACCAGCTGCTCTTTTGTCCCTCCAGGGCCAGGCTGATGAGCACAGAATGAGTGGACATGACCTGTGAGCCCCGTTGGAGTCAGATGGGAAGTGGAGGCTTACAGAGTTTTGCCTTTATTTAGGCCCTGGATACTTCACTCATTGTGAAAATTTTGCATTACTTTTGCTTTGTGAAGATACCACGTGAAGGGGACTCTGGAGCCAGCTTAGTTGGTTAAGTGCTTGCTGCACAGCTTGAACACTTGAGTTTGACAGTTTGACCCTCAGCATCCGTGTAACAAGATGATGGTGGCACAAGTTTGTGATCCCAGCTCTGGGGAGGTAGAGAAAGACGAATCTCTGGGGCCTATTAGCTAGCCTGTTTAGTGAGCTCCAGGTTCATTGAGAGACCCTGTTCCAAAAAACCAAGAATGGTCCCTAACGAGGTTGATTCCTGGCACATATACATCCATGCTTACCTACACACCTTCACACGTAGATAAATATAATAAAAATTGAAAAGAGATGTAAAATAATATTTGTGTGTATATGTGCACGCACATGTTCATATGTGTGCATGCCCATGTGTGTTCTATGGTACATGTGAAAATGAAAAGATAATTTTCAGGGTCAGTTCTTCCCTTCTACCATATGGGTCCCAGGAATTGAACTCAGGTCATCAGGCTTGGCTACAAATATCTTTCCATCTCAGTGACCCATGATAATCTCCTGGTGACCGAGCTGTTTGGTACTGTAAGTCAGTTGCTCCCTAGACACACTTGTTTAACTCCCGCTCAGCAATACCAGCGTTTGAACCTAGGCAGTTTGAACCTAACCACTGAACTATATCCCCAGTCCTCTGTTATTTCTAATGGAGGATCTCACCACATATCTCGGGCTGCTTTGGGACGCTCAAACCTCCTGTCTCCACTTCTAGAGTCCTGGGATTATAGGCATGCTCCACTACTATGCTGGGCACTTGTCAAATCTCCTTCTTCCCAGCCCTGCTCCAGCTGTCGTGAGTGTGTCAGAGTTGTAGATGGAGGGAGGGGACTATCACAGTAGGAGCAGGTCCAGCCTGGCCTTCAGCCTTCAAGGACAGGCCCCCAGTCCAGCTTTACTCTTCAGTCCGCAGTTGAGCATCCATTAAATCCCAGCAGTCACTCACCAAGGACCCAGCAGAGAGGTAGGTGAATGCTCTGCTGTGTGAACTGCCCCATACAACCGCTAGAGGGCACTCTGGCTGCAAAGGTGTGTGTGTGTCTGCACACCTCCCAAGATTAAGGCAGCTTTGGGACCAATTTGCTATACATGGGTTTATGTGACCCCCTCTGAAGACTAGAGTGAAGAAACACAGAAGGGCGAATATGCAAAAGTTAATTAACTGTTGTTCTTTAATACCTAATTAATGTTGCCTCTGGGTTCTAGTATTAGAGGGACATCTGAACTCCCTTTGATGATGATGATGATGACGAAGAAGAAGATGATGATGGTGACAATGATAATTTTAGTTCAAGGAGGACTGGAAAGCACCCTCCTCCAGCTTCCACTTCCTGAGTACTGAGATTACAGGTACATGTCATCACGGCTGGTTTTACGCAGTGCTGGGAATAGAACCCAGGATTTCATGCATGTTAGGCAAGCATCCTACCAACTCAGCTACTTACTGCCCCAGACCAGTTGTTCTTGGTTTTTGGTATTTTTGAAAGTGTGGTGGAAATTATAGGACCTCCTTTTTGGGGGAAAAAAAAAGGAATTAATATGTCTCAAGAGGAAGAGTCTCAGAGCCTGTCTGATGTGTTTTTCTCGTACACATTTGGATTTGGGTTGTTTCCTAAGCCCAGAGCTTTCTGTTATAGATATTAATGTAACTTACCAGTCCCATGTTTATTCAAAAGTATTTTTAAAAATTCTTCATTCACTTGCACACTCATTCATTTACTTGTGTGGGGCATGGTGGGGGGTGGGTATATGTGTGTATCCTCTCTCCTGGATGCTTGCAACACATTCCTCTCCTCTCTTCATGTCTTCTCCGGTTTTGTTAATAACCCACTAAGTCCAAGTAGTGTTGCCTGATGGGAAACTGAGTGATCTCGTGCAGGTGACCTTGGCTGTGGTGGCCAAGTCATATCCTTCCCCATCATCTGACTTTTCAGTTCTTTCCAATTCTTTCCACCCCCTTTGCATGGTGTTCCCTGAGCCTTGGAGGTGGGGTGTGTGATGTAGATGTTCCACGGAGGCCTGAACACTCGATAGCCTCTTATTTCCTTCTCTTGAACTGGTTATGAGTCCGAATTAACTGCTAACCGCTGCAGAGCAAAGCTACTCTGGCCAGGCTGAGGGCAGCACTCACCTATGGGAGTAATCACATTTAGAAAGCAGTGTAACAGCATGTCATTTAGCAAAACAACAGTGATAGGTCCCTTCTTAGGTCCTATGACCTCCCAAGTCACTGACCTTTGACAGTATCAGGCATGAATTTCTTCCCATAGAGTATGCCTCAAGTCCAATTCAAAAGCAGTTGGTTTCCTCCATAGCCTTTATGCTACTGGTGCACCAGTGGGCACATCTTGCCTGGCAGGTTAGTATTGTACCATGCAGGGCTGGCTGCAGGGATGCTATTGGTGACCTTAGTCCCCCACAGCACCTCTGTCTCTATGAAAGCAGGGAGGGAGTTTCGAGCTTAGGTCCAACTTGATTTGTCTATGTCCAGCACACAAACTGGACTCAAATCCTGCCTCAAGCAGAAAAGCTTTACTTACTGTTGTAGTTGTTGTTGTTGATGATGGTGGTGATGATGGTGGTGATGGTGATGATGATGGTGATGATGGTGGTGATGATGATGATGATGGTGGTGATGATGATGATGGTGGTGATGATGATGATGGTGGTGATGATGATGATGGTGATGATGGTGGTGATGATGATGATGATGATGGTGATGATGGTGGTGGTGATGATGATGATGATGATGGTGGTGATGATGATGATGGTGATGATGATGATGATGGTGATGATGGTGGTGATGATGATGATGATGATGATGGTGATGATGATGATGGTGGTGGTGGTGATGATGATGATGGTGATGATGGTGGTGATGGTGATGATGATGGTGATGATGGTGATAATGGTGATGATGGTGGTGATGATGATGATGGTGATGATGGTGGTGGTGATGATGGTGATGATGGTGGTGATGATAATGGTGATGATGATGGTGGTGGTGATGGTGATTATGGCAATGTGGGGGAGTGTATGCAATGGCATATGTGTGGAGGTCAGAGACAACTTCATCTTCGAAGATAATTCTCTCCTTCCACCTTTCCTTGGGATCTTGAGCTCGAGCTCACGCTGTCAGGCTTGTACAGCTAACAGCCATCTTGCTGACCCTATCACTTTTTTGTTTTTGTTTTTTCGAGACAAAGTTTCTCTGTGTAACACAACATCCCTGGCTGTCCTGAAACTAGATCTTGTAGACCTGGTCACGCTGGCCTCGAATTCACAGAGATCCACCTGCCTCTGCCTCTCAAGTGCTGGGATTAAAGGTGTATGCCACCACTGCCCAGCTCCCCCACACCAGCACATCACTTTTGCCCCATCATAGAGTCAATCCATCACACGTTGAGGACCATCTGTAAACATTTTTTTTTTAAAGGCAGGGTCTCACTATGGAGTCCACAACAGCCTGAAACTCTCAGTGATTCTCATGTCTCAGCATCCTCATTGCTGAAATTATAGGCCTCAGCTACAACACCCAGCCAAACATTTTTAAAAAATAAATTTTAAGGGATATTTGTTACTTCAAAATAACTTAATCTGCTCCAACTGATACACACAATATTTAACAGGTAATATGACATGATTATATGGCTGGCTAGAGGGAGATCAGAGCAATAAGAGAAATAAAAATTTGAGGGGAGCAGGAGGATGACTCAGGAGGTCAACATATGAAGCTAGACTTAGCCATGCACATCCTTGTAACCCCAGTACTGCTGGGACAGCGACAGGAATATGACTGGGGATTGCCAGCTGACTCAGTGGGAGATCCTACTCAAGGGAACAAAGTGGAGAGAGACAGAGCAGGATACCCAGTGTCCTCCACCCTCAAGTACCTGGGTGTGCATATCTGCTTGCATTGATATATATGCATCATATACACCACACACACACACACACACACACACACACACACAGAAAGAGAGAGAGAGAGAGAGAGAGAGAGAGAGAGAGAGAGAGAGAGAGAGATATGATGGGGATGAGTAACACCAAGGACGTGGGGAATAAGGGGCTAGAGGGCAAAGAGGAATTTTCAACGGAGAAGGCAAGGTAGCTTTGTTGACAAAATGCTGTCAGGAAAGACAACAAGCCAGCCACACAGGTGTCTGTGCTAAGAGAGCAGCCAGGTCAAAGGCTATCTATGTGTACAGAGAACAGCGAGGAGATGATGTTAGTGGGGCAGAGGGAAGGTGAAATCAGAGAGTGACAAAGGCCAAGTATTGTGTAGTCCTGTGGCCACGTGAAGACTTTGGTGTGCTCTCTGAATGCTGTGAGGATATCAGCACAAACATGACATGGTCTCTCTGCCCCCACCCTTTCATGGTATGAGGGATGGAATTCAGGATCTTGTGCATGCTCAGTAAAGCTCTACCACTGAGCCACACCCAGCCCCTCACTGGGGGATTCTAGGCAGGCGCTCTACCATTGAGCCACATCCCAGTCCCTCACTGGGGGATTCTAGACTAATACCCTATTTATAAGCTATATTCCCAGTCCCAGTATACATTTTTGAAGGGTTCCAATTGGGCAAAGCTGGAATAGGGTAACATGGAAGCGGGGACCTGACTAAGAAGGTCCTGCCTCTTACAGGTGTCAGCTACCTGTGACATGACAGAAAAAGGGTCAAAAAATGACCAGAGAAACAATTTCAAAATACATTTTCAAGTCAGAACTAAAAATTTTCAGGACTGATCGGGAAAAGGACGACTTAAACTCAAAGCTTTTGTTCTCAACAAAGAACAGGATGGACTTGTCATCAGCTGAGGGGACTGGGGAGGTAAGGGGTTTTATCTAGCAGGTAGAGCTAAAAGGGCAGAGAGCGGTTCTATATGGTTATGATGAGTTTAAATGTCTGTCAGATTTGAGGTGGCAGTGTGGGGAAAGGGCTGGGCATGGAAGTCTGGGAATCAGAAAATATAAACGCGGGAGTCTCAAATGGAAAGACGGAAGTAAAAACTTACGGTCTGGGGCTGGAGAGATGGCTCAGTAGTCAAGAGCACACACTTGCCCTTGCCAGGAGCCAGAGGGTAGCTCCCAGCACACAGGCCAAGTGGCTCAGCAGTGCCTGTAATTTCCGCTTCAGGGGATCCACCGCCCTCTTCTGGCCTCTTTGAGTACTACACTCATATTCAGAAACCCATACCCTCACCTGCCCCATAATTAAAAATGAAAAAAAAAAAACCATGAAAGTTTAATGCCTTACTTCCATGTTTGTTGTGACCCTATTCACAAGAGCCAAGTTGTGGAATTAGCCTAGATGTTCATCCACAGATGAATGGGTAAAGAAAATATGATGCCTGGTGGTGGTGGTGCACACCTTTAATCCCAGCACTTGGGAGCCAGCCTGGTCTACAGAGTGACTTCTAGGACAGCCAGGACTACACAGAGAAACCCTGACTTGAAAAACAAAACAAAGAAAAAAGATATATCTAATGGACTATTAATCTGCCATAAAGAATGAAATTTGTCATTTGCAGGAGAATGGGTGAGATGAGATTATTGTGTTAAGCAAAATGAGTCAGGCTAAGAAAGAGAAATGCCTTATGTGAAATGTGATTTTATTCTTAAAGTAAGACATGAAAGTAGAAGGGTACTGTTTGGGAAGAAGGAAGAACAGTAGTGGACGGGGAAGGACACGAGTGGACGAGGAAGGGTAGAGAGGAGAGTGATGTGGCTAACAGAGTCATTATTTTCTATAAGAAACACATGCTAATGAAAAATAGCAAACTTGGTGCTCAGTAGACGGCTCAGTGGGTAAAGTGCTTGCTGCACAAGTGTGCGGACCTGAGTCTGGATCCCCGTGTAAACCCACCCAGACTTGCAGCACCAGTTTATAATCCCAGCATTCCCATGCAGACATGGCGGGCAGCGACAGGAGAGTTGTTGGAAGCTCCTGAACTCTTTAGCCTGTAGTGCACAGTGTCAAGCACGAGACCCTGTCTCACCTAGTTTAAGAGCAAGGACTGACACCCGAGCCTCTCTGACCTGTACACACATGCTGTGGTACACATGACCTGCACTGGCACGCAGGAACACATATACATATCACACACAAACGTTTTATAAAAAGAGAGAGAGGAACATAAATGTTAGTCATGGACCCTTACGTCGAGTCTTGACTGAGGGGTGGGCCTGGTGAGATGGTGCAGCTGGTAAAGACACTTGCCACCAAATCTGATGAACTGAGTTCGGTTCCCGAGACCCATATGGAGAAGAAAGAACTAAATACCCAATTTGTCCTTGGATCTTCACATGTGTGTGTGAGCCTGTGTGCACATAGATACACACACATAAAAGTAAATAAACAAGAGAGACTTTGAAAAGTTAAGTAATATACATAAGAAAGATTCTGGGAAGTTCAAACGGCAGTTATGGAGAACAATGTACTGGCTTATCAGTGCCTTTGATGGCATTGGGGACGCTATTTGCTCTTTGCTTTGAGAATGTCAGAGTGTGCTGGGGACAGGGCTCAGTCGGTAAATTCCTTGCCGTGTGAGCACAAGGACCTGATCCTCAGAAACATGTTTTTTTTTTTTTTTTTTTTTTTTTAAAAAAAGTCAGGCACAGCAGTGCACTGGTAATCTCAGCGCTGAGGAGGCTCAGGCAAAGGGTCTCTGGGGTCTGCTGGACAGACCTCAATCTAGACATTCAGCAGGAGAGCCTGTGTCAAAAAAAACAACGTAGAGAGTGACCAAGGCAGATGTACCCGAGGTTGACCTCTACCCCAACACATATGTACCACATGGATACACACGAATGCACACACAGAATGTCAGGGACATTGTCTTTTCTACCAAGCAATGGTCCCTCAGTTTTGAGTAAGACATTTTGTTTTGATTTGTTTTCTTTAAGTCCTTGCAAAAGTTCACTCTTCCTCAAATGACAAGCTTCCTCCTCTCTGTTGAGAAAGAAAATTACAAAAAGAGAATCCTAGCACTCAGGAGGCTGAGGCTGGAGAGAGAGAAAGAGAGAGAGAGAGAGAGAGAGAGAGAGAGAGAGAGAGAGAGAGAGAGAGAGAGAGATCAGTGATTGTGGGGCTTGCCATGCAATTATGAGAGGCAGAATTCAGAACCTCAACCACCATGCGGCAGGCAGGCAGGTACCGGAGTAGTAGCTGAGAGCTACCTCCTGATCTGCAAGTAGAGAGAAAGACTCTAAGCTTAGCATGGGCTTTTGAAATCTCAAAGCCTTTTATCCAGTGACACATTTCCTTCAACAAGGCCGTACCCCCTAATCCTTATAATCCTTTCAAATAGTGCCACTCTCTGCTGATTAAGCGTTTAAATATATGAACCTACGGTAATATTCTTATTCAAACCACCATACCCATGCACTCTCCACACACACTTGGACACAAACACATGCAAATAAATGAGAATAAATATTTTTAATAATTTTTTAAGAAAGAAAACAAACTATCTTTTTTCATTTTACATACCAATTCCAGTTCCCATTCCCTTCCCTCCACCCCACTCCCATCCACTCCTCAAAGAGGGTAAGGTACATTGATTGATTGCTTTGGGGAATATATATTTATATCTATATCTATATCTGTCTATCTATCTATCTATCTATCTATCTATCTATCTATCTATCTATCTATCTATCTACCTATCTATATGCTGAGCAAGGTATCCATCCAAAGAGAATGGGTTCTCAAAAAGCCAGTACAAGCAGTAGGCATAAATCCTGGTGCCACTGCCAGTGGCCTCTCAGTCTGCCCCAGTCATACATACAATTGTCACCTACCTTCAGAGAGTCTAGTTTGAACCTATGCTGTTTCCTTCCCTGTTCGGCTGGAGTTGGTGAGCTCCCATTAGCTCAGATAGACTGGTCCAGTGGCTGTACCCATCATGGTCTTGACCTCTTTGCTCATATTCTCACCCCTCCCACTCTTGAACTTGACTTTGTCATGGAATATCTTGTTTTCTCCATCGATGTTGACTGAAAGTTTTGCTGGGTATAGTAGTCTGGGCTTGCATCTGTGGTCTCTTAGTGTCTGCAGCACATCTGTCCAGGACCTTCTGGCTTTCATCATTTCCATTGAGAAGTCAGGTGTAATTCTGATAGGTTTGCCTTTATATGTTACTTGACCCTTTTCCTTTGCAGCTCTTAATATTTTCTTTATTCTGTATGTTTTGTGTTTTGATTATTGTATGGCAAGGGAAATTTTTTTGGTACAGTCTATTTGGTGTTCTGTAAGCTTCTTGTACCTTCATAGGCATATCCTTCTTTAAATTGGAAAAGTTTTCTTCTATGATTTTGCTGTATATATTTTCTGTGCCTTTGAGCTGGAGTTCTTCTCCTTCTTCTATCCCTATTATTCTTAGGTTTGGTCTTTTCATAGTGTCCCAGATTTCCTGGATGTTTTGTGCTAAGAATTTGTTATATTTAACGTTTTCTTTCACCAATAAATTGATTTCCTCTATAGCACCTTCAACACCTGAGATTCTCTCTTTTGTCTCTTGTATTCTGTTGCTTATGCTTGCCTCTGTAGTTCCTGTTTGTTTACCCAGATTTTCCATATCCAGAATTCTCTTGGTTTGTGTTTCCTTTATTGACTCTAGTTCAATCTTCAAGTTTTGAACTGTTTTATTGTGTGCTTCACCTGTCTGACTGTTTTTTTTTTCTTGATTTTCTTTGAGATATGTGTTGATTTCTTCTAATTTTTTTGTTTGTCCTTTCCTCCATTTCTTTAAGGGAATTTTTCATTTCCTCTTTTAAAATCCCCATCATCTTCATAAAGTTACATTTAAAATCGTTTTCTTCTGCTTCTTCTGGGTTAGGATGATTAAGTCTTCCTGCTGTGTGATCACTGGGTTCTGGTGTTAGTTGCTTTTTAGGTTGTTGAATGAATTCTTGCATTGGCGCCTTCCCATCTCTTCCTCCAATTGGTGCCAGCAGTGTCTTTGCTTCTTATCCAATCCTTGCTGTGACTGTTTGTATCTTTGGGAACTGTTCTTGGTCTGCTGTAAGCCTCCGCACTTTCTGTGGATACCCAGGCCTAATCCAAGAGCGTGCTTTCCTGAACCAGGGCCACGAGAATGGACGATTGTCCTAAGGGTTTAAATAGACAAACACAAGAGACCTGCTCGCTTGCCAAAGAGTAAAAAAGCCCTTTATTAAACTCAAGTCGGGTATTTATACCAGAAGGCAAGAGGGTTCAAAAGGGCACGGCCCTCTCCCATCAGGAGCAGTAGAATAGATTGATACATTTCCAGCGCCTCAGGCAGAATCAGCTAGGGGGGGGGGGAGGCAGGCGTGGGAGGCGTGTAGGGCCCGCAGCTGCAACCTTGTTTACAGGTGGAATTACCATAACAAAGACAGCCAAGTTCTTTCTAAGCTACCCGCAAGCCAGTGCTAGTGCAGAATCTCCAGGGGCCAGAGGTCAAACAGCCCTGCGAAATGCCAAGGAAGAAAAGGGAAAAAGACCTGGGTACCTACAGTCTGCTCTGTACTGTCGCTGTCTGTGTCTCAGGGGACCACCAAGGTCTCTCTGGGTCTGCTTTCTTGGCCTGCTCTCTTGGTCCATTCTGTGCAGTTACAGCTTGTTCTTCAGAGTTCTTCTCTTGGTCCTCTCCGTGTGGTTGCAGTCTACCTGCTGGAAACTCCACCTGCGGACTGACTAGAGAACCTGAGGCAGGTGCGGAGGGATTGCCCGGTATGGAGGGCCTAGAGAGTGGGGTGTCCTACTGGATGGGTGGTCACTGATCTCTTGGTCCTCTCTGTGTAGCAGCAGGCTGTATTTCAGAGTTCTACCGAGGTTGCAGGGTGCAGGATAGGAGGGTTTGGGGACAGACTGGGACTTGTAGCTTGCAGGGAGTGATGGATGGAATGGGGGTATGGAGCAAACTACCTCGAGAATAAATCTTTATAAACATCCACAAAGAGGAGCTGGATCAGGCAAAGCACCTGCCTCTCTGGCAGAGGATGTGAGTTCAGTTTCCTGTACCCAAAGTCAGGTAGATTTGAACCATTCTGTTCTAGGGGATTTGACACCTTCTTCTGCAGGCACCTGCACACACATGGTATACATAAATACACTTTGGCACACACAAACATAAAATAAATATTAAAAAATATGTAAAGAGTGTGTATGGGAGGGGTGGTGCACACCTTTAATCTCAGCTTTTGGGAGGCAGAAGCAGGTGGATCTGTGAGTTCAAGGCCAGTCCAGTCTCCAGGGCTAGTTCCAGGGCTGCTGGGGCTACACAGTGAAACCCTGTCTCAAAATTAAAAAAAAAAAAAAGATTGTGTATCTCTTTTTCCTTCGGCTGCTAGGGAGCTCAGAGCTGAGCTAGAAAGTTAATTGCTCGGTTTTGTGGCGTTTGTGCATTCATTTTTACTTTCCTCCATTCCAACAAAAGTAGTTTTTGTTCTGAGGTGGGTCTCACACAGCCCAGGTCAGCCTTAAACTGTCAAGCATGACCTTGAACTCATGACCCCCCCAAGGGCTGGGATTAGAGTTGCGCACTACCAAGCCCTATGCAACTTCTTACTTTTAGCACTTCAACTTTTCTTTTTCAACTTTTATTTCTATTATAACTGTCTTTAAATCTCCCCAAATCTATATGGAATGAGGCAGGATGAAAAAGAAACATAATTGAATAAAATTGCTTTTTAATAACAACACAACTCATTTATAAATAAAAAGATATTGAAAACTTGCCGCTAAGGTAATTTTACATAGGCAGAATTTCATATTCCAACTGACTTTCATTATAAAATTGAAGATAGGTCCCACTAGGAGAAAGAACGCTAGTCCCCAAACATTCTAAAACATCACATTTCAAAAATGCAATACTTTTATAAATTCTCATATTTTAAAGGAACTAAGAATGCTACAGTAAGACATTGAGAAGAATATGCAAAATAATTCACAAGACAAGAAAGTGCAGAATATTGCCTTTTATGTCCTGGAATAACCATTTAAAGTGTTCAAGGAAAGAATGTGAGTTTCCTAGTTAGATATTTTATTTATTGTGTGTGCACCGTGTACACGATGTGTGCATGGAGGTCAGAGGACAGCGTGTGTGAATCCACTGTCCTTTCACCAGGGTTCCCAGGAGTAAACTCAGGTCATGAGGCCTGGCAGCAAGCGCCTCCCCCTGCTGAGCCCTCTCACGGGTTCAAGGCTTTCTGCTTAGACCCACCATCTTTGAGTCTCTGCTGGTCCATTTCCCCAGGAATCCCGGGAAGCAGGGCTTCTCAGACCTCAGACAGTCTCATACACCTTGACTTTACCACATCCCTCCAAGACTGTTTTATTAATCTGTCAATATTGAATGTTCAACTCAATTCCTTGTTTAAACTTAAATATGGAGTAGGCAGTTTAAATCATATACGATAGGCATACATTTATAGGTTTGCTCTTTTCCTAATGCATGTTATAATCAATTTATAAATACTTAAGATTTGTGTGCGCGTGTGTGCGTGTGTGTGCGGGAGTGTGTGCGCAAATGCGCATGTGTGTGTGTGTGTGTGTGTGTGTGTGTGTGTGTGTGTGTGCGCACATATGAGGACGTGGTCCTCTGGCTCTCTTTGCCTTATCTTTGTGGCAGGATGTCTCAGAGAACCTGGAGCTCGGTGATTAGGTCGTGCTGACTGGTCAGTGAACCCCAGGGAAACTCCAGCTCTGCCTCCTCAGCTCTGGAATTATGGTCAGTCTCCATGCTTGCCTGTTTTGTTTTAATTGGTTTCTGGGAAGTCCCTACCCTTGCATGCCATACGCTTTGTCTCCTAGGTGACCCCTCTGGTCTGAACTGTTGTTTTGGGTATTGAACTCAGGTCCTCGTGCTTGTACACTGAGCTCTTTACTGTCTGAGCCATTCCCCAAGCCTCTGTGTTCTTTTCATTTGTTTTGTTTAAACAGGATCTCATGCAGCCCAGACAGGCCTCAAACTCCTTCTTTAGCAGAAGCTGGTGGTAAACTCCTGACCCTCCTGCCTCTCTACCTCTCACAGGCTGAGGTGACAAGCGTGTGAACCCCCATGTTAACTCTTTTCCTAATAAACTTGTGGGTTGGAATTTCTCCACTGGCCACAGTTACGGGTTAGACCTAGGTTGTCTTCTTGTGACTAGTGCTGTCAAGCCACAGTCAGAGGGTGCCCCAGCTGCCCAGCCACCCAATCTAATCTCTAGGTGACAGAGGTGGCAGAATTTTTACTTGTCATGACACAATTGGACCACCAGGAGGCGCAGGGACTCCATAGTTACCTGATGTTCCCACACTATTCAAGCTGTGGAAATGGCTCTCCCTCTGAGGGTCTTCCAATGCTGTTCCACCATACCTCACCGGCACTTGCTAATTCGGTCACACTCACATCCCCCCAAAGAACCAGGCTGCGCACCACAGCCCCTTCATCCATTCCCAATAGAACTCAGCTTACCTGGGCCTTGGTCTTCAGCTTTCTCCAGGTCCACTAGACGGCACTGTTAGCTTGCAGATTTCAAAATCAACCAAGCTCCAGGCATGGTCTTCATGCTTTGACCCATCCCTCCTTTCTCCTGTACCCCACATTCTGCATAATTTGAGGGAGAGCCAACAATCTCCCCTGCATCCCACAGTCCTTTCTAAGACATTGTCTTCTTTTTTCTTTCAAAGTCCAGCTATGGGGTTGGAGAGAGGGCTCAGAACTTGCTGTTTTCCCAGAGGACCCGGGCTCAGCCCTTAGCCCCTGTGCCAGGTGACTCAGAACGACCTGTAACCAGGTCCATGGATCCGATAGCCTTGTCTGGCCCCGGAGAGTGCCAACGCACATGTGGCTAACGATCCTAAAGACACACAAATGCACAGACATACAAAACGACAACAACCCAACCATGGACAAGGGCTGCAGTTTGGTTGATGACATGCTCGTCTAAGCTTACATGGGCCCCTGGGTTTGATCCCTGGCACAAATTTAAACCAGCTGTGATGATGTAGGCCTGCAGTCCCCACACTCAGGAAGTGGAGGCAGGAGGACCAGGAGTTTAAAGTCACCCTCGGCTATATAAAGTTTGAGGCTAAGCATGAAACCCCATCTCAAGCAAAACAAAGCAATAAAAACCAAACCAAACTCCACTCCCCCGGGTTATGCTGGTGGTCATACTGGGTGCTTGCAGTCTTCCATGTCTATGCAGTGCATCTGGTGCCTGGCTGTCCGCTGTCCCTCACTGTTGCTCTTGGGTTAGTCTCTTCTGGATGTGCTGTTTTATTCCTTGCATCTTTTCACCTGGTGGTCACACTGCCGATGGCCTTTCCACACTCCGAGTCAGCTAGCTCTTCTCATGGCCATATCTGAGGTCCAGCCATCACCTGTAAAAGGTACATCAGACAGCCTCCTCCTTTTCCTTACTTGTCCCAGCTCTTTTATCTGGCCCCACCTTCACTGAATACCTCGTTCCTTGCTCCGGTTCGTTTTGTTGTTGCTACGGATATTTGTATGCTTTGGGGGTATTTACATTAATATGTGTGTGGGTGCGTGTGTGTGTACACATATCTATGGAGGTGACTGCTGGGTGTCATCTCATTGAGACCTGAGAATTGCTGATTAGGCTTGGCTGGATGGTCAGCTGGCCTTGGGGAATATGCCTGTCTCTTGGGATGTGACTCAGTGGAATGTTTCCTTATTTTGCACACACCACACACATGTGCGTACACACACACACACACACACACACACTCAGAGAGAGAGAGAGAGAGAGAGAGAGAGAGAGACTGAGCTTTTGAAACCTCAAAGCCTACCCCCAGTGACACACTTCCTCCACCAAGGCCACACCTCCTAATCCTAATCTTTTCAAGCAGTGCCACACTCTGGTGACTAAGCACTCAAGCATATGAGCCTTAGGGGGGCCATCCTTATTCTGACGACCACAGGGTTTGCTTGGGACCCCAGTTTGAGGGTACAGTTCATGGCTGGAAAACGTGGTGGCAGGAGCTTGAGGCAGCATGTCACATGGCGTTCACAGTCAGAAAACAGAGGAATGCTGGCGCTCAGCTCTCTTTCTCCTTCATGTTTGGTCTGAGACACCAGGCAATGAGATGTTGCTGACAGCATCTAGGACAGGTCTTCTCTAGTTGTTTTTTTTACTCTTTTGGCTCTTTGGGGGCCTGCCTCCCAGCTCCCAAATAAATACTCACACAGAGACTTATTATTGCTTATAAATGCCCAGCCTTAGCTTGGCTTGCTCTTGCCAGCTTTCCTTTTCCTTTTTCTTTTTTCTTTTTGGAATTTTCAAGACAGGGTTTCTCTGTAGTTTTTGGAGCCTGTCCTGGAACTCACTCTGTACACCAGGCTGGCCTCAAACTCACAGAGATCCACCTGCCTCTGCCTCCCGAGTGCTGGGATTAAAGGTGTGCACCACCACTGCCCGGCTCTTGCCAACTTCTCTTAACTTAAATTACCCCATTCACCCTTTGCCTCTGGGCTTTTATCTTTCTATATTCTAATCACCGTTCTTTACTTCCTACTCCATAGCTGGCGGTGTGGCTGTGTAGCTGGCCCCTGGTGTCCTCTCTCTTCCTCCTCCTCTTGCTCCTCTGTCCTCCACTTTTTCTCTATTTGCTCTCTCTGCCTGCCAGCCCTACCTGTCCTTTCTCCTGCCTCGCTATTGGCTGTTCAGCTCTTTGTTAGACCCATCAGGTGTTTTAGGCAGGCAAAGTAACACAGCTTCGCAGAGCTAAACAAATGCAGCATGAAAGGATGCAGCATGTCTTTGCATCCTTAAACAAATGTTCCACAGCATAAAAAATTGTAACACGCTAGGTGGTGGCACACGCCTTTAATCCCAGCACTCAGGAGGCAGAGGCAGGTGGATCTCTGTGAGTTCGAGGCCAGCTTGGTCTACAAGAGCTAGTTCTAGGACAGGTACCAAAGCTACATAGAGAAACCTTGTCTTGAAAAAACAAACAAACAACAAAAAAAGAAAAAAGGAAAAAAAATTGTAACACATCTTTAATTAATATTCTACAACAGTCTTCTACCTCACTGAACCCTACCCAGACAGTCCCTCACAGACATCCTTCACAGAGGTTTGTCTCCAAGGTGATTCCAGAGTCTGTCAAGCTGACAATCAATACCAACCATCACAGATGTGTTCTACTGAACCAATACCCCTTCAAACCCCAGTCTCTAGCATCCAACTGATCTCTGTGACATGGACACACCCATCACGACTGTCTCCCAGCTACCAATATGATGCCACCAAATGTGGAGTTATCACGAGAAACACGGTCTTATTATCTGCTGAAGGTGACAGGAAAAGATGGCTGGTGGGGACCAGTGTGGGGAGGGTGCTCCTTCTGGAAGCACAGTTCATGAAGAAGCGACCCTCCTGATAAGCTATCTCTGAAGAAACTGTTGAGGGAAGACCGTCCTCTGTGAGAGAAATGAGGTTTAGGTCTGGTTTCCTCCCCTTTGTGGGTCCAGCAGGCAGAGCCCAACATCCTCATTGGAATGGAGTTTGAATGGGCAGACACTGGGGTGCAGGTGAGCGCTTTCAGTCCCACAGCCACGGGGCAGATGTCAGATCCCGTCACAGAATGAATCTGGAATACAGCGAAACACTGTCATTTTCTTCTTTTCCATGGTGAAACACGCACGATTCTCTCTACAGAAGGTTCTGGGTCAAGAAGAGGGCACAAATCTGACCTCTAGGCAGGCATTCCCTGGTCTTTTTATGTTAACCTGGTGAATTAAATGGCCTTTCCCGTTGTGCTATTTGCCAGCTCTGCTGGCAAGTTGGAGAAAAGGATGGAAGTAAGGAAGATTCAAAGTGAGGAAACACGCCAGTTATCAACACTGAGGAGCCTGGAGCAGGAGGTGCACAGCTGTGAGTCAGCCTGGGCTACATGATGAGATGCCATCTCAAAACTGTGAGTCAGCCTGGGCTACATGATGAGATGCCATCTCAAAACAAAATTACAGTAAGACAGAGGAAACTTTCGGTATCAAGAGGAGACCATGCCTGGTGAGAGCAAGGGAGAATCTGGCCTCACACAGATCAGCATGGAGCCGGTAATTAGTAAAGTGCTCTGTGGCAAGCATGAGGCCCGAGTTTGATCACTGGAATCCACATAAGAAGCAGGGCACAGCCACACACGCTTTGTAGCATCCATACTGGGGAGGGAAAAGCAGGAGGATCCTTGGGGCTCGTTGACCATCACTCTAGCCAATCAGTGAGCTCCAGACTCAGTGGGAAACTCTGTCTCACAAACAAATGTGAAGAACCATGGAGGGAGACAGCCAACAGCAACCTCTGACCCCCAGGATTCCCGGCCAGGGAGATGGCGCCGCCCAGAGTGGGTCTTCACACCGCTACCCCCAGGGAGACATCCCCTCCCAGATATTCTCAGAGGCTACCCTGGATAATTCATCTAGATAATTCTCCACAGGCGTGCCTGCAGGTCCAGCTCCTGGATAATTCTAGATTCTGCCAAGCTGGCAATTAACACAAATTATCACAGCTGGTAAGGCAGAACAGGAAGATTGCCAGGTGTGGGTAAGGTGGGTCCTTCTAGAACCTTCTAGGAACTCTGCTCCTCTCTATGTGTGGTCCAGCATGCCTTAGCTTCAGGGTGGGCACTGTCTGATTTGCCGGGATTTCATTGGATTGCAATTGAATGAGAAAGTAAAAACAGTTCTTTTTCTTTTTCTCCCATTTTCACTGTGTGTGCTTGTGTGTATGTAGACAAACGTGTGGGTGGGAGCCCTGGTTGATGTCAGGAATCATCCTTGAACCACTCTTCCCTCTCATTCGTTGAAACAAGGTCTCTCAATCAAACCCAGAGACTGCTGATGAGGCTAATCTCAATAGTCGGCTTCCTCTGGGGATCCCATCTCAACCTCCTGAGAAAGGAGTTACAGGCAGGCATGAGTGTGCGTGTGCAAGACCACACACACACCACACACACACACACACACACACACACACACACACACACACACACGGCATTGATGTGGGCTCTGGGATCCCAAACCCTGCTCCTCAGGCTTGTAGGGCAAGCAAGCACTTTAACCACAGAGCCATCTCTCCAGCTCTAGTTTCTTTTCTTTAAATTGACATTTTAAAAACGCTTCTCATGGTTCATTTGCAAAGTGTTTTGTTTAATGATAAGTAGTCATGAGCAATCGTTTGTGCAAAAGATTCTTCCATCCTTCTTTCCTCCCTTCCCTCCCTCCCCATCCCTTTCCCTCCTCTCTCTTCCTCTATTTTCATTCTTTGTCCTCCTCTCCCCTCCCTTCACCAGTACCTCCGTCCTTCCTGTTCCCTCCCTCCTTTATTTCTTTGCTTCTATTGTCTTTCTCCTCTCTCTTCCTTTTTTTTCTCTTTCCCTTTTTATAGAAAGGCCACACCCTGTGGCCCAGGCTGGCATTGGATTTGTGATCCTCCTGTCTCAGCGTCTTGGAGTGCTGGATATACACATCTTGGTGTCCCCTGCTATAATGGCAGGGACACACGTGAGACTAGGCACTGCAGCCAGGGGTGGCAGTAAGTTGGGTTCCCACAGAGTCCTCTGTCCCTCCCTGCAGGAGCAATTGTGCAGGCTTGGCCTTGAGAGGGAAATGGAAGCAGACTGACTACTGTTGGAATAGACATTTTACAAGCCATTGCTTTGTTCTGCTAGGACTAGCACCTTTTCTCCACGTAGGGGATGTTCTAGGATAGAGGCCTGGCTCTAGGATGAAGAGGGAGAAAATCTCTAGCTTGCCTGCAGTAGGCAACAAAGGCAACAGGATATTCCCTCCCCTCCCCCTCTCCTTTCTTCCTTCCCTCCTCCCTTGAATTCCTCATCCTTGAATCTTTCCTTCCTTCCTATGTCTTTGTCCCCTCCTCGCGTATTTCTCCAGAACTTTATACCTGGCTGCTGTGGTATATTTGCACATGCACATATGTGAGCCATGCCCATTAACTGTGCACACGTGCAGAGGCCAGAGGAGGACATTGGGCATCCCACACTATCACTCCCTTGAGCTGGGGTCTCTTACAAGCTTGGAGCTAGGTTGACTGTCAGCAAGTCCCAGCAATCCTCCTGTCTCCACTCCCCAGAGTGCTGGAGTTACATGTGTGCTTACAGCCACATCCAGCTTTTTATGTGCATGCTAAGAATTTGAATCCGGCCCTCCTGCATGTAAAGCAAGCACTCTTAACATTGGGGAGCCTTCCCAGCCTTCCTCCCTCCATTCCTCTCTCTTTTCTCCCTCCTTCCGTTCCCTGCTCTGTCCCTCCCTCCTGCCCGCCCTTCCTCTCTTCCTTCATTTCTTTCCCAGTGGGATTTTTGATGCTATTTATTACTGCAGATAACCCAACCTTTTCTGGCTGTTACACCAGGAAACCTAGAAGTGCCCTTCTGATGTCCCTGAGATGCCCCGAAGTGAAAGTGACTTTAAACTTGGGTCTCTAATCCTAGTGCTGAGCCTTCATTGTCTGAGCTGAACCCCACAGAGTCCCCTATTTCCTCAGATGTGGGGACTTTGGATAGAAAGCTTGACCTAGCATGTAATCAGAGAGGAATTGGGGTGGAGGCAGAACATTCTGGTCTCAGTATTTGAGACTCCACTGCAACCCAATGACTCTGGAGAGGGAAAGGAAGAGATGAGGGCTGATTGGACATCACACTAGCATGGAGGAAGCCATACCCAGAGCTAGACTGTGTTTGATCACCGCCACCTTTCACAGTTCATCTCAAAGGAGAAGAGGAACTTCTTAGAAACATAGAGCCTTCAAATCAGAAGTCGTAGTGCATGGCTATAATCCCAGTACATTCAAACCTGAAGCAGAGAATCATTAGTTCAAGTCCAGCTGATGTTATATAACAGGACTCTGTCTCAAAAAGCCAAGGACTGAGAGTATCAATCAGAGATAGAGCCTAGATTGCCCCTGTGAGGGGCTGTGGGTGTGGATCAGAGGGAGAGCAACTTGCATGACACACACAAGGCCTAGGGGTTAATCCAGACACTACAAAAAGAAAAAAGAATACAACCGCTCCAAAGCAATCTTGACATTGAGGTGAACCCACTCTTGCTTCTCACTGCTCTTATCACATGAGTACAGACAGCCTAGGGGTTACAAAACAGCTTTATAAATCATAAAGAATAATGTGGGCAATGGCCTTCGTTATTATTATTATTGTTAATTATTATTAATGCTAATGATTGAACCCAGGGCCTCCCCACATGCTATATCAGAACACTACCACTGAGCGACTTCTGAAGCCCCTTTCTGGGGGATTTTAGTTAGGTGTTCTCTTATTGAGCCACACTCCACAAGCCCCTCAATAGGGAATTCTAGCCAACTACTTGCTCTACTACTGAGCCACACTTCAGCTTTCTCATTGAGGGATCCAGGCAAATGTTCTAATATTGATTCACACCCTTGCCCCTCACTGGGGGATTCTAGGCAGGTGCTCTACCACTGAGCCACACCCCAGCCCCTCACTGGGGGATTCTAGGCAGGGGCTCTACCACTGAGCCACACCCCAGCCCCTCACTGGGGGATTCTAGGCAGGGGCTCTACCACTGAGCCACACCCCAGCCCCTCACTGGGGGATTTCTAGGCAGGGGCTCTACCACTGAGCCACACCCCAGCCCCTCACTGGGGGATTCTAGGCAGGTGCTCTACCACTGAGCCACACCCAATGATTCAGTTTAAAAAGAGCCTGAAAGAGAAATGAATGATAATACCAAGGATATTTCTTCCATCGAAACCTTCTCCCGGATATTGCTGTGGTGGGATATCTACTTTTGAGATACTAGTAGACCTCCTTGCACACCTGGATTGAACCGGGAGAGAGTTTTCTTTTTTCTGGCGCAGTGTATCCATGGCTCAGACGGATAGAATCATTTATCTAAAACTTCCTGCCATTAGCCTTGCATCACGGGCATCTGATACCTCTGGAGACAGAGGCGGCTCTCCGCTCAAGAGCTCACCTTCAATGCTACCTAGCAACAAACCAAACTGCAGTCTCCGAAGACTTCAAACACAGACCGGGTTGCAGCCATAAACTGTGTTTACAGCATTCTAGGGGCAGAGAGAAGTGCCCAGGAGCAGGAGGTTGCTGAAGAAACCAGAGTTACTCCATACATATTTTTTTAAAAACTGGGAAGAAAAAAAATCCATCGATGGATGAATCACAAGTTGGAGCTGACTCGGAGGCCTTGAGCTAAGATGAGAGCTGCGTGCCAGGGACAGAGGCAGCGGGCCAGGCAGCAGCCCACTCGCCAGCGACTTCTGCCCCGGCAGGGGTTTTGCTTCTGCTCACTGCAAATTCCCCCTTTCCCCACTCATTTTTCTGACTTCGCTTTCTTTAATTTCTCTCCTTTCCTCTCCCCCTTTCTCTTTGTCCTTCCCTCCCTTCTGTCCTCCCCACGTCCCTCCCTTTTCCCTTCCTTTCAGTCTCCATTCTTTTTACTATCTTCTCCGTTCCGTTTCCTTCTCACTTTCTTCCCGTCTATTGCTCCTCCCTCCCTTCCTTTTCTTCTCCCTCCTTCCTTCTTCTTCCCTCCTCTCTTTTCTCCTTCCTTCTTCACCTCTCCCCTTCTTCCCCCCTCCTGCCCTTTCCTTCCCTCCGTCCCCTTTCCCCTTTAAGAAGCCCAGGCTGGCCTCTCTTACTTCAGCTACCCATGAGCTGGGATTGTAGGCGGGACCACCAAACCCAGGAACCTCTAATTGCTTTTTTTCTGGGAACTCTCTGAGGGCGGCTGGCTGTTACATTCCCTTTCCTTTAAGAGAAATATATTCTTGCTAGGCATGCTAGCACATGCCTGTAATCACAGCTCTTGGGAGGTGGAGGCACGTGGGGGGGGCAGGCAGGAGTTGAAGGTTGTCTCTGCTACACCAGTTTGAGGCCAGCCTGGGCTACGTGAAATCCTGTCTCACCTCCCTGAAAAAGAATTTTCTTGATGCACCCCCTTCATCTTTCTAGTTCCTGGGAGTGTTGATCACTACAACACACAGCTCACGTTTATCAAAAATGCCAGCAAAACCCAATAGAGAGAGAGTCCCGTATGCTAACGCCTGCTGCTGGAATCTGTGGGGAGAGGGAGGTGAGCTATGACCACAGGCTGGCAGAGTAGGAAGCAGAGGCATCCTTTCAGCAGGGACCAGAGAGCCTGGCAAGAGGGAGCTACCTAGAGACATCAAACCCGTCCTTCCAGCAGCTCAGGGCTGCCTCAGCTGAGAGAGGTGGGAGGTTTACTGGGGGGACATAGAAATCCAGAGCAGCCACAGTGCTTGGAAACTCTTCTAGAACCTTCTGCGGTGCAGCTTTGATCCTTCCTCAGATCTCTCCCAGTCCTTGGGGGGCAGTGGTGGGGTGGCTCAGTGGGTAAGGGGCAGAGGGACTTCTTAGGTTTCTTTCCTCATACATCTCTGAGGTGTTCTTTTGTTCAGTAGAGATTCACTGACTGTGACACGCGTGTTTGTCAAGCAGTGTTTAACCCCACTCCACATGGGTCTGGATTTGAACCATGGCTTTACCACTTACAAACTGTGTGACTTAGGGAGAGCTACTTAAACTCCTTACACCTTGGTTTCCTGAGTTTCCTGTGTGACACAAGAACAATCATGGAGCCATCCATGAGAGTGGTACCGCACAGTGTCACCCAGGGTAAAGGGCACACAGGAAGCATGACGCAGGGAACAAGCCTTGGCTATTAGGAGGCCGAGCAGGAACATCACAGCCTGAAAGCTTGTCTGGGCTGCAAGAATGAATTCGACGGCTAGTCTGGGCACCTTGGCTGGTGATCCTGCCTCAAAATAAAATGAAAACACAAAACAAAAAATAAAACAAACAAACAAACAAGAACAAAACAAAACCAACCCAAAACCTACCTCAGTTTGGATAAAATATAACTTCTATCAACATTATGAGACAGAGATGGGATCCTGAAAGAACCAACGCTTATGATGGCACTCGACAGTTGAGAGCACTTGTTCTTAGAGAGGACCCAGGTTCAATTCCTAGCACTTGTAACTGCAGTGTATATATGTAGGCAAAACACTCATACACATAAAATAAAAATAAATAAATCATTCTTTTAAAGGTGGACAAGTGATTGAGGAAGACACTGGACACTGACCCCTGGGTCACACACATGCATGTAACCCAGCCCTCCATAACCACCCCCCAACACACTAATGACCCAATATTGGGCTATAGTTTTGCAAGACGCCACCACTGCGGAGCAAACAGGTAACAGGAGCCACGGGCTCTCAGAGCCCCTCCTTACAACTGTGAATTTGCAATCATCTCAAAACGAAAAGTTTAATTAAAAGAATTGGTGACCCAGAAAATCAAGCTATGAATGGGGTGGCAGGCAGCTCGGGGCAGGTGCCACTCAATTGGCATTCATCAGCTTGGAGCCCTGCGGGGAGTTGAGGGGCAGCTCGCGCAGGTGGCACAGCCTCCTGAAGGGACCACGTGTGGTCTCTGCGGGGCTGAAGGGACCACGTGTGGTCTCTGCGGGGCTGAAGGGCAGCAGCTTTAGCACGTGAGTGGTCTCCGGTTGACGGCCGAAGACATGGAAAGTGGCTCATCTCTCTCAGGCCCTGACGAGTTCTGGAAAGTTCTCCGAGGAAAACGGCTTTAGAGCATCATCTCCTCCAGCAGTTTCAGGTCACCGCAGCAGTGAAGGAGGGGGGCAGAATGGGTACGAGGAGCATGTCGGCCCCTAAAACCGTAAGAGAGGATGGACTGAGTCCTGCAGGCCTCTGCTTTCAGTAACCACAGTCAGGCTCCGAGTGGGTATAGTGGGAGCAGGGGTGCGGGGGCATCGCATTCTTGATATTTGCAGATTTATTCATGGAACTCCCCACACATCTGGATGAGAATATATGCCTCGCCCCCTGGAGGAAATAGTTAAATGAATCGCTAAAGCACAAAATGTTCCTGTAAAATTGCTTCCATATTTTATTAGACGCAGATGAGCATAAATTATTGTGAAGCCAACAGAGGGGTTTTGCAAATTGGGTTCTGGCCCTTTTCCATAAACAACTCTTCCTCACCCAGGAAGACTTTAATGGGTGTTGGTTTCAGATGGGACCACTGAATAGCACATTCATTCCCCTACCCATTCAACCAGCCATCAAACATTTATCGTGAACACCCAGCGCCTGTCAGGAAGTGCAAACTGAATTATATCTGGAGATAACATTCTTGACCTACCTTCCAATGGTATTGCTGATCTGGGCATGGTGGTATATGTCTGTAATCCCAACACTTAGGAAGCCAAGGCAAAAGGATTCTGAGTTGGAGGCCGTCCTGGCTCCCGACTGAGATCCTGACAGAGAAACAAGCGGGACATGGTGACGCTGAATACAAATGTCCTTCTGAGGCACACTGATTTTACTTTGCTGTCCTGGAGACATTTTCCCGGGGAGGAGGTCTCCCTTCCTGTGCCACTGTCTTCGGCATGCCAATGAGAGAGAAGGGACGTTTTCACGTGGCCCCTTCGAGGTTGGAAAGGCTAATTAATGTTAAATCCTCTTTCCTGCAATCTCTTCATTGGTGTCAAGGTGTGAAATGTCTTGGGGGGCCGAGAATGGACACAGTTGTGCTCTGCCGGCTTTCCAGCTGAATGGACCTTATTACTTTCTCACACTCCGTGTGACTCTGCCAAATTGATCCCAGTTGGGCATTGGAGGTGCTGGCTCCCATTCAGAACCCTCATGTTGTATGAGATTTCTAGCGAGACATCACACACACACACACACACACACACACACACACACACCAGGCAGAGATCCCACAACAGACCAAAGTAACAATTCTACCAAACTTCAACTTGGTGAGCACATTTATTTTTTATTTCTAGTATGTGTATGTTTGTGTGCGTGCGCTCACATGCATGTGTACGTGCACATATGTATTTACATGTGCATTGCAGATGCTTGTAAATGCCAGAAGAGGATGCCAGACAGATTCCCTGGGTCTGGAGTTGAAGGTGGCTGTGAGTCATCCGTGGGGGTGGTAGGAACCAACTTACACTCTGCAGTAGCACTGAGCGCCCTTAACTACTGAGCCATCTCTCCAGCGGCAAGCAACAATGTTTTCTTGGGGTTACTTACAGCACCATGGATGAGGGGCAGTTTATAAGAGCAGGGTGACTCAAAGGCAGCTGCATCAGTGAAAAGCTCACCCCAGCACAGGTGACGACTCACAGAAACTACATCCCAGGGCTTTCAGCATGCCGCTCTCTGCCTGTTGTGTAGGCATCTTGACAGCTGCGATGGTCACAGTTCCCCAGGAGTTATTTACCGCTCCCACACCCTTAGGAAAGGGCCCTCTTGAGTTTTGCAAGTTTTGTCTTTCCCATGTGTTTTCTCCTGGAGTCTCAGGAGCCTCTCCTCCCCTTTTCAAGTCAGAGGAAATTGCTGTACGACACCCCAGAATGGGTTGGGGCCCTCAGGATTACAGAATTCTCATCCTGCTCCTCTTCCGGTCTTGGGAGGTCTGAGCCTCACAGTAAGGTTTGGAGGACCAATGGCTGGAGTGGCCAGGGAGGGATGAGCCTGCTTTGGCTGGAATTGGGGGTGGGGACAATAGAAGGCCAGCAGCTCACCTCATGGGAGGGGTGAGCCCTCACTCTATCCTTAGCAGGGGGACCACTGTCCTGGGTACTAGTAAATATCCTTCAAGAAATTGAAGAAGGTCCAGAGGGGCACCCTGAAGCGTGGCGGCCCCTTGCCTGTGTTTCGCTGCATGAAATTTGCATTGCAGCCTAGAGGATGGGCTAGAGAAAAGGAGCTGTTCTTAAATGTGAGGGCCACAGAAGCACGGCAGAAAGTGAGGCAGTGTATCTGAGAGGTTTTCTTGTCACTTATTTACTGATTTAAGGAGAGGATCTCATGTAAGCCAGCTGGCCTTGGACTGGCTATGTAGCCAAGGGTGACCGCGAGCTCTTGATCCTCTTGCTTCTACTTCTGAAATTACAGGGTTATGTGTGTGCACCATTGTGACTGGCTGCTGTTGTAGGGACTGCATTCGAACTGTTGTTCTTTATGTTGGTCTCTTTCAAAACTAAAGAAAGAAAGAAAGGAAGGAAGGAAGGAAGGAAAGAAGGAAGAGGAAAGGAAGACAAAAGAAAGAAAGAGAAAGGAAGGAAGGAAGAGAAAAAGAAAAAAAGAAGAAAATTGTGTGTGCTGGTGTTGAATTTCTGGCCTCATGCATACTAGGCTCTACCACTGAGCCACACCCAAGCCCCTCACTGGGGATTCTAGGCAACGACTCTACTGCTGAGCTCTGCCCCAAGTCTATATTGTAAAATAAGTATATTGATGTCTCTGTGAGGGGGCGCTAGATAGGAGAGGGACCCTTGGCTGCTTTTGCTTTTAGGCTAAATTGTGAAGGAGAACGATCTGGAATGTCTAAAAGGATTTTCCATTATCTGAGAGGTGCTGTTTGTGATCAGACCAGGCAGGCACAAACAGTAACCTTTGTTCCAAATGACGAGTGCT